>NC_056527.1:84800158-85113353 GCF_019175285.1 Sceloporus undulatus | reverse complement strand
GGATTCTGGGAGTTGAAGTCCAAAGTCTGTGCCCTTTAAGAGCTTCTGAACTTCATCTCCCAGAAGCCTCAGCCATGTTGCCCAATAGCCTGGGATTCTGGGAGTTGAAGTCCAAAGTCTGTGCCCTTTAAGAGCTTCTGAACTTCATCTCCCAGAAGCCTCAGCCATGTTGCCCAATAGCCTGGGATTCTGGGAGCTGAAGTCCAAAACAACATCCATCTATATGACCGAGTTTTGGGGGGGAGACCACTGTGAGCATCTTTGAGACTCCCAAGCTCTCTCTCCATATTGATCTCTATTTAAGTAGCTTTAGGCGTCTGCTGGCTTTACCTGACTCTCCCCGAGAGGCTTAGCTGCACGTGCTGCTTGAATTCTGGGTACTTGGAGGCCAGGTAGGCGAAGTCGGGGGGCTTGTCCTTGTAGCGGTTCCGGGCGTGCATGGACTTGTTGAGAGCCATGTCCCTGAAGGGGAAGAAGCACCTCCGTCCTGAAAAGGAAAGGAAAAGCACAGCATCAGCCCTTGAGGGCTCCAAGGGAAAGGGACAGGCTGCAACCCCCGAACTTCCGGTCCCAGGCGTCTCTATGATCCTCCTCCACGCAGAGAGGACGAAACACCGGAAGTTATGGATTTGTTTCTTCACGGCTGGTGGTGCCGCTCTGCCCTTTCAGACTCTATGGTTTAAGGCCCAGTGGTTTCTCCCCTCAAACTGTGCTCTTTTAAGGGAATTTTTTTGGACTTCAGCTCCCAGAATCCCAGGCTATTGACCAACATGGCTGAGGCTTCTGGGAACTGAAGTCCAAAAGCTCCCAAAGGGGACAGTTTGGGGACCACTGGAATTCTAAGTGAGTCAGGCTTAGAGCGTTGAAGGCCTTTCTCGCTCCTCTCAGGGTGACCAGACACCCTCATAACCTCAAAGGAGGGCGAGGCACCGCAAAATGGAGGACATTCCGGGGGAAATGGGGGACGTTACCAAATACAGTAAAAGCGAAACACAGTACACTCCTGGATTTGATTATTCACGGAGGTTATTAATATGTCCTCTCTAGGAATATCTAGGTCCTCCAGTGCAACTCTGTGGTCCACTTTAGCCAAAAGTTGCACTGAAGGACCTAGAGATTCCTAGAGAGAACACGTCACTAGGCCTTTGTAGCTTCCCCAGCACAACTCTATGGTCCATGTCTGGCAGAGGTTGACCACAGAGTTGTACTGGAGGACCTAGAGATTCCTAGAGAGGACACTGCTAGGCATTTGTAGCTCAACTCTATGGTCAATGTTGGCAGATGTTAACCACAGAGTTGCACTGGAGGACCTAGAGATTCCTAGAGGGGTGTTCTCTCAGGTACAAACCTAGTGTTTTTGTTATTTGTGGTTTTTCCACATTCACAGGGGTCTTGTGCCCCTAACTCCAGTGAATGTGGAGGGATGAGTGTATTATTTTATTTTTAATAATAATACCTTTATAATCTTTTATATACAATAAGAACCTTGTATATTCTTTTCCATCTCCTTCTTCTTCTACTACAATATGCTTCTTTTCTATTCTTCTTTCCACTTTTTACTTCCCAGTCTTTGATCTTTCCATGGCCATGTCTCCTAGTCTTCATTAATCTCATATCAAATGCAGTGTTTGGGTAAATCTTGATTGATAAATCATTCAAAAACAAACAAACATCTATTTAATTCAGGAAAATAACTACATCTAAAAGAATTCATAATACAGTACTCCCAAACATATTTAAGTTTGCTTCTTGTCCTCTTTACTCTTGGCTAACTCCCATCTAATTCTTAACTGACATTATGTTCCCAGTTTCTGATCTCTTACATACATACATACATACATACAATTTATTACATTATCTTTATCACTATACATAATATTTATACAAATACCTCATGATAGGTTGCCACTCTCTCCATATCCAGTGATTGAAACACACTACTATAAATGTAAATACAAGCTTCTTAGTCATGCTCAGAACAGAGGACATTTTGTCATTCCTCCTAAAGTGAAATCTTTTAGCAGTGGTTGAAGTGTTGGATTAGGATTCTGGCAGACTGGGGGCTGAATGCCTGTTTGGCCATGGAAACCCACTGGGTGACCTTGGGCAAGTCCCACTTTCTCAGCTTTAGAGTAAGGAATGAGAAATCCCTTCTCGACAACCCCAGTGGTAGGTTCACCTTAGGATCCCAATAATTTACATGTTAATCTGTGTATTGTTTTGTTGTCGAATGGCAAGGTGTTTATATGTCTATTTAATTAATGTGTGTCCATTGTCTGCTGGGAAACCACCTCACCCTGGGTGGTTTTCATTTGCATTTGCTGGGTCTTGATTTGGATGTTTTTCTGGACTGATAGAAGAAACCCTGATAGTTAAGGGTTTCTTCTTTCAATGGGTTTACAGGTTTCAATGGCATCCCTGTGCCTTCTGACCTGATAGTTGTTGGCATGGTCCAGAATTTCAGTCTTTTCAAACAGCATTTTATGCCCAGGATGGTTTCTCAAGTGTTCTGCTACTGCTGATTTTTCTGGTTGACCCAGCCTGCAGTGTCTCATGTTCCTTAACTTGTGTTTGAACACTGTGTTTGATGGTCCCTATGCAGACTTGTCCGCAGCTGCAGGGTATGCGGAAAACTCCTGCGGCCGTGAGAAGGTCTCTCCTGGCCTTCACTGAACGTAGCATTTGCTGGGTGTTCTTGGTCGGTTTATAGATTGTTTGGAGATTGTGTTTCCTCACCAGTTTCCATATTCTGTCTGTTATTAAGAAAGAAGGGAAGTTGCAATCCAAAAAACAGAAGCGCATCTTGTTTGGTGGGAAGAGTATCTCATTCGGTGGGAAATCAGTCGGGAAGAATGATGAGTCCTTTAATCTGTCCAGCCTGAATTCTGGCTTAATCCCAGCAATGACTACAGCCAAAATCCTGCACCGAATACATGTCGGTGTATTGCGTAACATCATCACTGTACTTATGTCTCTCTGGGTGACTCCCCAAAAACTCACCTTGTAAAGCAGTGCAACAGATCTCACATGGCCACCTCTATGTTTGCTGGAGATCAAAGGGATGAGTGGAAAGACATCCATCTATTTTCATGTAGCTGGACACACTGTGACAGGCATCTGCAGAAACCTCCAGGGCTCCTTGTGAGCTCTCTGTAGATGATGTCCTTACAGCATACTGAGCTGCAGGAAGATAGCTGGACAGATACCCATTCATCCCCCTGCTCTCCAACAACACAGAAATGACCCTGCTGCTGTGTAGGAGGCTGTGCTTGTGATAAGCACAGATGTTTTATTGGAGCACTGGGTTTCAGTAGTTGTGTGGTTGGGATACAATTTTAACTTATGCAAAGTCATGAAAAGGATCTGAAAAACCTAAAAAGCATTAGATCCTGTCTGATCTTGGAAGCTTATCAGGGTCCACACTGGCTAGTACTTGGATGGGAGACCACTACAGAATGCCAGGTGCTGTAGGGTATATTTCAGAAGAAGGAAAAGGCACAATCACCTCTGAGGATTTCTTGCTTAAGCAAACACTATGAAATTCCTAGGGTTGCCATAAATCAACAGGCAATGTGAATAACATGCACGCACACACACACACACACGTCTTACTAACATAATTGGAATTCCAAATGGGTGGGAGGCAACATGTATGTACTAAAGCACTACTTCTCACATAGCATTTTTATTATAAAATGCGGGGTAATGGGGAATCCCAAAAGCTTGGACTTGCAGGGCACTAAGAAGGCTATTCAGAGTTGAAATGTGCTTGCACTCGGTTTAATTAGCAGGAGAATGAGGACAGGAACAGGCAGAACCTTTCCTTTCCCAGTCATCTCAAGCAAAAACAAGCTGCTGCAAGCCCTTCTACCTTGTGTGCTCTTCCTCAGTGTTGACTTTTGACATCTTGACCTCAGATTGATGCTGTTTGACCACATGTGTCCTGGCTTTCATCTATAAAAACGTTGAAGGGTATACATTGACATGTCATCACTGTGATGCCATCTCCCCGTTTCAACCAACAAGGTAGAAAGGATGAAATTTCCCCTTCCACTGAGACTGAGCTATGGCTTAGGTTGAGGAAGAGTATGATGGAGATCTAAGGAGCTTGCTGGTGGAGCATCAGTCTCTGCCAACATACTTAAACAAGCTGACGGTTCTCCTCTGTTTCTCCTCCAGGTGTACAACAGCATCAGGCTTGGGGTTCTGGGTGCTGTAACATTCCCCAGCTATTGATGGGCTTGGAGGTATCTCTGAGATTGCCCTAACTCTTCTTGTATACCTAGGAGTCCCCTTGCAGCTAATCAGTGGCCAGGGAGCTGGCACTGCATTTGGGATCCCTCAGGTGCTGTTGTGGATCTGGGGGAAACAGACTTGCAGAAGGTGGTCCTGATGACCTCCTTCCTCTGGGTCTTCCCAATACGTATGCTGGTGTAATCAGGATTTACACCTATGTGTATCAACAACAAGATCCTAAATGTAGGCCTTTTCTGCACAGGCCAAATTAAATGGCTTGCTGCCACCCTCTCAGCAAGGAGTCCAAATGATGCAGGGCTGAATCTTTGAGTCTGGTGCAAACAATTCAGAGAACATACAAACCATTCAGTGCCAAAGCTGGGGTATAACACTATTAAAGTAGATTTTAAAAAGTCACCAGTCACTCTGGAGCCCTCTATTTTGGTGCCAGGCAACTGTTTGCATGTGCATCCCGTTGTACCATTGGGTACATCCACTGGATTACATAGATTAAGAAATTTATGGGAGAAAAGATTAACAATGTCTATGAGTCATGATGACCATCTCACAATGTTTGTATCTGAGGCAGTGTATATAAGAGATGTCAGTTTTTGTACTTTTCATCCTCACATGCGAGGACCCCACTGTGGAAGAACATGAAGAACTCTGTGCAGTATTCTCTCAATAGTTACCCTTTGAGAAGACTTTGGAGAATTCTTCTATGTTGAATTGAGACATATTTTTTTCTGCACAAAACCCACACTTCCCCCCCCCCCCCCTGGAAATAGTGTTTTCTGTGCAAAACAGGCAATCTCACATACAGAAAATACTATCTGGGGAATGTAAGAAACATATTCAAAAGTTTATAAAAGACATGTCAAAAACGATGTTTTAATTATTTGCTTATTTATTTTATAATATGAAGATAAAAAAATACATTAATACACACACATATACAAAACACATTAAAAAGGCTGCTATTCTTTCTAAAGGAATGGAAGAGGTAATAACATTTCTAGGAAATAAATGGGGAAAGATAGCGATACTGGATTTTATTTTAAAAGGTTTTATTTTTTGTTTTATTTTTAGGAGATAGCTTTGGGGAACTGCATCAAGGATAGAAGAGGGGAAGAAATGTAAAGGATTAGAATAATATGATTAAATATAAATTTAAACATAGGATTAAATACAAGATATCTTCGATCTATCAAAATGTCCTACCCCTTCCTTACCTATCTATCCTCCCTCCTCCCTTCCTTTCCCACCTTATCCCCTCTCTTACATTCCCTTTCACACATTACCATACTATAAACATTCCTATTTGTTGGGGTAATTCTATCTTTTCTCTTCTAATTTTAATTTCCCTACAACCTTCTAGCCCCTCTACTTGTCTTGCGGATCTGGGCCCAGGCCTGTTTCATGGCACACCGCATTCTTTTCAAGTGTTTTCAAGACCTCACCGTTGTATTGCGATCATGTTCAGAGCACTCAGTCTGAACTTCTGTCTTAGAAGGCTCATGTGTGGCAGCACCACACCATGGTAAGCAAATGGTTTGATGAAGCAGGGAGCTTACTCTATGGCCCCTTGGACGCAGCTGAGTTGCACTGTTCTTTTTCCTATGGGAACCCTTGGTGGTGCTCTTCTTTCCGGCTCCAAGATTTTGTGCTCTTTCTGAACTCTTTCCTGGAATGACAGGGGAGTCCTGCAATGGGGGGTCACCAGAGATCTCCATAAAGTCTATTTCTTGGTGGAATCGGGGCCGTCTGCCATATAGCAAGGGGGGCTCCTTTTTCTTTAGTTTTGTTTCGGCGAGCTCCCTTTGAGATAAACAGGGGGGACTGTGGATCTGAACATTCACTAGAATAGGCTGTCTCATCCTCCCAGGTGATCCATGAAAGGCTGTGAGCTCCTGAGCACCTGGGTTCCCAGTTTTTCCACCACACAAATGAGACACAAAACACTCTGACCTCAGCTCCTGATGGCCCATCTCCAAATTTTGCATCTCACTGGGAAAGAGAACTTTTCCCATTTGCTCCACCACACGTGTGAGTGCAAGAAGTGACTTCTTCAGCTTCTGGCAGGGCTGAACTTTGGGAGAACCCTTGAAGCCTGGATGATGCTTCCTGCCCACTGGGACATGCTGGGATTGGTGGTGATCAGAGGTCCCAGGGCACTCCTCTTGGTCCCTTGCCTTGTTGGTAAAAGCCCCTTGAGCCAGGAAGAAGGCATCCTGGACTTTGGTCTCCACTGGAGAAGGTTGTGCCATCCATTTGTCTGGGTTACAAGGGGCCTTGGGGTCCATGTCATATAGGATGCTCCCCCCTGTGTACCTGCTGTATCGTTCTAGTGGGTGATTCTTCACTTCATTCTCCTGCCCCGCCTCCACCAGTCCCCATTCCTGTGCATGGCCCTTCTTCACTTTGTGGAGGAAGTGCAGGTACAGATGCAGCTCCTCATTGCGCTTGATAACCCATGGGTAGACACACAGCATAGGAGCCCGCAGCGAAAGAGGATAACCAAGTCTGCAGCTGCCGTGTGAGTGGTACAGCTTCTGGCAGGGCTGAGCTACGGGAGAACCCTTGAAGCCTGGATGATGTTTCCTGCCCACAGGGACATGCTGGGATTGGTGGTGAACACCAGAGGTCCTAGGGCACTCCTCTTGGTCCCTTACCTTGTTGGTAAAATCCCATTGGGCCTGGAAGAAGGGATCCTGCACTTTGATTCTCATTGGAGAAGGTTGTGCCATCCATCTGTCCAGGTTACTATGAGCCTTGGGGTCCATGTCATATAGGACACTCCCCCTGCACACCTGCTGTATCGTTCTGGTGGTGGGTGCTTCTTCACTTCATTCTCCTCCACCTCCTCCACCAGTCTCCATTCCTGGGCATGGCCCTTCTTCAGTTCGATAATCCATGGATAGATACGTAGTGAAGGACCTTGCAGTGAAAGAGGGTGAGGGCAACCAGGTCTGCAGCTGCTGTGTGAGTGGTACATGGAGTACTCCATCCTTAGCACCCCACCAAACGTCTCCAGACTTTGCATAGTATGCAGCTGTAGGTCTTTCACCATTTGATTCAGACTTATTGAGGAGATGAAGGATTGTTCCAGATGTTGGAAGGAAAGAATGCCAGGAGGCTTCTGCATGCCAGCAGGTGGCTCTACCATGCTTCCTGTTTGAATGTCCCCTTGCAGTGGCTGCAGCACCAGAGAGTAAGGAACTTGTCCACTGGGAAGGGGAGCTCCTGGTGTCTCTGCCATCCTCTGCTTTGCCCTTTGGTGTGTCTAGGATGGCAATTCTCCTACTAGGACCAATTATGGGAACAGGCTGGGGGACCACCTCTGCCCCAGCTAGTGCTGCTAATTCCTGAGAGAAGACTTTCCCTTGCTGTGCCCCACTTTCCTTCCCAGAGGATATGTGAGGTTGATAATCAGTTGGATGATCCCTCGCCTCAGCAATGGCAGGTGATAAGGAGTGAGGAGAAGACATCCAGGTTGCGGGAAGAGATGGGGAATCAGTAGAAGTCACCTGGCTTTTAGCAGCTGACAGAGAATGAGCGATAGGCACTGAGGCTATGGATGGTGAGGTAGTTGTACCAGGTTCAGCTGTGGGTTTTGTCAGAGAAAAAGCAGAAGGCACCAGAGTTGTAAGAGATGATAGGGTGCGATCAGAAGGGCCCTTTGAACGAGTCCTGAGAGAACCTGAGGAGACAAGCGCACATATATTGGTTGATTCTTTAACCAGCAGGAGATGGCATACCTATACATGAAATGAAGAGAAGCAGCATGAAAATTATCAGAAGAAGCAAGGATTCTAAGAGCTCCATGGTCCAATCACTCCAAGCTTTGCTTCATAACATGACTTTCAGCAAAAGCAACTGACAGATTGCCAATGACTCCTAGAGCCACTCCTGCATCACAAAGCACTTAGATTGTTGCTTTGGAGAAGATTCCTTAAGCCCTGGCGCTGGAGCCACAACTAAACAAGTCTCTCCTTGTTATGCTTGAGAGGCTGGGGGTGACTTATGGGACACCCCTACCCAACCCTCCTTCTTGGTGAGCCCTTCCCTTCTCACGGCCACCTTCCCATTCAATGCTAAATGAGGTTGTGCCCCAGAGGGACCAATTCATAGGATTTTATGTCTAACTGAAGTACCCTGAGCCTACAAGGCCACAGGAAATGCATTTTTAAACTTTCTTTTGATTAATAATAAAACTATAAAGTATAATAAAACAAGAACCATTTGTTTCTTTGTCTATTCCAATTCATACCGTGCACAAGTTACACTCTCTCAGCCTCAGGGGAAGGAAACGGCAAACATCAGAATTAATATTAATTCTAATTATCATTATTATTATTATTTCATAAATACTTAATTAAAATTTATCTGTGGCCCTAAGAAGTTTAGCGTATTTTAATTTTGGTCCCTACCTATGGCCAAGTTGTGTAGGCCTGGTCTAAACAATTAAAGAACCCAGTTAGTGGAAATAGCCTTCCATATGTTTTTAAAAAATACATCGGCTTAAACTGCAAAGGATATTTTAGCACACATTTCAGGCAAATCTGAATCCTTCATATTAGGAACATTCAGGTTAGAAACCTTTCTCATTATAGACAACCTTTAAAGAGATGGACTGTGGAAAACCTGTTTTAATTACCCTGAAATGTCTTTATTATTATTATTAACCTTTATTTATAAAGCGCTGTAAGTTTACACTTTGTCTTTGTCCATGTGTTGATGCATCTGCTAAAAGGCCAGGCATTGGAATGTTTCTTCACCTTTAAACATGTCTGCAGAAGAAACTAGATTGGTTTGGGTATCATTCAGGAAATGGTGGGGAGAAGAACTTGTATTGACAGTGACAAATTCACCTGCCTGGATCTTAACTGTAAAGGAGGAGAGGGGTTAATTTAGAAGGCAATTTTTCAGCCACTTAAAATAGCAAGACACCGTTGAGAGCTTGTCAACACTCAGTATATCCCAGGACAGGGATTTGGGGACTGTGCTCGAAACCTATTTATACTTACTTCAGCATCTTCTCAGATGACTTCCAGGATCAAGACTGAAGTGGAAACTTCTGGTGTAAGTCAGGTGAAGACAAAACATTGCAGTGGCTGTTGACTGACTTAGTTCATATTTCTCTCATCACTCAGACATGCAATCCAACTAGACTGGGGCATTACAAATAAGCAGAGATGGAAGATGATCCTCCTTCTCCAGGATATGGCAGTTTGCAGCTCCTGTTCAAATTTGCTGTTGTAAGAATATGTTCTTTGATGAATATTTACTGTCCCTGGCTAATGCACCTGCCATATGTAACTGCATTGAACTCCTACACCTGAAGGTATATGAAATCACCAGTCTCTTGTATTTTGTACACTATCTGATCAGGTAGGGATATGCCAATGTGGCATGAGCCAGCATGGTGTATGGTTTGAGCGTTGAACTATGACTCTGGAGAACAATCCTGGCTCAGACATATAAACCCACTGGTGACCTTGGGCAAGTTACACTCTCAGCTTCTGAGGATGACAGTTGCAAACTTGCCAAGAAAACTCCATGATAGGTTCACCTCACCATAAGTCAAAAATGACTTGAAGGCACACAACAAATTACTGTTTGAGGCAGAGGGTATAACAACAGTAATAGCAATAGCAATGGCATGTACATTTCTATACCGCACAGTGTACTAAGCACTCTGTAAGCGGTTTACAATCTGTAAGCTCATTGCCCCCAACAAGCTGGATACTCATTTTACTGATCTATGAAAAGATAGAAGGCTGAGTCAACCTTAGAGCCCCTGGGATCAAACTCACAACCTTGTGACTGCAACACCAGCATTTAAAAACTTCACCACCTGGGCTCCCTAATATAATATCTGTACATACATTTGTACATACATTAGCATGCTGTTGGTGCTCAGTTAATACCCAGCATGACCTTAAATATGAGCAAACAACGCAATGCATGCTAATAGAGCATCCTGTGAATTATGGGAGAATCAAGCAGAAGATAATGATAATTTCACTTTGATACTTTCAACTGCATTCCTATACATCAGCCACACCAAAGAGCCTCTCCCAAGGTGCCTTCCCAATGTTATGCTACAACTCCTGTCACCTTCACTCTGTATGCACAGTTGTGAGGCCACTGTTGAGGAAGTGCGATGTACAAGATTATAGTCTAAGTAATTATTCCAACAGGCAATCCACCTCCTAAAATCCAGCACTAGTTCTTCTTTTCTCTGAATGGTAAATTACTCAGAACAGTTACTCAGGTAGAGAGAAAAGGCAGCCTCCTCTGTACTAGCAACTTCTGCTGCCTTTCTGTACTATGGGCAAGGAGCAGTCCAAAATCATAATGAATACACACAGCAAGAGATGTCATATGTGGGAGTTGTTTGTAAACAGGCAAATCTGATGTGCTTTTAACATTTTAATTCTTGTTAGCCACGTTCTCGAAGAAAGGTAGGATGGAATGCTTTAACATTGTCATATTTATTTTTAACACCTTTGTCTGATGTAGAAGCTAATGGAGCTTTGAAAGCTTGCATCGTCCATTCTGTAAATTTTGGTTGGCCAAATACAGGTATCACTGTTTTCTGGATTTTGGATGTTATTCTACTAATTTTTGTTTAACTTGCAATCAACTTGGCTTTGATTTACAATGACTCTATAAATAAGAGAACACTAAACAGTATAAATTAATCAAAGAGAATATTACTTGTGGGTTCAGAAATTGCTGTGATTAGTCTGTCCTCTAGTGATAAAAGAATGAATCTACACAAGGCATTTCCCTATGTATATATGTGTGTATTATGTGCCTTCAAGTTGCCTGTTGATTTATGACGACCCCATGAATTTCATAGGGTTTTTGTAGGCAAGGAATACTCAAATTAGTTTTGCCAGTCCCTTTATCTGAAATATAGCTATAGCACCTGCTATTCAATGGCTGTCTCCCATCCAATACTATCCATATGCCACTTATTAATTTGCAAAATGCGTCATTTCATAATCCAGAATGTGCTTTACAGTACTGCCCTTTACACAGATTTGCAGTAGATGCTATAATCACCTCCTTAAATTTGGATATCATTATTATTATTATTATTATTATTATTAATGGTATTTATACCCCGCCCTTCAGCCCTAAAGGCTATCAGAGCGGCTTACAATTATTATTTTTAATTAGACAGTTCCCTGCTCTCAGGCTTACAATCTAAAATGTTCAAATAGATGTATAAGGTGGGGGGGATGTGGACTGAAGACATAAAATTTACCTTGTGCAGTAATTTTAAAGAAACATGTACTGTATAAGATAATATTTGTTGTTGTGTGCCTTCAAGTCATTTCTGACTTATGGCAGCCCTAAGGTGTATCTTCCACGGGGTTTTCTTGTCAAGATTTGTTCAGAGGAGGTTTGCTCTTGCCTTCTCCTGAGGCTGAGCATATGTGACGTGCCCAAGGTAACCCAGATCCTGGTCTCCAGAGTCATAGTCTAACACTCAAAGCACTATGCCGCACTGGCTCACGATGATATACGGATGGTATTTAACTCCAAGTAAGTTGTTGAAAATGTTTCAAGGATGTTTCAAATCAGTATTGGGGATGCCAGGATAATGAGGGCTCCTTTTTCATAGATGGTGGGGTTGTAAATTACTGGTCCAAGATTTACATATACATTCATAAATAAACAAACTAATAAATAAAGGTCAATTTTGCAATGACAACAGAAATGTTTTTGCTGGGTATTATGGATAAAGAATTGGATAGTAAATATGGACTATTTATTTGATATTTGATAACAATGGCAAGAGCGCTGTTTCTTCAAACATGGTAAGGGGCCAAAGCATGGGTTCTTAAGGTTGATTAATTAGCTCAAATTGCCAAATTACCATGTGTCTTAAAAGCTAACTCAACTGAAGACTTTCTGAAAGATTGGAAACTGTTTATGAACCCTCTGAGCAACAAGAAATCTAACAATGTAATCATCTTTATGTTTTATTCAGTTTGTGTTTATTGTTTTAGTGATTTTGTATTGTTTAAACTTATGTTTGTGTTTAGTTCTATTTCTCTCTTTTCTTCTTCGTCTGAATGTGAAATATAGAATGTTTATTACTTTGGTTGTAAATTGAGACTACCTGTATTAAAATTAATAAATGACTTAGAATCACCTCTTTAAATCAGTGAAGAAAAAAGTAGCTTACCTTTGCATTGGAAAATAGAGTCCCACGTCCCTAAAATGCACACAATGCCAAATCTATCTATGTGACAAGAAAAAGAAGATAGAAGCCTTGGAAACTGTACAAATGATGTATTTTAAAATAAATAAATAAAATTATTTAAAAATAAATTAATAAAATAAAGTAAAAGAGTTAAGGGGTGAAAAGTGGACTTCCTATAGGGATATCTTAGGGGGAAAAATCAAGGAAGTGGAAAATTAAAGAGATCCAACAATTGGAAAAAGAAGGATTGAAAATGCAATGGTTAAGTTTATCAATGGAGAGAAAGAACTAAAGAAGACTTAAAGCAATTTCTGTATGTAGGAGATATGTCAGAATTTGAAAAATTATGTGCAGACAATAACTATCTAATTAGTAAAATGTATAAACTGCTGCTAAGATTTAACACCAAGAAGGAGCAAGTAAAACAATGTATGGGCCAAAACAGACTGGCAGTAAGTGCTGGCTTGGGGGCAGTCAGCGCATGCCTCCACGCCGTTGGGAAGCTGCACATGCTCACCGCACGTGCTGTGGCTTCACAGCATTCCATTTACACACTGTGCCACAGAAAAGTCGAAGTGCCATTAAGGGTGGCTTTTTTCCACCCCAAATAGGAGGTAGATTTTTCTGGTCCCAAATAGAAGCTGTCCGTATTGGGACTGCGGCAATCCTCCTCTCTCAGGGGTGGGTTATAATGTACAAATGAAACAATGCAAAGATAAATGGTCTAAAGGACTAAAATTTACATGTTATAGCCCAACATTGTGTGAAAAACACAGTAAAGTACTACATACTGCATTATATAATGATTGTTTACTTAGTATCTGCAGATGCCTAAAAACCATGGGACCTCAAGTCCTGTAGTTTTTAATGGTGGCACATGGCCACCTCACTGCAGCCATGTGCACACACCACCATTAGGGCCAATGGGGCTTGACATCTGCAGATGCTCAAATCAGCTGATGGCAAGCCTGCGGTTGGGGCAGGCAGGCTGTATTATAAACAATATACAACAGCAACAAATTTGGATATAATTTGGAGGGGTGGAGAAGTTATTGAAATATCACAATGCAGTACTAAGTGGAAAAAATCATACAGGCCCAAAGGGGAGGGGGAATACCTGTCTTTCAGACCTAAACAGCCTGACATTCTGATGGGGTCCAACTAATATTACATGAGATTCTATATTACACAGCAATATATAACAGAAACCAGTTCAGAACACAATCAGTAGAGAAGTTACTAGTCACAATGAACCCCGACACCAGGCTCCAAACACTTTCCTTCCAAACAAAGCCATGGGATACACTAGCCTTTCACATTCATAAATCCCTCTCCCATTCCAAAACTAAAATTTCCCCTTCATTTCTATGTCTTTTTCTTCTTTCCCAAACTCAGCTGTTATTTTGTTACAGAAAGTTTTCTCTTCCCCTACACTTTCTTACCTCTGAAAGTAAAGAGCTTGCCGTTTATGTCATATATTACTCTTTCCACAAATTCTAATAACCAAATTCATTAAAGAATATTTTATATTACAATATTAATTTGGGAAAGTCAGGTGAAAGTACTAGAAAAGGTTAGTGAATTAAAACTCAGGAAGTCAATCAGTTTTAATTCCAAGTGCTGCCAATTCTGAATTCATGACCCGCACAAAATGACTATAGAGTATCTCTACATATACTGTACTCGGAAGTAGGTGGTACCTTTCTTCCATTTCTGCAGTGTTTTCATATCTTTCACTCCACATCTAAAGAATTCTATGTCTTTCAGAATGGTATACAGTAGAAAGAGTACTGAAAAGCACATATATATGAGCAGAAAATAGAAACAATTTTAGTAGCACCATCTTGTAGCACATGGAGCTTGTCTCTGTTTTCTGCCATTCAAAAACTTGCACCTTTGTCTTGCTCACAAATACAATTGAGCCAAAAGAAATTGGATTTATGGATTTGCCTGGCATTGTGGTTCCCATTACTGATGCTCAATAATCGTTTCCCAACAGTATTTTTATGGGCTCCAATGAGAAGATTGCTCATTTTGTCTCTTTGGAGCAAGTGATGTGCAGGATATGGCCTCTTAAGTGCTGTCCTCACTACCAACAAAAAATAACCATCAACCATATAAATGGAAAAGACAAGTGAAGAGATTTAGTTTCTTAAAACTTGTTTAATATCCATATTTTTGTCTGTTGGGCAAAGCCAAAACAGTCTGGCCTAGTTTCAAGTTACAAATCCATACACATTTCCTCTTTCCTTTCAGTAAAATGAACAGTGTGGCAATAAAAATGTTTGGTTACCCAAGATAAAACCCATTTCAGCAATAGCTTTTTTAAAAAAAAAAAAAGGAAAAGGAAAAAAGTCACAGTCCGCATTTCTCATCCAGAGTGATTTAACCTGCTTCAGTGATGAACACCATGAAAAGGCAGAGGCTCCTGCTCAGGCACAAACCAAAGGGACTGAAGTTTGGTGGGAGGAGGAGGAAGAAATACAATTTATGACTGAAAGGCTGGGATTTTTACAAAAACAAGCAAACTTAAAAGTAGTTTCATTTGGGATAGGGTTCTCTATAGGTGGTGAACTAGCAGCCAGATGACCAACTGGCATATACACATTTTAACCTGTCCACAGCAAGGAGTTGCTTAATTTCTAAGGAGGGAGAAAGCAAAAGGCCTGAGCATTTACACAACCTGCTTTATGTCTTGTTTCAGCAACAGAAAACTAAGATAAGCCTTATTCCCAAATGGCTGAGATATGTGGCCAAAGTTTCTCGTCCCTCACAAGCAGACAACAGCTCTATTCTGCCATGGCAACCACAACATTTGCATCTGCAACCTGCCTGCTCATGTGTGGCTCCAAGCTGCAATTAGTGAAAGAGCTATGAGTAACCCTGGAATAGATGAACCCTAAAAGTCAGACACACATGCTGGTTTTCCTTCAAGAAAAAGGGGATGCTGGGGTGGGGTGAAGAAGAAAAGACAGAACAGTTGGCTTTATACTTTTGTATATGCCTAGAGAAAATTAAGAACTTGATTCTGTGGGGTGGGGGAGATGAACTCTATTAAAAACTAAGACAACCTTAATAAGGGCAAGGGTATGGGTATTCCTTGCCCCAGATTTTGCCTACTTTCTGTACACAGTAAAAGGAGTCTAAACTGTTCCACCAAAGGACTGCAAGTCAGTTATTTGTTTAAATGCCCACTCCGTCTGTTTTGAGGAACAAAATCACCACACGATCATGAGGAGAAGCCCACCTACTTCAAAAAGTAGACTCATGGGACCAATTAGGTGTGGGATTTTTGTTTCAAAAGCCTTTTAACAGTGCTTTCAGGTATGGTGACATGTTGTATTTCCTTACTTCCACATGCAGTCTCTTTCGATGACATTTAATCAGAGGCATAGATTCCTCTATCAACCACGCTGTATATCTAACCTGGTGATGGAGCCAATGGGAAAAGTTAGGTGGGTACACACACACATTAATCGTGCAAATCCTACCTATCTGATCTGCAGAAGTGTGTACACTACTTTCCAGCTGTGTTTCCCCACTCCTGGGTCCCCCCCCCACCACCAATTCTCAGTATGGCTTGATCACCCTCACTCTGCACCACTGCCTGAAGAAAGCAAAGAAGGGAGCACTGAGAATCAACAGTTGTGAACAAAGAATTTAAATCCTGGCAGACTTTAAGTCCTGGCCAGGTGCCACCATACAGTAAAACTAAAAAATATTATCCGCAAACATCATTTTGGCCACATGTGGGAGTCAAGTTTCAAGCAACTGGATTCTTTGGTTTAAATGTTTTTCTTAACGATTTTAAAAAATAAGGACCGTAAAAAACAAAACAAAATTCTCTTAGATAAAGGAACTGAAACAGAATTCTGTTTTTGAGGATATTTCCTTTGGGGTGTTAATGCACAGCATAGAAAATAAATGTTAAACAGAGAGGAAGAGGGGGAAGGGAGGGTGCTTTGACTAGTGTGTTCTGTCAGAGCCAGCATCCATGTGTGTTGAAGAGAACACTTTGGTCTGAAATAGACTCCAGTGAATCAATCAGAGAACCATGCAAGGAAAGCAGATTTTCTCCCCGCAAAACAGAAATACTTTGATTTATTTTGATTTCAGGTGGGGAGACTACCATCAAGTGTCTGTCCAGAAGCAGCTCTTCTTCTGAGAAGTTTCTCTCTCTCTCTCTCTGTGTGTATTTTTAGAAATCTATGCTCACAGTTGTAATGTAAGCTTTGCATTGCATTGCACTCCCCTCACAGTATATGAGACCAACCTAAGATAAAGGGGGAAAGGACTGCCACATTGACGTGCTAGTTAGTTCACTTTATAACCAGAAAACCAATAGAAATGGTTACTTTGAAACTGAAATTATTTGGGGTAACATGCTAATGCTATGAACAGGCAAGACACCTGATTCCCTTAATGAAGGGCACAAGATGTCTTTTGCCAGTCCCTCAGTGGACCCTCACAGCATTGAACTCTATGGTTTCTTCCGCTTTCCTCCAATGAAATGTAGCCTAAACTTTATTTAAAAGAAAAGAACGTATTTCTTAAATATTGACAGTGGACTAAGTCCAGCCTCTTTACCCTGCCGCCAAGTCCACAATTCGCCACACAACGTGTGCGCACCCTGTGTCATGGAACCGCCCCTGGGTCCGTGGTGTTTGGAAGTTCACAGTACAGTACATGGAACCATCTTTTCCCTCCGCTGCCCTGAGCGGTTAGTGCCTTTGCAGTTAACCAACCTCCTTTCCCCTGGCCACTTAGCTTGACTTAAGTAGCCATAGATCCTTGCCGAGAATCGATGATGCCTTGCTCTACGGATGGGACAAGAACGCAAGAGAAAAAACAAAGAACCTGCTACCGGTTTCTTGAGGCCGTTTTGTGAATTCCTTGCCAATCCCAAGGCTGCATCTCAAAACATGTCTGACTCTCTCGGTTTCTTTCTGCAGTTCCGATTATACGTATATATTTTTGGCCTATTGTTTCTGCTCAGTTTGAAGAGCTGTTATTAGAGGATCCAGAGGTTGAGGCAATAGCAGCCCCAGCTGGGCTGCTTGTTGATACAGATTTGCGGATGTGAGGAAGCAAGTAGGGATCACATGCCAACTGCTGGACATCTATCCGGTCTTCCTTCCGGTATGCCAGGCAGCGCCTGATAAATGCCTGAAAGACAACAAATGGCAAAGAGGAAACTGAGGTGAAAAGATTTGGGAAAAGCAAAAAGCAGAAGTTAAAACTTAACTTCCCTTGACTTATTGAAATTCATCCTTGAATGAATGAAAAATTAGTACTTGGATTACTTTTTGGGGAAAAGGAAGACCAGAAAGAGAACAGGTTTACCTAAACCTTAATTTTCCTGATTAACTGAAATTGCCTGTTCCTTGAATGAATGAAAACAGAGTAAACTCGTCCTCCTCATTTGCAATGTTGATTTGTGTGGATTTGATTATTCACGAATTTTATTAATATGTTCTCTCTAGCAATGTCTAGGTCCTCCAGTGCAACTCTATAGACACAACTCTATGGTCAACGTTAACCAAACGTCACACTGATGAACCTATGGAGAACACTCCAGTAAGCATTTGTACTTCCTCCAGTGCAATTATATTGTCAATGTCTGGTAGCTGTTGACCACAGAGTTGCATTGGAGGACCTAGAGATTCCTAGAGAGGTATTCTCTCAGGTAAAAACAGTGTTTTTGTTATTTGCAGTTTTTCAACATTCACGGGGGTCCTGTGCTCCAAATCCCAGCGACTGTGGGGAGATGAGTGTTATTCCTTTCATGCCAGCCAAGGCATACCCTTGACATTAGTGACTGCTGCTTTACATCTTCAATTGAAATGATATAGGGGGAACTGTTATTTCTCTTTTCCGCCCTCTTCTGTTCTGCTGCCTACTTCCTCCCTCACTCGCTACTGTGAGCTGGTCTCCAGATACACCCCACAGGAGGCGCACAATGAAATAACAGAGTGGAAGTGTAGGAAGAAGCCATTTCTCTTAACTCTCTCCAGGGGGAATTTTAAAGAGCAATACAGCCCGCCCTCACCAACTGCGGGTTTAACGTCTGCAGATTTAAGCATCCGTGGATGGCAAGCCCCATTGCTGCTAATGGCCACGCATGCACGCAGCCATGGCAGAACAGCCGCATGTGTGCCCACTGCTGTTGAAAACCATAGGACCTGAAGTTTTTTTCATCTGCAAGAGGGTCCAGAACAGAAACCCCAGAGATAAGAAGGGCCCACTGTACTCAGTTCAAGAAGAGGCAACTCTGCCAGCTAGCAAATATAATTGCTTCTGAACTTGAGAATCCAGAAGAATGTGTTCCTGCCTGGTGGACATTTGATGCCTCAACACACTCTGGTCTGAATCCTGTTGGTCATTAGCAGTTAAGAGTATACTCACGGAATCAACTGTTTAATGATGAGTCAATATATAGGTAAATCCCACTGACTCAATAGGTCTGTTCTAGTTGGGAATAGTAACAGGATTAATGCCTCCACTGGTGGACAGGCTATCACCAGGCACCATTCTCTGACTGGGAGAAGGCCCCTGCTAAAATTCTCTTTACTATTTTACAGATGGTCAGTTTCATTGCCTGCACCAAATTAATTATTTTTCTTACCTTAGCTTCTGGCGTTACTACTGGCTTTGGAGGAAACTGCACCTCTGTAGCTTTGAGGATTGTATTCTCCTGCAGAATATCCTGCTGAGATTGGTTGTGGCCAAAAGGCTGTAGAAGAGGAGAACAGCAGCTTTTATATTAAGTTGAAAACTTGGGGAGGGGGCAAGGAAGTATGTGTACGTTAAAGAAAAGAACATACTTTATGCTAGTGGTGATTTTTTAAAACATAATTATTCTCACCACCATCTTTTTATATCACATCTTTTCCCTCAAAACTGGTACTCAAGGTAGCTCACAAGATTAAAATAAACACAATAGAGGAAAAACACAGAAAATGTTACTGTTAAAACTTAATTACATTATCTGTAGTATTAACAATTTAAAACATCAATAACAATAATATCAATAAAGCAGTACAGCACACTAGTCTTTAAAAGCAGTCAATTCCTGAAAGCTTGTTGGGAGTAAAACAAGTATTTGTCTGTCAATGGAATGGAGGCAATGAGGGGGGCAGACTACCCTCTTTAGGAAGGGAGTTCTAGAGCCTTGGAGCAGACATTAAGAAGGCTCTCTCCTGTTCTCACCAAATCTGTCGGTAAAGGCAGTGCCACAAAGACAAAGCTTTCCTCCTGAAGACCTCAAAACTTGGGCAGGCTGATATAGAGAAATATAATATTTTAGAAAATCTGGACGCTAGACATATAGGGTTTCCATGTAAATAACTGGAAAACCAGGCTGAACTTCAACTTGTCAGGTATTACATTGTAGTCATCCTGTACACTGTGTATAGCCTATACAGTGTACAGCTCTGTATCTTAAAACATACTCTAGTCATTGCAGTTACGTATCAACTTCTCTCTCATTTCTCTATGAAGCGCAGCTCTCTTTTCCCAAACTCATGGTAAATACCAGGTAAGATGGCAGAACATAGAATGTTAACTAAATACTGCATTCAGGGGTTGCAGATGACTAAAGCCCACAAGACTGTAACACAGAAGTTTTGCCCTTTGGCACTGGCATCTTTAACAGAATCCACTTGCATATTTGAGGAGATGGGGTGGGGGAAGAGAAACCCATCTAAAATTATGAACAACAGAAATGTGCTTTTAAAAGTTTAAAGCCAGAGAGCAAGCCAAAAAGATTCTTAGGAATCTGAAATGTACTACTGAAGATGACACAGAACGACACAGAAGACTTTGCTGTAGCTTTGCTGTCCTTCAACAGTTTCTGTATTATTGTCACTTACTTTTCTGCCATAAAGACACTGATAGAAGATTACTCCCACTGACCAGACATCAACTTTATTTGAAATCTTTGGAGGTTCTTTTCCGACCACAAAACACTCAGGTGGCAAATACCTACACAAAACAGAAAAATTAAGAACTAATGCCTCATTCACTTGTATATATCCCCACATCTTTCCTCACCATCAACCCTTCACCCACTCAAGGAAGAAAGTTTATATATTTATAGATTAGAAAATTTATATTGCCAGGAATGGCAGTAATGTCTTCATGATACACAGCATATTTATGTAGTGCTGGAGCAACAAAAGGAAAGACAGGCCTTTGTCCAGAAGGCCTCTGCTTTAAGTAATTAGACTATGTCTCATACTTCTTGTTTTAAAATGGCATGCAAGAAGTCTCATAAGCCAATCCAACGTTCTTAAAGCACATCCTAAGAAATGCCCACTATTTTTTTTTATTTGCAGCAAGATGCTATGGTATTCTTAGCTCCCTGGCCTTTGCCTTGTATAGAAGATGGAATGAACTAATCTTCTGCTAGAATTATCAGCAACTGACACACATAAGGAAACAACTTCCAAAACGCAAGTAGGCAACTATGGGGGGTTTCACATGGGACCCATTCAGTTCTCAAGGTTGCAGACTCCTCCATCCCATTTTTTAAAATGTACTATTTTTAAAAAATCTCAATGGTGCCCTATACACTCTATGGACCTGGGAAACAATAATGCTATATTCTCCCCTTAGGGGTTCTTTTAGGTCTGAGAACCGTGTTAAAGGCAATTAACAATTAAATACAAATAAGACTGTGTGGGTTTATCAGCATCAAGATTGAAACTGAGACACCTGAAACTTGGCATGCATGCTAAGGAGATCCTGAGGATGTCACTTGGGTTCCCTAATGTTTTAAATGTGTTAATTTATTTAAATATATCTGTTTTTGAAGCCTAGGCTACTACCTTCTATCATTAAGTGGCTGACTTCCCTTATACATCAAAGTCTTGGAAAAAACTATTCTGCTTGGCAATGGAATGCCATAGCCCACTTAGGGGTGAAACAGACTGGTCAACAAACCCAGTTTCCAGCTGGCTTGGGGTGTAGCATGCAGATGGCATATGCCCCCAAGACCCCCAGAAGCTGGCTTCATGCCGCCCAGCTGCCCAGACATGGGTTGGCTTTCGGGCACTTTGACAACACAGTGTTTACATGTCACAGGAATTCTGTAAAGCTGCGGCAGGGTGGGAAAAGACAGCTTTTTGCCGGTGCAAAAAGCTACGGTTGCCACGGCCCCAATGCAGCTTTCTCAGGGGCTGCTTCAAGCCACCTCTTTGGGGTGGTCTGTTCCGCCCCTAAATTGAATCATTTGGTCTTCTTGCTACTCCTCACATTTCAGTCTTCTCTTGCATGAAGGATGCCTTCATTTGCTCCTGATCATTACTTTTTGCATGTTATTAAGGAATGACGTTATGGCAAGAAGTTGAATTTGATACTCTTGGCATTGTTTCTAGATCTATGACATCAGAGAATGTTTTCAGTCTCAGAAATAGATAATAGTACCCACCAGTAAGTGCCAGCCCCTTGAGATGTAAGCTCCATGCCATCAACTGAATTGTAGCTGTCATCATCCATGATCTTTGAGAGCCCAAAATCAGTGATTTTAATCTCACCACATGCAGTACCATTCACCAAGAGGATATTACCTAGAAAATTGGGAGAGAATAAAATTACCTTAATGTGAACATGTCTTACATTGGACGGGTGTAGGTAAAACAGAAGTCTAATCAAAGTAACAACACAGAGACCAACCACACATTTACTTTCAACATACATGACAAATCATCACCAAAAACCACTTTATTGCAACACACACTGCATAAATCCAATTCCCTTGAATATTAAAAAGTCTTTCTTGACTTTCTTTGTTATATTTAATAAAAATTATACTTCCTCAGAGCCCAAGTAGGCTCCCTTTAAATTTAGTGCTGCAATACAAGATGGCAGATCAATGTAGATGAAAGATTAACATGTGTTCCCAGTGGAATAACTCAGTGAATAACCTTAAGATCGCAAAGTCCTGAACTTCAGATAACAATTTCCATACCAATCTTTTCACCCTGGTATAACCTGTTTTCACCATAAAACATACAAGACAATAACCTCTGTTATGACATCAGGTGTTCTGTTGTTGTTGTTTTTTTTTAAATGCACACTTATTATCATGGATAGTATTATTTATAACATCATCAACATGACTGTATTGTACAGCAACAAAGATTAGTCCCAATCCTAAAGTCTTATCAATCTAAAGATTTGAGACTGTTCAAACTATGGTTGCAGAATGCTTTTATGTGAACTGATGAGAGCCAGAAAAGTTGATTGTTATATAATTAATTAAATCAGCAATTCATACAACATAGATCACCAAACAAACAAGAATACATGGTGCCCTGCCTTATTACCTTCATGCTATGTTCCATACTTTACTATAAATATACCTGGTTTGAGATCATAGTGAATAATGGGTGGCTTGATTTCATTTAAATATTTTAATGCATTCACAATCTGCATGATTATAGACCGGGCTTCTTTCTCTGTCATTAATTTGTGCTGTTTCAGGTAGAAGTCCAGATCATTCCCCTCACAGTATTCTAGCACAGTACAAAACCTGGAAGAAACAAAGGGAAACATAATGGCCTATGTTCTTACAACTATGTTGAGAACGAGATATAAATGGGAAAAATTGGGAAATGGCTATTAAGAATCTGGAATACACACCACACAGTTAAACTTTGAGAAGACAGACTAGGAAAAAATTTATCCGAAAATACAGTGTATCACATATTTGAATAAAATACAAGATAAACTTTTACCTCAGATTACATTAAGGACATAATGTAAACATCAGAAATAGTATCTTATGTCTTTATTGTGGAATACGTTTTGGTAAATAGCTATGTTTCAAATAAGAAAAGAAATAATCATCTGAGACATTTCTGACATTTCCCCAAGGTGGCATAAGACAGGCAGTAATAATATTTTTGACTGTACTTTTCCCATTTGGGGAATTCTTCCAGCAGCATAACTCCAGCACATCTGGCAGCTACAGTGCCAATGTTTTAGAAGTGAAGATTTCTTTTTCTAGCCCTTTTTATTTCTCATATTTAATCAGTATTGTGGTTCCTAATTCAGGTTAAATTTCCATTAGCACTCTTCATAAATTTCTGTATATTCAACTACCACTATTTAGGGCAGGGGTAGGTAACCTGCGGCTCGCGGGCCAGATGCGGCCCGGCAAGGCCTTGGGACTGGCCCCAGCCCGGTTCTGCCGCCGATTGCCGCTGGAGCCTTTGGCCTATCAGGAGGAGGCAGGCAAGTGGTGGGTAAGGGGGGCAATTGTCTATAGAAGCCTCTGAAACATGCATTTATATTAACATTTTTTAAAAATCAGCAATTTTTTTGGTGTGACCTCCATTTTTTAAAAAAGTGTGCCCTCCATTTTAAAATTTTGCCCTACATTTGTCCCGGGCTATTTATTTATTTAATTTTAAAAATATTTATTTATTTATTTATTTATTTATTTATTGGCTTCGGCCCCCCAGTTGTCTGAGGCACAGCAACCCGGCCCCCGGCTCAAAAAGGTTGCCTACCCCTGATTTAGGGCATACAGAAACAACGTACTTCCCATTACTCGTTTCCATTTTGCACAGCATGCAAATCCATCCTACAATGAAAGGGGCTAGACAGAAACACACATTTGGGAGAAATGACTGCCTTGGAATAATGCGACTGATATAGTCTAAATGCTCTTTGGGTTTTGAACATTTACTACAAAAATGTATTTAATGTAACTTTCTGGAAGTTACAAAAGCTTCAAGAGGCTTCATCACAAACACTCAAAAAATCTCTCCAACAATATAATTGGTAAAGAGAGCAGCACTTACGAGTCAGTATCCAGCGAGAAATAGTCATATAGCTTAACTATGCGAGGATGATCCAGCTCTTTATGGATTCTGTATTCTCTACATGCATGTCTACAAGAACAAGGCAAACAATCAAGGATTCTTTATTTTAATTTCTAGTCTTTTCTGTTCTCTCACAGACAGTTTACAAATGAAAACTAAAGATCATGCTTACATTTTTGCTCAGTCTCAGACTCTACAAAAAGGTTAATTTTAGCCACAGAAAACTCCAGTCTATCCAGACACAACATTCCTGGAAAACGCAGGCTTGTGTCGAAGAGAAAGAAATGCATTCAACAATACTCCTCTACCTCCTGCTTGTCCAGTCCAAACTTAGCGTAAGAATAAAATAATGAAGGTTTTCTCACAGATCATGACTAGATGTAAAGAGTGGGGGGGGGGGATTTTAAAGTACAGCCAGCCCTTCATATCCATGGATTTTTTTATCCACGAATTTAACCATCCATGGCTTGAAAATATTAAAAAAAAAAAGAAAAAGAAAAAAAGAAAGAAAAGATATAAACTCCAGAAAGCAAACCTTGGTTTTGCCATTTTATATATGGGGCACCATTTCATTATGCCACTGCATATAATAGGATTTGAGCATCCACAGATTTTGGTACCCACGGTAAGTCCTGGAACCAAACCCCAGCAGATACCAAAGGCCCACTCTGTACATGCAGGACAAGACACCATTTAGAACTGTTGTAATACCCATCCTCAATTGTAACTCCAGGCCAAAGGCTCCAGGTCAAGGGTGGGAAAAGGACAGCTCATAGGGCTGTGTTTGTAGCCTCAAAGGTAAAAAAACAAAAAACAAAACCAAAAAACCCTATGGGGTGTGTATGGGGATTTTCCACCCCTGAGGATTGAATAAAACTTTTTGGGACAATTCCTGTTAGTGCTGACAATTCCACCACATTCTGCCCTTCTGGGCCAATTTAAGCACAGGGGAGATGCTAAAGCACCAGGATAATATGCTGTTTCTTAGTGCTCTTTCTCTGCAGAAGCAAGGGGAGATTGTTTTTGAAACAGGAGATGAATAGGAAGTGACTCCTGCTCACTTGCTGATGGTAAAAAGGTCTCTCCTGGCAGCTGAGATGTTCCAGGAAGGCCCGGGAACATGGTAAAATTGCCTCTATGAACCCTAAGGAGCATTTAAGGGCAAAAAAAGGTGTGTGTATGTGTGTGGGGGGTTCTGACAGGAGCAGTTGCAGAGGGGGATATGTGCCTCAAAGGGCTCCTGGGGGCTAATGTGACCCCGGGGGGATTAACGTGGCCCCTCTTTTACAGTTGCTCACCCCTGCACCAGGATTTTTCTTACTGCTCTTTCTCTGCAGAAGCAAGTTGCCTTATATCCTAGATCCACCTGGTGGTCTCAACTGAAGTAAGACCACTGAATTGACTACTAATTGCATCAACATTGATTCAATCAATTTATTCTAAATGGGATTAGCCTTTAAATTGAAATCTATGCTAGTCTTTCTTCCCTCTTCTGAAACAATTTCATTTCTCGATAGGTCTTGCCTCTCCAGCCATTTATTGAACTAAGTGGACAATGTTTCAGTGTTATGTTCACAGGAAGTAGGAACCTCTTGCTTCTTTTCAAACAGATATGAGAGGAAATCAAATTTACATTAATGTATCTTTTTCTAACTACATTACCATTCAGAGCTACTTACTTGTGGTAGTTCTCTTTCTTTTCATCCCTCCAGTTTTTATTTAGCTGATGAATCTTTACTGCTACGTATCTCTGTTCTGTTAAATCGAATGCCTGAAAGAGGAGAGGGAAAGTTCACCTGCTGCTCCAGAACACCATTAGAGATTACACTGATTTCACAGGAGAAAAAAAATCAGTCAAATCAAGCCAACTTTAAAATTTGTATTTTTGTGTGTAAAGTATATCCCGTCAAACACTACCAGTGCAGTGCAAAGAAAATGGAGCCAGAAGCAGCAGTTAATCATCTAATTTCAACAAAAAGTGATGCCTAGCACCCCAGCTGCTTTCACAAAGACTAGCAAAGTGTAATTACAGATTTTTTGAGTAGGCAAATTGTTCCTTGGCGTCCCCAAAGAAATGTCTGTAAGTAACACAATGCCTTCCAGCATCTGCTATCCCACTCCCCATTTTTGTAATTTGATGGCTAGGCATACTACAAACCAAAGCACTGGTCTTTAAGTTCATCCTCTCTACTTCCCCAAAAAGTCTCTGAGACTGGAAGTGATTGCAGAATATAAATATAACAACTGGCCTTTATAGCTTCTCAATTACAATGTAAATATTTTTTTAAAAAGCAGCAAAAGAGTGCTACAAGCCATGGTTGCTACCTAGTAAATTAGGGCTGTGGGAAACATGTGGAAATGGATGTAGCAGTGAGCCCAAGGCTGTGAGGAAGATATCCCTAAGCTTCATATAACACTTCTGACATAAGTCAGATTCTATGAGTTAGCCAGGCTGTAGTCTCTTTTAAACAGAATGCCATCATACCAAGCATGCAAATGTTTACATGCTTCCAAATATATCTGCAAATCAGGTTTCTGAGGATAAAACAAATATGGATCAAGTTCAAAACTAAGAAAAGCTACTGAGGTGAGGTCATGCAGTTGTCTTTTACCAACTCAGACCTTTGTCATAGCATGACAACTTGACTCTGCTCCAATTGGTCAGTAGCTCTACAGATTATCAGCCAGAACTTTTGTTCTGCTCTATTTCCTGAGTTACCATGTAACAACAATTTCAGCTTCTGAACTTTTTAAACACCAACTAATGACTACTGAATAAGGTAAAAAAGCAAACCAACTTACCTTATATACCTCACTAAATCCTCCTCTGCCCAGGAGATGAAGCAACAAATATCTGTCATTTAGTGTTGGGTGGTCTTTAAACCTGGAGAGGAGAGAAGATTTTATCTATACAGCACATAAGATATCCTCATCACAAACAGGTCACTAATCTGAATTACTGAGGGTTGTAAATATTCTTGCAAATGAAATCTCTCTCAGCCTTCAGTCAGGAAGAGGTCCAAGCACTGAGATGACTTGGCCATCTGTTTCACAGGCAAAGATTTTTTTCCAGGATAACTAAGGACCTTCAATCATCAGTAATGATGTCAAATTCTTCCTTCATGGTCTTGTATCCTCACCTGACTACCTTGACCTTTTATTTTTGTTTTCTTCTTGTTTCTCCTCTGTGATGCCTACACTGCTCTAATTAAAATGTATACTTCCAATGTCTTACTGTCACCGACTACCCCTAGTTCAATTTGTCTAAAGCTCTTAAATTTAAAAAGTAGATTGCTTCAATATTTTTGGCACAATGAGATCATGTCTCCCCATACAATCCAGTTTCAGATTTATAGAGTGGACCCTCGGTATCTGCGGGGATCTGTTCCGGACTCCCTTCGCGGATACCAAAATCCGCAGATGCTCAAGTCACATTGTCTTTAATGGTGGCATGGCCACGTGGCTGCACCACCATTAAGGACAATGGGACAAAAGTCCCTTGCCCCCCTCCTCCTTCCCTCTCTCCCTCCTTCTTCTGAGGTGCCTACCCCGGCTTGGCTTTGGGGACAGAGTTCGCTGCTCAGTCAGCTGAGGCTGGGACCGGGGCCAAGGCTTGAGTCTCAGAGCCCCGTCCCCAGCCTCTGGTGCTCCACATCCTGGCCCCAGCTCCCTCTGACCAATGTGGTTCCAAGGGAGCCGGGCCAGGGCCTGGGCTTGGGTTTTCGAGCCCAGAGGCTCCATCCTAGGTACTAAGTCTGGGGATGGGGCTCCAAGACTCAAGCCTTGGCTCCAGTTCCGGCTGACTGGGCAGCAGACTCTGTCCCCAAATCCAAGCCAAGGCAGAAGCCTCAGAGGAAGGAGGAAAGGAAGGGGAAAGGAAGGAAGAAGGGAGAGAGGGAGGAAAGAGAGAGGTAGGGACTTTTGTCCTCAATGGTGGCACAGCTGCATGCACGCTGTCACTGGGGACAATATGGGGTTGCCATCCATGGATATACAAATCTACGGATGGCAATTCACTAAGGAGGGCCTACTCTAAATTTTTAAAAGTTGCTTTAACTTCATTTATAAGGACCCTACAGCTCATGGCTACAGGGTATCTATAAGAGCAAAACCTACAAAGAACTGTGAGTTAATCACACCTGCAACTGACAACAGATAGGAGAGGAGTGGAAGCATCTCTTACATCCCCTGGAATGTAAGAGATGGTGTTTTTGCCGGCCTGGCAAAAACACCAGGTGAAATTTCTGACAAAAATTGGGACATCTCTCCCCAAACCTCAAGTATATTCCAGAAGAAGAGATAAAAAGCATGTGTGGAGGATACATCCAGTTTAATTTAGACTCTAAGAGCTCTTTTTCACACTCAGGTTAACTTATAATCAACAATGGCACTTCATCAGTAATGAAGTAGTTAGCGGTGAATCTGTCTAGCAATGGTACTTCAGAGGCGCATGTAAATTGTTTTTGTGGTATGTCTCCTAATGACATATTCAAATACTTTTGAAAGATTTTTTGCATTCTTATAATCTACAGCATTCCTATGCTGGGTACTTACTGTGAATTATCTTCATTGTGTATTCTTTTTAATTCCCTGATATGAAGATTTCTAACCCTCTCTAACCGCTCCAGTTCTGCCTGGATTTCTGCTTCTTCCTGTACCAAGAGAAAGATCAATCTAAATCCATTGGTTGATTAAAATTTAGCCACTCTGTTGAATTCTAACAAAATGTTGCAAAAGAGACACAAAAGAAGAAAGAAAAGTAAAGAAAAAAGAAAAGAAAGCTATTCACAATTTCTTGTATCATTCAGAAACTGTACATCCCCACTCTAATGTTCAACATAAAGGGTTGTATTACCACTTGCCCCCAATTTACACAATTCAGTTATGATTGACATATGGCAATGACACCTTTTATCCCAATTACATGCACTTTTTTCATGTGGAATAATCCTCAGGATCAGTGGTAATCCTCTGAAGTTCATGGTAGTGAAGTGTCCAGGGTAAGGAGGGCAGAATAACTCAGTGAACCAGTCTTTTGTGAACAGTATGCAAACAGGTACTGCTAGCACAAGACTGTCTGCACAGCAAGAGAAACCCACGCCTGTTCCACTGCTAATTGGTTAAGTAACTGTGACGTCAAAATTGAAGAAATGCCATTCTTTGCTTATTGTGGGAAAGAGCTTATTTATAATTGGTCGTGTTCAATAGTGTGCCAATGAATGGCAGAATCACAGCAATGGCAGATTTTTTTCCTGCAAACTGCTGAGCTCATCATTTTCACATTGCTGCTGCACTAGGCAGTTAACAGACTAGAGTTGTGTATGTCTCATAGCACAACTATGGCTCATGCAGTAAGACACAGACCATATACACATCACCTGAATATGTGTTGTAGGGAACCCCCAGCATTTTCTGAACCACATTAGAATTCTTGGACAAAGAGGAAACAAGCAAGTGTGAAAAATCATAGTTTTAGATACACATGCATCCAGAATAAAGCGGGATGCAGCAACTAGTATTTGAAACACTTTCACAAGATGTATAGGCATAAAGGTATAAGACTGCTGTTGAGATTGATGCTGAAGAGTTATACTAAAAGTGTTTATTAGTAAGTGAGATGAAAGAATGAATAAAGAACTGAATCAGTGTCTGAAAGAGGAGGAGATGAGACAGCAGATGAAACCAGTGAGTCCTGAAGTTATTTGCAATAGGTTTTCTTTTACCTTTTTAAGATGACCTAGGCGGAGTTTGAAAATTTCCTCCTGTTCATGATATTCTGCTAGTGTTAACCTGCAAGCACATAAAAATAAGACAATTTAATTTATTTATGTATATTCTACCTTTCTCCCAAGAAGGGATTCAATATAGCTTACAATAATAAGGAAATATGGTCTTTCAAATAGCCTGGATCTAAGCCATGTAGGAATTTAAAGGTCAAAACCAGCACTTTGAATTCTGCCCGGAAATGGATTGGTAGCTATTTCAATAGTTACATAATCCCTGTAATCAGCTCCTCTCAACAGCCTGGCTGCAGCTGAAGTTTCTGAACAGTTTCCAAATGCAGATCTACACAGAACAGGTTACAGTACTCCAAACAGGATGTAATCAAGGGATATGTCACCTGACATCTCAAGGAATGGCTGCAGCTGGTGCACTAGTTTTAACTGTGCAAATGTACTTCCGGTCACAGTAGAAACCTAGGCATCCTGAGATTTCAGCTAAAGTGTAACCTCAACCAGCACAGGCTGAATTCTTATTCCCTGGTTGTTTCACCTTATTAACCGTGTCTTTCCAATATGATCAGGGCCTTTCCTTGCCCTTCTATCCAAGATCCTTTCTGACTGGACACACCAAGGACTGAGAAAAAACTTTCTGCTTGCAAGGTGTGTACTCTACCACACAGTTATGCCTTGGGTGCTCATTCTCCTGGTGACTATGAAAGCACAGTTTGAACTATGATAACTGTCATCCTTCATCCTATGAGGGAGTGAACAGATAGGCCTAGCTTCACCAGGGCTAGCCTGAAGAAGAAGAGCCCTCCCTCCAGTCCATCTGCCTTGGTCCAGGCCTCAGAGGAAGACAATAACCACTGGACCCTTTCCCCTTCCCCACCACCATTCCCTTCTCCTTTTGTGTTGTGTCTTTTAGATTGTAAGCCTGAGGGCAGGGAACTGTCTAATTAAAAATAATAATTGTAAGCCACTCTGATAGCCTTTAGAGCTGAAGGGTGGGGTATAAATATCATAAACAAACAAACAAATAAGGCTGCAATATTAAACAGACTAGAGAGTAACTTCCACTGAATACAATGCTTACTTCGGAGCAAGTATGCTTGAGGGACATGATGAGTCTGTCTGCAAGATTGAGGTAGAAAACTCAGAAAGTCTTTTACACAGACAGTACAGTCATGCCTCTGTATCTATGGATTCCTTATGCATGGATTCAACTATTCATGGTTCAGAAATATTAATACTCTCTCTCTCTCCAATAAGCAAACTTTGATTTTGTCATTTTACATAAGGGGCACCATTTCTATGCCATTGTATTTAATGGGAGCTGAGCATCCATGGATTTTGGTATCCATGGAGGATCTTTGAACCAAACCTCAGTGGATACCAAAGGCTTATTGTATTTGCTAATAAGCAAACACTGTATTAAGAGTCGAAGATTACAATAATAAAAAGAAGGCAGTATTGGTTCTAGTTAATAGAATTGGGAGCATGTGTACATAAGCACAAACTCCAAACATTAAGAGCAACTTCTTTTCTATTATACCAGTGGGCTTACTGAGGAAGACATTCCAACAGTTTCATATAACCAGGGAGTCCTACCACTGTAACGTCTTGAGATCTTCAGCTATAAGTTATGGCTTGCATCCTTGTATACTGAATACTTCGCATCACTTACGTCTCATTTTCTGCTCCGTTGGTCTTGTTCTTACGTTGCTTTTGCTCGTTTGTTGCTGGTGGAGCCTGTCCCATGGCAGGTGGCTTCCGCTTTGCTAACATTTTTCTTTGCCTCTCTATCTCTTCCCTTTGGGAATTTATCCTTTCTTGCTGCCTAAACCAAAGCAGGACACAGACACATAGATCAAAGAGCATAATACATATCCATTAGAATAGTAGATCTGTGGTTTTCTCTGTTACTTCTTGGAAGGAAGAAATAAAAAAAATCTCAGGGAAATATGGCTGCCTATAATCATCCCTGTGAATGCTTAATCCAACTTCTTAGAAAGAATCCTGCAAATTCCATTTCTGAATTTAGAAAGCAATTTCTAGTTTCCAGTTGCAGAGAAAGACATTAAGACACAAAGAAGTTTTTGGATCTGGGGAAGGGGCGTTTCCAGTGATGAGAGGACACTGAAACAGCTTTAAGTTCATCTGTGTCACTCTAAAGAAGCAGTTGCCAACCTGTGCTCCAAGGAGCCCTTAGGACTCCACATGCACTTCCCAGGTGCTCTGTGGCTGCTCCAGGAAAATAAAAGAAATAAAAATTGAATGAAATTAAAAAGTAAGAAATAGAAAGTAACACTACTCCTAAACACTATTAACCTCTAAGACCACAGGGTAGGCCTCTTAGGGGCTCCACTATAGAAAATGATTCTAAAAAGGGCTCTGTGAGTCAAAAAGGTTGGGAACCCCTGCTCTAGACCATGAGTTTGATCCATATGTAGACATTTTTGGAGTAGACCCATTAGCATCAATGGTAAGATAATCGTGACTTGCATGTACAATTTTATAGTTGATGACTTTACATGGAAACCTTTTTTGTTTTGCTAAATGTATCCTTTAAAGTAAGCTACCTTCCTGGGGTTTATCTAAACAACATTAGAAAAATATATTCCCATAATACAGAGAAAGACACTTTTAAGTGACATATGGGTTCATGAAAATAATGAAGTACTAGCAAGTAATGGCTAGTAATTTTTCCCCCCAAGAAAAGGCAGAAGTGGCAGTTATGGCACTTACTTGATAAGGTTTTGGAAAGCATAGCCATCTGTCCATTGCTCAGTGTAAGAGGCACCATGCCGGACTGTGGCAAAGTGACCCAGCCGCAACCGATCCTGCATACTCTTATCTCGGCATGCCATCTTTTCCTGTTTTGACTGGAGAGAGAAGCAAGAGTGTTAAGACTTTTGCCTATGACTGACTATAACACTGTCAAGCAAAGCAAGTCTAAAGTCAAGTTAATGGACAATTCTAAATTTGCAGGGAGATATACAGATTGCCATGTGTAAATGATGATTTGGTTCAAATCACTGATAACCAATTCCTTGTAAAGAAAGAAAAAGAAAACCAAAGCACAACTGTAGGCAATTTGTATAAAAGTTGAGAAGGGAACAAGATTGAGGAGGCACTTTAAAAAACCATTTTCATTTCTAGTCTTCTGGCCACAATTCAAGACAGGGCTTTACAGGCCAAAAATTGTAAATGATTTGAGCCCCCCCCCCCACCTTTTGTGTGGAAATCAGCTTTCTTCCATTAATGTAACGCAAGCCTTAGATCTGACCACAAAAGCTTCTATATTAAAATGACCAATGTGCCTGTTCTGAAGGGCAAGGAGAATTACTAATGGTTGCTTAACTGTAATGACTGCCATATAGTGCAGTACAGATGCAATGTTGGCTGATCTTGAGGTCTAGTAAGATTGAATTTTCACAGTACTTTATGAAATTATAAATGCTACCGCTAATTTGGTATCCCCTCTCATATAATTTTAGGGGAGATGAATATTTGTAAGGCAAGCTCTGAAATTTACTGTGCCCTAGAGAAATAGAGATTTTCACTTGGGTCCCCACCTTTATATTGTACTACAAAGAGTAAGACATTATCACTACATAAAATTCTACTTACATTTACAATCTATCATACTTTATTTACATAACAAAAAGGAGGACCATGGGGGGGGGGGGGGAGAGGAGAATTAACCATCTTATAAGTTATGTTCCTTCTAACACAGTAAAAACCCCACAATGTTAAGACACATTATCATGAAGTTTACTGTTGCAGAAATGTATGAACAATTTATTGACAGACTTGTTTGTGATGTATATTGATTCCTACAGAATGTTATTTTCATCAATATGATATTTTCATCAACACTCCTACCCACAGCCTTTTTTAAGATCAGCCTTTTCAAAGACTGCCTTTTCTTGATAAAGATTTCCTAAAAGCTGATAATTTTATTTTATTATATTAGCAATTTTGGTATTAATTCTTAGTTCTTTGATTCAATTTCCACTTTTACAGAGAATTAAGAGAATTGTTTTGGGAACAACATATAGTAACCTGTCAATCTCATGAATCACACCTAAAATACCTTCCCAATACTGTTTGATCATGCAAGAATAATAATAATAAAAAAAAGCATGAAGTCAGATAAAGACAGTAATTCCTACAATAAGTGCTCAATGAATTGCTATACATTTTAAAAATATCTATATGGGTAAACAAGAAAGCCAGTGTTGTGTAGTGGTTTGAACATTAGACTACAACTCTGGAGATCTGGGTTCAGTTTCTCACTTGGCCATGAAAACCTAATGGGTGACCTTGGGCAAATCACATACTCTCAGCCCAGAAAACCCTGTGAGAGGCTTGCTTTAGGATTACCGTAAGTCAGAAATGACTTGACATTACACAAGAACAACAAGGTAAACAATATATTTTGTGGGTATCTTCTAACTTTATTCTAATTCAACTTAGATATATTTTTAAAAATCCTAGAATACTCCTATTGTTAGAATTACTGTAAAGTTTTTATACAATTCTTTTTAAAGAAAATTTAATATGTTCCAAGGAATAAGCCATATGATTCACCCATAAATCTGTAAATTAGAGCTTTTGTTATTAGTGCTCCAAGTTATGCAGAGTATGAAGATAGTTCAAACAGATAAGATATTTAAAAAGGACAAATGTGGAAAGGCTATAGAAACAATTGGGAAGCCAAGAGCTCACCTTTTCTATAAGGAGTTTCTTGCTCATTGTTACACATCTATTCAACCGCTCTTTGTACTTTTCAAGCATTTTTTGTTGTTCATCTATTTGTCGCCTTAAGTCACAGTTTGCCTAAAAACAAAGTAATATTAAGCAGATAAAGAAGAAACCAGTCCACATATCAACTGTAAAACAAATGCTTAAAGGCATATGGAGGAAAGGATGAAAGATTTTTGTCAAGATCTACCACCAGAGAACATGAATAGTTTTATATCCATGTGTTTGTCCAGTCCCTCTTTTAAAGCTTTCTAAAATTGTGGTCAAAGTTAAATCCTGTGACAGAAAATTTCAGTTTAACTATGCACTTTGTAAAGAGTTTTGCTGATCTTGACTCTCTGGCTTCAATAGGCTTTAAAGGGTTTCACTATTGTTACCCTTGGCCCCAGAAGAATTTTTGCCCAGTCATAGTGAAACACATCTATTATGGACTTTCTATAGCCTCTTTGGATCACATTCCTACTGAGAACTCAATTATCTTGCAGGTCCCATAGTTATCTAGAATGGCATAGAGCAATTTTCATCTTACAAATATCCTCCATTTTCAGATCAATTTAATCTCATCTGATCCATCTACATTAGATCAGTGGTCCTCATACTGCTCCCTTTCCTCTTAGGTGACAACCCTAGTACCCCCACCCCCATTTCTTGATACTGTGTACAGCAGTCAGCTGGCCAGCGGCATCTACCTTAGCCATGCCCAGCTCACCATCACCACCACCTCTTCAGCCTTTCATATATGAATACAGCAGTGGCAGTAGCCCAGGGGTGCTACTTCCTGTCGCCAGTGTGGCCTTACAGCAAAAGGAAGGTTGGCTGCTCAGCTGCTGATCCCAGGATAACCAGGTGCAAAGGGACCAGCACCTGAGCAGCTGGTTGAGCAGCAACTCCTGAGAAGCCTTTTGCTCATGCCACCTCCCTTTGCACCCAGTCACCCTGAGAGCAGCAACCAATTGGCAGGCTGAACAGCAACTGAGAAGCCTCTCACCCATGATGGCCTTGCAGAAAAAGCCAGTGTGGGTGAGAGGCTTCTTGGTCACTGTTAGATCAGCTGCTCAGTTGTTGCTCCTAAGGTGACGGGTGCAAAGGGAAAAGCTTCTTCCCGGTGAGGAATGATTCTCAATCTGAGAGAGACAAAGGACTCTTTTGAAGAACTGATCCCAGATACTCCTCCCCCTCCTTCCCCAGAGATAGGCTTTCTCCAAACTGCTTCAATCATCTTCCCTGCCCCCCCCCCCACTATACATATACACACACACATTGTTTCTTCTGCTACCTCTTCTCTCGGCCTGGCTGACAAAACAAAAACAAAACAAGACACAAAAAACAGGAGCAGCAGCATGGCTCCAACCTGCCAGCCAAGTCCCGGCAAAGCTCACAAAGCTTAAGCAGGGTCCTAAATGTGAAAGCTCTTTCCAGCATTGCTTCTCGCCTGTCACCATATGCTTTAACTCCTCATCCTCACCTTGGCCCTAAAGACCATTGTTCTCTTTGTTTTTCTTGAGTGCCAATATTTTGACTGCTGCCCTCTTTTCCATCACTGACCCCCTTGGGAATCACTGCATTAGATAATGCTAAAATCTGTGAATAAAAAGGTAGGGCAGAGTTTACAGTGTTTATGAATACTTACTCTTAATAAGTCATCTATTCTGCCTTCTTTTTTTTCTAGATCAGAGTTCTTACTGTTTTCTAGTGCAGATATTTTCTCCATTGTAAGATCAGACTATGGTGGAGAGAGAAGAAAGAAGAATGATACAGGTATTATAAAAACTCTAAACATCTTCTAAAGTCAGAAACCAAAAAGTATATGAAATATTTTGTCTTCAGCCCCTTGATAAAACTGGTGAAACTGGAGTTCACAAAAATTACATTTTGTACTTCAGTTGCCAAAATCTGTCACTAATGTGGCTGTTGTAGTCCAACAAAGTAGTATTTCCAAATTCTAGACTGAATTTTCTGTAATGGCATAAGCAGGCAAATGTAAAACAAATAAGGAAAAATACCTAGCAAACTGTACATGCTAGAGACTCAGTGCTCTCCAACCTTATAATAAAAGATTAATCCCTAATAAAGAAATGGCTCAAGCCTCATGAAACACCATTCTAATGCTAGTACTGAGCAAGTTTGGAGAATGCAAGTAGTGAGGCTATATGGACTATGTGACATGAGGCTCCTTTCACATATCAAAAGTATAGAACTATGATTCTACTGTAACAGCCATGATCCAATCCTATGTAATCCTAGGATCTGTAGTTTAGAGGGATATTTAGAATTTTCAGCGAGACAGCTCTAGTGCTTTTCCAAACTACAAACCCCAGGATTCCTTAAGATGGAACCATGGCAATCAAAAATAGAGCTGTAGTAGTGCCATGTTAACAGGCCCATTGTATGTGTTTGCAGAAACCTTCTTATACAGAAACCTTTTTGTGCAAAATATATAACTGTATAACCACACTCAATCCACAAAAAGAGTCAATAGCAATGGAATGGAATTACAATGAATTAATAGGTATTTCCAGACCTTAGCCGCTTCGATCTTTTGGAGAAGCGGGATACACATAACTTTTATATTATTATTATCCATGAACATTTTTCTCAGGCCCCAAAGCTACACTTCCTTTGAACACAGTGGTATGGCTTACTGATACTATTCCTCAGTGATTTCAAAATTGTTCTAAAAGTCCTGGAGTTCATCAGGGGGACCAGAAATGGCAGATTAGCTGCCCTAAAGGATAGATCCTCCAGCATTACTGAACTTCCTATGCAGCACGTAACTAGAAGTTTGCGTTCAGAGTATTTTTCACAGTTACACAGAGTGATGGAAGAGCCCCACAGCTTGGAAACCAATTATGACTGAAACTGTTCTCCTCTCATATACCCCAGACTTCAATACAGTTTCAAGGTCTCCACAATAGATGCACAGAGATTTCCTCAGTTGGAAAAAATAGCAAAAGTTTCCCTAGTTTGGGGAGTTTGAAAATAATCATTTTAAATAGTTGTCCTAATTCAGGGGCTCTTGGTCTGAACATAAATTTTGATGTATGCAAAGTCATCCGTTTTGGTGGAACTATCTGCATACAATACTTGAACACTTTAATAAACAAGAAATTAGATGGAAATATCTTGCTCATACTGTATTATGACATCCTTTGGGCCAATAGATACACTGAATAACCATCAATGTTGAGGAATGACAGTATTTTGATTGCCAAGCAAAGTAAAAGATGACCTTTTACAGTAAGGTTGGAACAAATTTTTATTTAATTAAAACACAGAGATAAACAGTAATAGGAAGAAAAACATCTTTGGAATGTCCTTTTCAAGCAGACTGCTTCTTTTCAAGAATCCAGCCGAAGACCAGTCACACTCAGAAATAACCTGTCAGTGACGAAGTGAGTCTGAACCTATACCTGGCATTGTGAAGTCACTAGCTTGTGTGTTCCATTTCCCTCACTATTACATTATGCACATGACTCAAGTCAGAGGCAACACAGGAAATGCATTATGTTGTTCATTTGTCTTATACCTGCGTCTGTTTATTTTGGACGGAGATCTGTTTTTGGGAGGCGCAGGAATGCTCTGTGTTCCCTGAACCTATTGAGGAAGGACTGCCTTGCTGAGCCTACAATAAAAAGAGGCAAAAGTAGTACTGGTTATTAAAAAAATGGCTGGTAAAGCATTATGTCAATAAAAAACAGAAAGGCCAAGTCTAAAAAATGCATTATTTTGACTGTCCTGACACTTTTCAGAGAGGTTTCTTTTACGTAAGGCAATGCTCCTCAATCTATCTGGTATGGAAAACAAACATTTGTTTCCCCAAACACCAATAATCATCATCTTATTTGTGGCTTATTACCAGGTGGTTGTTTCCCCCCCGGAAACTTGACACAGACCACCACTTTTGAGGAGTACTGATTTAGGACACATTACAAACAAATATGAAACACAATTAAAAACACAATTAGTCCAAACTCTATTCGTATCTAACATTCACAACGTTAACACCAGACATGGCTTCATCAGTGAAATACTGAACAACCTCCCACAAAAAGAAACTTTTAACTCTCTACTAAGAACACAAATTTCAGTATTAGATTAGAGCTTTGCAATACATACACCAAAAAGTTTTAGAATAAACATATAACTTTCTTTACAGATACTAACCTCTTCAAAGGTATTCCTTCTGGGAGAAGTGAATCCAGTCCCACGCATGCTACCACCCCCTTTTATACCAGTGAATGTCAATTAGAACTTCATTAAATGCACCTGTTCCTTTCACAATTTAAAAACCCTTTCTCTCAAGTAATCCATTTACTCAAAGCAACCATCATTTATAAGTACTCAAGGGTTTTAAGACTGAGTCTTGCATTCAAGTCTTCATTTAGATTTTACTGACCATATATTATGTCAATGACAAACATTAGATACAGCAGTGAAGATCATAGAATCAGAAAATTGTAGAGTTGGAAGAGACCACAAGAGCCATCCAGTCCAACCCCCTGCCATGCAGGAAATCTCAATCAAAGCATCCCCGACAGATGGCCATCCAGCCTCTGCTTAAAGACCTCCAAAGGAGACCCCACCACACTCCGAGGGAGTGTGTTCCACTGTTGAACAGCCCTTACTATCAGGAAGTTCCTCCTAATGTTGAGGTGGAATCTCTTTTCCTGTAGTGTGCATCCATTGTTCCAAGTCCTGTTCTCTAGAGCAGCAGAAAACAAGCTTGCTCCCTCCTCAATATGACATCCCTTCAAATATTTAAACAGGGCTATCATATCACCTCTTAACCTTCTTTTCTCCAGGCTAAACATCCCCAGCTCCCTAAGTTGTTCCTCATAGGACATGGTTTCCAAACCCTTCACCATCAGTGGTTCACTTATAAGTAACAACAGTTTTGCACAAAAAGATCACTCAAGAGATAGTTTTTGAATCTTTAAAAGGACCAGTGTCTTTAATGATTATCTTATTGATATGTGCTGCTATAATCTTACTATGAAACAAAAATCCCTGAGTAATGGAAAAATAAAATTTTAGAAGTCTTGAAGATGCAAAAAGCCACAGTTCCCTGGATTTTTTGTTAACTTAGGTCATGAACATTTGAAATGTAAACTCCACTTCATCACTACCAAGGAACAGAAGAGATGAGAAAGCAAGAATATGATGGGAAAAGATAGACTGGGTCTGATATGGGCGAAAAAGGAGTTCCCTGGGTGGAAGAGATGAAGCTGGCTGAGCAGTAGTGTTCTCGAGGAAATATAATTCCAAAACAAACAGCTTCCTTGATTCTAAACCAAGGTTGGGGAATGTTTGGCCTTCCAGATGCAGCTACAGCTAGAGACTACAGCTCCCACAGTCCTTGACCACTGGCTGTGCTGGCTGGGAGTTGAAGTCCAAATCATTTGGGGACTGGATGCTTCCCATCTCTCTTCTAAATCTTTACTTATTTTCGCTAGTTCATCAGCTGCAACTACTAAGGACTAGAATGTTAAGAAACAGAAACAAAACCGGTTTTAATAAGAGGACCATACAGATGTGGTAATGGTGGGGGATTGCAGACAGTCCACTCATATCAGAATAATTCAGTTCCTCCTGAATTTGGTCATTAAGACTATGCTCACCGAAGTAAATGGAAAACAGAGGCTTGTACCCCTCTGGGCCAGCTGCTCGCCCTCTAGCCGCTGTTTCGCTAGCATCGCCGACACCAGCGTTGGCAGAGCAGAATGCTCCTCCTGTAGTTCCTTGGCTGCGCCGCTCTCTACCCCATAAAGTGGCTGCTCCATTCGGCGCTGTAATACATTTAAAAAAAATACAAGATATTTTGAAGGAGAAAATATGAGTCTGGGATGGAGAAAACAATAAAATTGATCTCTGCATTGGTAAGAGCAGAAGCTTGGAAAAAGCTAACAGAATTAGGCAGGGGACAAGGGTGAGAAAAAAGGCAATATTATTACTAGACAACTCTCCTGTTTCAAAGTTAAACGAAATTTTCTCATATCTTTGTACCTTTTGGAATTAATGCAAAATCATGGTTTAGTTAGATTCACAAGCAGCAGCAAACTTCACCTGCCGCTACTGCTCTTCTGGTGTGGTTTTGGGGGAGGAGCATCCCCCAATTTGCTCCACTGTAATTTGCTCCACTGACAAACAGAATTTACCATTAAGAAGTTTCTCTTCATGTCCAACTGAAATCTATCATCTGAATAGATCTAGTCCTGCCCTCTGGAACAGCACAAAGGAGATCTTTGCACACTTCAGCTGTGATAACCTTTCAGGTATTTTGGAGAATGCTATCATACTATGTGACCTGTCACCTCAAACTGTCTCTCCTCTAGGCTAAATATACTTCCAGATATTGAAAGGAAGCCTAGACAGGAGAACAGGGATACAGTATACTACTAGTTCCACACCATATTGTTAAAGCACAGTTTGTCTGGACCTGATACAAACTTGAAATGTGGACCTTACTTCCTCACCACCAATACTTTAACTTTTTGGGGAGAAAAATAACAATGCCAAAAAGGCATTGCCTTTAAAAACACTATAGAAGACCGATTTGTATCTTTTAGCATATTTTGATTTCCATTGTCTAGACTTCTTACATTGAGGTGACAGGTCACATGCTGTACTATTTGTATTAATCACCAAATACACAAGAATCAGATCTCTTTCTGCTCTACTCTTGCTTCTGGTTGGAGCCAGCATCTCTCACAAGAACTGGAAACACACAGAAGCAGTTGCATAAATACCCTTAAATATAATACGTCTTTTATTCTGATGCACCCCTCTGAATCAGATTTATAGTATAGACCAGGACATTGAACCTGCCAAAGTACCTACATGGGTAGATTGATTTGTTGAGAATACTGTTCACAGGAATTAGATATGCATCTTGAGACTGTGAGGAGCAAGATCTTTATCACACTATTCTGTTATAGTAGCGGCCATTGATTTAAGGCAATTTGGAAGTATAAACAGAGAGATAGACCGACAAATGAGAAATGCTAGTGGCAACATTGCAAAAAGGTTGTTAAGATTATACTGTAGCTAACTTCTCAGTTAACTATTTGTCCTAGGATCAATATCAGTTCCGTATAATTATTGTCACCTTATTGCAATGGTTACAAGATCCATCTAGGCTGATGCTCTTTAAAATGCACAGTCATGGTGACTTTCAACAAGCTTTCAGTTGGCCCTAACATTTCTATAACAATAGTTCTTGCTGTATCTTGTTAACACAAGCCTATGCCTTTGCATACTATCTGTGACCTAGCTTCATACATACAGACCTTTATCACACAGAGCCCATAACTGAGTAAGACAGGTAAGGATTAAGCATTATGATAAGGATAGACAGCTCTGGTGGGTCTAGGGGCCAATTTTCTGCTCTTAAGATTGGCACAGACTGCCAAAAATGCCCTCCCCTCCCCAAAGGGAGGAAAAACATAATCAAATGTGGGCAGAAGTCCACCTCTGGTTGGGGAAAACAAAGTAAATAATACACAAAGAGGCTGCTACCTATTTAAAAGGTACATCCCCACTCATGGAGACTTCAACATGAACCTGATCAGCCTTTGGGGGACAACAAGGAGGTTACTTTGTGACGTCTGGAGGAGTGGAGAACCCCAAAAACAGGTTTGGAGGACCACATTCAGCCCCAGGGTCACATTTTGTCCAACCATGTAATATGAGCAAAGAACAAGATCCAGGTCTCATCATCTGAAAGCTGGAAGAACTGTGTTGTCTCCAGAGCATCTGAATCACTGCTTACATCCCTAAGCTTTGTTCAGAAGCAAAGAGCTATAGGAATGACCTTTAAAAGTAAAAATAAATAAATAAGCAAAAACATTGGGTACACAGGGACCACACTCTCTCCTTCAGGTGAATACCTACAGGTAAGGGATTTGATAAGGAATGCTGTGGTGATGATCGTGCAACAGGTGGCACGCTTCTTCCAGGGCTTGTTCCTGGACCACTTCCACCAGCAAACTAGAAAAAGAGGAGATGGGGAAAGTAAATAAGTAACTTATCACTAAACATATACTAAAAGGAAAAGAAAGAACACTTTTTTTCTCACAGCTTACCTCAAAATAATCACTAATTTTATGTCCCCTTGGAGTAACTTTGCCTGAAAGAAAAATAACCATGTTACCAGTCTGGTAGCACCAAAATCATATTGAAAATACTATCAAATATCAGTGGTAACTTGTTCTCTTAAAATTGCCTGAAAGGATCTGAAGGTTTCTTTCCTCCTTATGCCTGCTTAAGGAGAGAGGAGGCCAAGCCTGTAGGGGCACAATTTCCAGCCCCCCAAGCCATCAGATTTTGTTATTTTTTAAAAAAGGTTATTTCTCCATCCCTCATCCGCCCAAAATGCTGCACACACCAAATAACTTAAAAATGAAAAAAAGGAAGAAAACCAGCCCAAAAAATAAACCAAGTAACATGATATCACTTCCTAATGTGGAAGTGCAGTTTGCCTTCTCTGTAGTTGTTCATCCTTATTTTAGAGGAAGCACATGTCTCAAGGATCAATATAAGTGGGTATTGTAAAGTTTTAATTATCACCTTTAAAAAAAATTGACAGAAAGTTTATTTTGATTTGTAGTTGTTAACTTATCTTTATGTAGTCACCATCCAGATTTACACATTTTTCCCAGTGTTTCTTGACCCTCCTAATACCTGATATTGTAGAAGTCTGCAGATTATGTCTTACGAGAGGATATCGTAAAGTAATAATTATCACCTGGACGTTATTATGGTATATTGATGAAATTTTGTCAGTGGCATTACTAGTCCCTACGTGCATGATGTTGAGAAAATCAGCTCATTGTGTCCTTTATTTCTGTGACAGATTGTGCCAGAAGTGACTAAAGTGTAAAATCGTCATAAGACACAATCTGCAGACTTCTACAGAAACTGTGGGGGAAAATGTGTACATTTGGATGGCGACTATGTAGAGATAAGTTAACAACTACAACTTTAGGCAGTGCCTAAATTATCTTGAAAATTAAATGACAAGACATGTGATCACTGCACATTTTGCTGTGTGTATGAGTGCTGGAAAACCAGGTCCAGAGCTTGAAAAGATACTTTTTGGACTACTATTCTTAGGATACCTTAGTCAGCATGGCCAGTTATTCAAATTCTGGTAGGGTCACAGATTTGAATGCTTTACCATCTTTTCCAAATTCTGGAGAGGCCCAACTATGGCACACACATGCAGAGAAAAAGAGGCAGATGAGTATCACAATAAGCCTATTGCAGGACTAAAAATATTTTTCTTACAATGGGGACAACAAATTATCCCTAAAGAAAAAGGTACTGTTCAAAGTCCAGGATAACAAGCTGCCCAACACTCCCTAGAGGTATACAGGAAAAGCCTCAGAGAGCAAGAGAACTGTCTAATAACAAGACTCATTACTGAGTTTTTGGAAAACCTAATGAGAGTGCCTACCTTGACTAGTCTCAAATGTCTCTGCTTTCCTCTTCCTGTTGCGCTGGTCATTCTGTTTTTTTTCAGGAGTCTTACAAGAAGAGGAAGAAAAATCCCAAATCAAATTTTCACAGAAATCCCAGGATTAAAGAAGACAAAGATAATTAGAAAACATGTTTCTCTGCAAATTTTTAACATGCCTATTAAATATTGTTAATAAGAGGCTTCCTCTCTTATGTTCCCCAAAGCCAAGTATTACACAAAATTTATTATTATGGCATACAGCCAGTACAAAGCCAAGTATTATGGTAAGATGAATTAACTACATTTAGTCAAACCTGTGGCAATTAATTACATGTAGTCAAATCTGTGGCAACATGCTAAGAGTTCAGATCACCAATGGCTTCTTCAATGGTTAAAGGGCTTACTACTACTACTACTGCTACTACTAAAATTGTTGAGCTTATTTGCTACAGTGAGGAATTAAGCACCCCAAACTTTTACAGTTGGCCCTCCTTATCCACGGATTTTTTTATACATGGATTCAAGCATCCACGACTTGAAAATATTAAAAAAAGGTATAAATTCCAAGTATCAAATTTTGATTTTCCTATTTTATATAAGGGACATCATTTTGCTATGCCACTGTATTTAATGGGACTTGAGCATCCACAAATTTTGTTATTCATGGGGGTTCCTGGAACCAAAGCCCAGTGGATAATAAGGGCCCACTGTATTTTTTCCTGGATTGGATCATGTAACTATAACACATGGATGACATCAGAGTATGACAACCTAGTGGTCTTATTTGTAACCTGTCTACTATTTAAGACAGCACCAGATGCAAGAGTAGTGAATGAAGCAGAAGGCTAGTCAAACAGTAAGCTGTGATCTGGTTTTCACCATGTGAATTGGTTATGTAAACTCCACTAAGATTCATTATTTTCTTGCTGCAAATGTCTCTCTCTTCCATGGTCCCTACCTATGTTTTCAAGAAGACACGCTCAAGATAGGCTGAAGCCAAGGTTGTCAAGGAAACATAAGTCTCAATTACCTCCAATTCCTTGTCACTCAGAGAGCCCACACTGCACAAACTCTGATTAGAAGATTCACTGTTCAAGGGACCCTGGTACAGAGCAAAGAGAATAAATATTACCAACAGGCAAATTATATTATTTAAAGCAAATATAATGATTTCATTTGTGGGTGGATTTATCCACCAGTTAAAGGATTTGTGCAGCTATGTACTGAAAAGGAACCAGCCTATAAAGCCGATGAACAATTATCTTCCATGTCAATGCATTTGCAAATTCTCGGTTTGAATGCTGGATAAAACAGTGCCAAAAAACATACTAGTAAATGTCAGCTAGTATGTCAACAACAATTAGCTCCTGGCTTCTTTGTACAGAGTTCTTTGGTATGGAATGCAAGCAAACTTGGGAACATTTCAGGAAATAGATATGATTAACTGGGGGAAACAAGCTTGATTAACAACTGGAGAATCCATAAAGTAAATGCTTCCAAGAAACTCTAGTGACCCAAGAAACATGCATCCTGGTACTATGTTACGTACAACTTTCACTGGTTCCTAGTAACCAAGGCTTATTGTACATCAGGCAGTTAGGAAGTGAGAAAGGAAATATTTCTATCACAAATTTGGGGAAACTATGTACTGTACTTTCATCTCTGGACTGTCATGGTAGAACATCTACATCATATTAAAAACAGAGCATCAACAATATTTTCACAGACTTCTTGCATACAAAGAAGGCTTTCTTGGCTGTGATCATACAAAGTCCAAAATTTGTTTATTTATTTACTTTGAATATTTATTTATTTTGAGTCCAGAATTTCACAAAGAGGCCAAATATTCAGATGTATTAATCATTTAAAATGCCCACCAAGTTGCATATGAACACACAAAATATACATGAATACTTTGACCAGAAATCTTTTAGGCCGCCATCCATCTCTTTAGGCTTATGCAACAGTGCTCAAATGCATAACTGAGATTTTAAATCGTTTTTTCAAACAGTACGTCACGCTTATCTTTATATCAGAAACTCAACCTTAAAATGTTTTCTAAGTTTCAAAGACCACAGAGTAATGCAACAGAGAAGGGTTCTGTTTGAAAAATGCAAAATGGTCTAGTTGCTTTTTACAATTTATCATACTGCTCACTGGATCATGGCCAAAGACTCTAGTAAAACATGTAGACTCTGGGGAACCTCTGGGCGCCATGTGTTGTTGGACTCCCAACTTCTATAATTCCAGAGCACTCGCTGAGAGCATCTGGAGAAGTACAGGTTTCCTAGCCTTGGCCTGGATAAAACCATGAAAAGTCTCTTTTGGTGATACAGCCAAGCCTTATCAGATCTTTATCTGGGCTATTTGTCCTCCCATTTCTTCCCCAGTTTTTCAAATTCCAATACTCTTTTCACAATATATAACAAAATAAAATTAAATGATAATGATATCTGTCTCTTAAAATGCATTGCACATATATTCATGGGTGGAGAAATTACACTTGATGTGTATGCAAGAACTACAGTATTTTCTTAAGTGAGTCAATACACACACACACATACACTTTATTCTATATTTGTATTGGAATTAATACTACTGACCATTATTGGTTATGTAGTTTTAAAAAGATTGAAACACTTTACTTATTATGGAAGTGTTTTTAAAAAATCCAATGTCCACAGTGACAGGGTATAATACTGATTGAGCCAAACAGCCTACCACAACTTAGCATGCTCCAAATGTTTTGGCCTATATGTTCCATCACTTCAATCATTGGTTATACTAACTGGAACTCCTGGGAATTATAGGTGGAGAAGTCCACTATTTCTAATAACTATAGCTATCATCCAGCTCAGTGAAAAAAGCTTTTCTCTCAGGCTGACCTTGCTGATGTTTTGAAACAGAACCCATTGAGAAACCAAACTGAGTATATATCAGTCAGTATTGCTACAGATGTATCTGAAGGTACAGTGGCTCTTGAAGGTGAAAAATGTCATTGCAATATATCAGGCTGAGTTTTAGGATAAATTTCTAACTGACTGCATGGAAAATACAAAAAGAGTAAGTCAAAAGAATAAAGTTTTGCATTCATCATATATCTTTTTGAGAGTATCATTAGCTAAGACATTATGCTAAATTTGAAAGAGATGCCCAAAATACCACACACTGCTTCTGAAATAATGCCATCAGTGATAGGATTTGCCTAGTCCTAGACCATGCAGCAGCCTATCTTCTTTTGAAACAGATGTTTGATGAACATCTCAAGCTGGAAGGTTATCTTCGCTATAATAATAACTACAAATATTTACCCATAAGTAGTCCTATTGACCTCTATGAAGCTTTCTACTTTGACTGCATGCAAGGGTGGCTTCCAATTTCATCTGCAAAATGCAGATGGTGGTCAGAAACAAAATACTGTGACCTTTCCTGACACTGGTCGTAGCCCCATTAAACTTAATTTCTACTATGGTGATAGAAATGTTCCTTGGCTGTATCACTTCAGAATCCAAGTTTGGGGGAGGGATGAGAATTTGGTATCTGTATATCACAATATGTCGGTATATATCAGAATATATTAGTATCAGTCTGACTCTCCTTTTGTAACCACTTTGTATCTTAAATCAAAGTTTCAAGAATTACTATTTTATGTAATATTGGTTATCTTGCTTTAGTTATGCAATCACTTTTAGTAAACCACTTGTAAGACCTGCAGGTGTTTTAAAATACAACACTGGTTTGGTGCAGGAGGAAATAATCTGCCTATTGTTAGAGATCTGAGTTACAAGCCCCCAGCTACGCAAAACCATGGGAAAGGTCCTCTGGGTGTAAACATATTGGTGGGCATATTGACAGTAATATGATTCTTTCATGTACTACATGCAGGATAATTAAATAAAACCTTGATTATATTCCCTTGGGGTTTATAGATTAACAGATATAAGTGGCTATAATATTCAACAATAATTCTGTTTGGAGCCAGGATGATTACATACTTCAGGATAATTGGTTATGTTTGCAGAAACTTCTTGTTCTCCTCCTTCATTCTTACTGATTGTTTGCTTTGGAAATGAGTTGTAACCTTGAATTCCTGTTTACAGGGGCAACTGATAACATATAGGGTTTTAAAAAAATATAAAGTGACTTTTTCTTTGGGGCAGCTATGTACCAAATTAAGACATTGCAGAAAACAGGATACTAGCCTATCGTGTCTGCATATTTCTGCCCTTTTTGGAGTGTTTGTGCCTCTGATGTGTTTTGCGTTGACCATGGTTTTTCTACATTTATGGGAGTCTTGTTCCCTAACCCCCGTGAATGTGGAGGGCTGACTATACACTTATTACTGTTTCCTTTGTTGTTTGACATCCTAGTAATTTCTAAGACCTAACTATATGACATCTTATAACTATTTGACCAAGATGGAACCTACTGTCAACTTTAAACATTCTGGCAATGTTATTTGAACAAAGGAATGGAAGTTAAACTAAGATCAACAAATGGCAGCTAATACACACTTGGGAGACTGTGAATGTGAATAAACAAACAGAAATGAGGTCCTTGGGGGAAAAGAGGTGAATTTACCTCATCTTCAACTCTCATGATAAATGGTGGGCGTATACAATGAAAAATAAAGTTTGAAAAAATTAAGTAAGATGTTGCTCTTCAGGAGCTGCATCTATGCTGATTTGGGGTAGTGTACAAATTATAACCGTGTGAGACTGCAATAACTGGTGTACACATAAATTATAACACCATGTATAGACGTCCCTCTGGATTCGCAAGGGATACATTCTGGGGGGCCCCGTAGATACCAAATTTTGCAAATTCTGTAGTCAAGTCCCATGCTCCCCTCCATGAGGCTTCCCTAAAGTGACTCTGGAGATCAAGGAAATCCACTGGAGTCAGATTCTAGGAGGCACAGATGGCTAAAAGGAAGGAAAGGAAAGAACTATCCTGGTGACTGTTTATAAACACTGCTGGATTTAGGCCTGAATTGGCTGATGGGTGACTTTGATTACACTTGTATGTTTTGAAGTTGCTGCTAGGCATTTCTGAACATTTTTGCTTCAGGATCTCATAATCTTCTTCTATCTTATCCCTCATGCTGTTATATAAAACTGCTGAGTGAAGCAACCCAGGGTTTAAAGTGTACTGTCATCTGTATCATGATGACACAGAACTCCTATTTCTCTCTTTGTTCTGAACTAGGTGAAGCTCTGAATGTCCCAGGCTGGTATTTGGCAAATGCAGTGAACCAGATAAAGGCTACACAATCTTCAAAATGCTGGTTTTGACATATAAAGCTCGACATGCCTTGGTACCTTGAGAACCTTGGTATCAGACAGAATGATTCCTCCTACAACAATGTAACAGAGAAGGTCTTCTGAATGGTGGCCTCCCAAAATGGAGCATTTTCTATAGGGAAGGTTACCATCTTTTCAGCACTAGATTAAGATTTAGCTTTCCCAGGCCTAGTCAGATCTTTTCAGCACAGCAATATGTTGGTGGTTTTAGGTCCTGGAGTTACTGATTTGGATTTAGTCTCACATTTTGGACTGTATCGTGCTTCATTGTCCAGGCTGAATTTATGTATTAAATTTTAATCATCAGATAATGAAGAAATGGAAATAGTTAAAGATTCCCCATATCCTGGATCAAACATTGATCACAATGAGCCTGCAATCAAGAGATAAGAAGACTAGGAATGGGGAGGGCAGCAATGAAAAAACTAGAACAAGATCTTAAAGAGCAAAGATATACAGTTCAGCACTGAAGTTAGAATCATCCAAGCCATAGTATTTCCCATCACAACATGCGAATGTGATAGCTGGACAGTGAAGAAAGCCGACAGAAAGAAAATCAACTCATCTGAGATGTGGTGCTGGAGGAGAGTGCTAAGGATACTGTGGACAGTCAAAAAGACAAACAAATGGGTCCTAGAAAAGATCAAGCCTGAACTCTCCCTGGAAACTAAGATGTCGAAACTGAGGCTGGCGTATTCTGGCCGCATCATGAGAAGACACGACTCACTAGAAAAGATAATGATGTTGGTAAAGGCAGAGAGGGATATAGAAGGAGAGGAAGACTACATGCCAGATGGTTGGACTCAATCAGGGAAGCCATGGACTTGAATCTGCAGGATCTAAATGGAGGCCAGGAAGTCTTGGAGATGTCTCATCCACAGAGTTGCCATGAGTCGGTGCTGACTCAAAAGCAGTTAACACACACATAAGAGTACATATGCATCTAAAGAAACTGACTCAAGTCTCTGAAAGCTCATGCTATCAGCTTCTTTCTTTCAACAAGATCCCTTTGCAGAAGTGTGTGTGTGTGAGTGCATCTATAGGACTACTACTCCCAGTATATATAGGAAAGAGAGGAGGAGGAGAGAGAGTCCTTTGTGTGTGTGTGAGAATAGATTAAACTGGAACTCTCCCTGGAAGCCAAGATGATCAAACAGAGGCTGTCGTACTTTGGCCACATCATGAGAAGGCAAGACTCACCAGAAAAGACTATCATGCTAGGGAAAGAAGAAGGCAGTAGAAAGAGATGAAGACCATACACTAGATGAATAGAGTCAATCAAGGAGGCCATGGGCCTGAATCTACAGGACCTAAGCAGACCAGTGGGGAATAGGGAGGCTTGGAGATGTGTCATCCACAGAGTCACCATGAGTTGGGCCAACTTGAGAGCAGTTAACAACAACAAAATATTATTGCTTTGTTTTAAAACTGTTAAATAACTCCCACAGAACCAGTATAGGTATCTAAACAAATACCGTCACCACAGCAAATTGACTGTGATGTTCCTGAAATTCCTACATTCAAGTGCTTTATCAGCCACTTAAGCAAGTTATGTTTATCAGCCTCACTTCTCAATTTGTAAAAATGGATATTCTATGATCCACAACCTTATAATTTTCTACCCACATCCGGGAAGTAGTAATCATGCTGATGAGAACCCAGGTAGCATGTGATTTCTCTTCTAAACTCACCAAGCTACCAGAAGTGATTCTAGTTGCTGTCTGCATCTCCTAGATCTTTATAAAATACAGTAACATTATGAAGAAAAACAGATCACTTACTAGCATTTCTGGAAAACTGACTTTCACAGCTGGACCTCTTTCAAGGCAGCTGTAGGTCTTAAACACCAACAGGCTACACATCTTTGCAGAGATAACTGCCCTACACTTGATTATGAGAAACATGTCTGAAAAAGTTACGGTCAGCCCTCCAGTTCCAAGGATTCTTTATCCATGGATTCAACTATCCACAGCTTGAAAATATTCCAAAAATATATAAATTCCAAAAAGGAAACCTTTTTTTAATTTTATATAAGGGACACCATTTTATTACAGTACTGTATATAATGGGTCTTGTGCACCTACAGATTTTGGTATCCATGAGGGATCCTGGAAGCAAGCCCCATCGGATATCAAAAGCCATTGTAGTTCCACCTGGACACACAGAGGTCAATACACAAATAATTCCAACCCACCTCAGATAGCACAAATGTGTTCCTTTTCTCCAGTCTTACCTGGATACTATATTCTAAAAACAACTGCAAAAGTGCATAAAGAGTACTGCCATGTCAAATTCTCCTGACTGTACATATATTGAAAATGTTTCTTCACAGATGTACGCATATTTCTAAACTGTCTAGGAAAATTATTAAGAAAACATGTTATCAAAACATAACGCAAATGAATTGAACAGAATCAAATACTGGAAATTACAGATAGAAACTGTAAGTTAAAGTAGGCGATAATTATAGAATGGAAAGCCAAAACGATAATATGCCAAAATTGAAGAATAGAGAGAGAAAAGAAGTTAAAGAATAGTGCCCAGAAACGTCAACCCATCAAGAGGACCCAAAGAAATGCTGAACCGTATCCAATGCAGAAGACAGAACAGAAACCTTAGCTAGTAAAATTAAGTTTGTTAGACACATAAAATACAGGACTTTTAGGATTAACTTTCCAATAAAGTTTAACACCAACTGAGAGAAAGCATATCACTAGTTTCCATTTCCCAGAAATCATGCATGTTGTGTATCAAATCCGAGAAAGCTTTGCGAGTAATGAGATTTCCAGTTATTTTGATAGAATATCTGGTTTCTGAACTTTAAGAACAAAAGCTGCTTCAACAACATCTTGATCTATCATGAGAAGAAATATTTAAAATTACACTAAAACACACACTCAAAATTCTAACAATACCTTCAGAAATCTAATAAAATGTTACTAATTAAACACAAAATAGGGGGTGTGCATTTAATTGCATATGGCTGCACTCCTACTCACCTTCGCAACACCTGCTCCAGTAAACCTGGCTTCCAACAGTTCCTGCCGTCGTGGGTCCAGGCTGTGCAATTCTTCCATCATATCTGCTCATAAAGAAAAGTGAACTTTGTAAAGACATCCACTGCTACAACAGGTAAAAATTAAAGCTTGTCACAATACTGGTGAAATCTACACATCTAAAGAAACAGTGTTAACTGACAACACACAGCTTTTGCATCACACCAGTGTTGCCATTTTAGGGTACAACCATCCCTTAAACTATACCTATCAAGGTACCATTTCAATTTCTGCACTGTCAAGTTCTTTCTTAATTGACATGTAGTTAATACACATAATATAAACACATCTGTTATATCTAGTGTGCTCCAAATCCTCTTTCTCTCATTAGCAAAGGACTACAGAAGAGCATTTTAAACATAATCTTACAAATAGGGAACACAACAGTAAGACCAGCAAGGTAAAAAGATCCACTGAAATCAATGGAAAAGATTAATAATAAGGGCTTGGCACGTTTAGTCTGGATTCAGCCCTCTATATTTTCCTATGTAGTCAATCCAGTAGGTGTGCTATGAACATCAGTATCTGGAAAACGTACTTTAGCAAAACTGAACCACTTTATGCCATCTACTCAACAAATATGGGGTCAGATGTTCTGTGTTCCCCCCTCCACCACATGCTAGAAATAATTTATAACAGTTAAATAACAGTTAACTTATTAAATTATCAGGGTCGGATCCTCTCCTACCAAATGAATAGGAAACTGGTATTACACCAAGCACTTGTGGTCCATTCTAGACCAAGCAGTTTCCTAAATTTGAGTAACTTATTTTGCCTTATCATAAATTCCATTTTTGGTGATCATATCATTTCAACAGCGCTGTACTAGACATTTCCTATTTTTTTTATAATACTTTTCCTTATAATTGTGTTTTTGTGTTAAAAAACCCCCCACACAACTGCAAAGCAATTTGCACCCAACATGTAAATTTTAACTTAAAAATTAATTCTACCTCCAAAGTTAACTTTACTGACACAGGAATTAACATTCTCATAATACAAATGTGTACTATTGATTTCTTATTAGTTATTTTCTTTAGATTTTTAGAATATTTTGGACTGTTTCCATTATTTCAGTAGGCAGTTTTTGGTTTCAGTTTTGCTTTCTCTTTTATTAGAACTTACACATTTCAGGTATTTGTCTTGATTGATTTGCAGTCCTCCAGTTTTGCTCAACACTGCAGTATGGATTAACATTTTAACATGAACATTTTGTAGTCCAATATACTTCAGTAGTTTTTGTGTTAGACTACAAGTCTTTTGGAATGTCATGCCAATCAATATTTTTATTTCCAGCTAAGACTTTAAGAGTCTCCACTGGATTTCAATTGTGGGTTGATGCTCTGAAAACAAATAGTGTAGGAGGGCATAAGTAGTGCAACATTTAAGCACTTCAGTCCTGTGGAACACACATGAAAGAGGAAGGAAATGGGAGTATTCATTTTTAAGCACCTGTTTGACCCCAGTATGTTCGGGGTTTTTTTTAATGGTCCTTGCAAGGAACAAAGGAGCACTGAGAACACTATGCTTCAAATGACTCTTGATCAAATTATTAACACGTTTCCCCTGGGTAGTTCAAAGTTACCAATCAATATTCAATCATTAATCACATTTCATATCAACTACTAACAGGGAACATGACTCAAAACTGGCCTTTCCCAAGATAAAATATTAGAATTTTATTCTCTTTTGAGAATCCTGGAGCTTCTATGTTTAGTAACCTTCCTCACAAGTCCTGCAATACAGTGATGTGCCATTCTGGATTCTGCCATATCTACCAATGCACTAGCCAGTGTTCTCGAAATGGGATCAGAGGTTGGATAGGCATCTTTCAGGAATGCTTTATTGTGTATTCCTGCATGACAGAAGGTTGGACTACATTCCCTTGAAGCCACCTCCATTTCTAAGATTCTATTACCTCTTTCCATGCTTCCCAATGAACTAAGAGGCCTCTGACATTATTCATTCAGAACTCCCAAGGAATCAGATGATCAAGCCCTTACCATTAGCCACATATGTTTACATGCACAAGTACCCTTATCCCAAAATGAGGCCAATGTGGACTGGACATGCACAGTCCAGTGCATGTCCTTTACATGCACTGAAAAAAAACCCAACAAGGAAGGTGTAGTGAGAATCCACCTCTAGAAACTCCTTGCTGCTATTGAAACTACCAACGAAAAACAAATCACATCAGGCACCCAGAATGAAGTCAACCAAGTGTGTGTCAGAAAGAACATAATCAATGTAACTAGTAGTGTCGATGAAAAACATTTCAAGATGTCTTTACTTCTATTTTATTTTCAAACACAAGAGAGATAAATACTTAAGTGTTTCCAGACAAAAATGGTCATCAATTGCAGAACAATACAACTGTTCCTATTCTGCCCTCCACCATGCTACCTCCCTCAAATTTTACAGTGCTGAAAGCACCACAGAAATAAAATATGGATGGATAACAAAGGGAGATGAAGTCTTTTCTTCACCTTTTCCTTTAGTGAATAATAACCCAAACAAATGTGCCATGAGCCTGTTTTCTGAAGTTACCCATCCATGAACACTGAAGCAGAATCATGACAAAAAAAGGAGAGGGGAGTACAGTAGTTAGAACTGCTGAACAGTCTCCACTCATCTTTAAAATATATAATAACCAAACAACTCACTTTCAAAGAGGTAGAGCAGCAAAGTGCACTGAGCCCAATGAGTCATATATTCCTAAATGCACTGTCCCCAGAACTATCTGTTCCACTTTCATTTCCAACTAGAAGATAAAGTATTGACTCTGCTTCTAGCACATGCTTACAAGGAATATTCCTGAAGGGCAGAAAACGCCCTTTAGAAAGAGGAGTAGGGGAAAAAAACCCAAATACGGACATCATAACATTTATGTGTGCTCTCCATTCTTCCACCACCAACACTTTAGAATGATGCTGCAGAAGAAATAACATCAGCAGATGTTTTTTTAAAGTTCATCAGTCAAGAGAAAGAGCAGGGCATTTTTAAACTATTTCACAAACCATTTGGGAGTAGCGAGTACACTAGAAACTTTGCAAGACAGTCCTGGGTGCTCTTACTGAGTTGGTGTGTGGGATGTTTCTGGCCCATTCACAAAATAGTGCCTAGAAGTCAAACTTTTGTTGCTGTTGTTTGACTTCAAGATGTTTCTGAACTATGGTGACCCTGAGGCAAACCTATCTGGTAAGACTAAAAAATACGCAAAATGTCCAAAAACCTTAATATGAGGCAGCCGCAATGTCTGAGGCCTAAATCCAACTGCTCATCCCAACTTCAGCAGATTCAAAGAATCAATGTGATGTACTTAAGTACCAATGAAATACTGGTTGCACCCACTCTTTTTATTTTCTAAGAATGTCTCTAGGTTCCACATAAGAACCAGAAGAAGTCTTAGAAATAAAGATGGCACTAGAGTTCAGTCTTTCATTCTTTAGCATGCTAGCCAACCAGATAATTTTTAAAGAAGCCAAGGAGGGAAGGAAGCCTATTTGCTACCTGTGGGCAGACTGGTGCTCATAGATACCATTTTGGAAACCTCATATCTGATGCAATACTGTATCAGAATATTTAAAAGGCTGCCTTTATCTGCATGGAGACTGCTTATTCCCTAAAATCTTCTGGAGTGGCTCTCCTTCATGTCTTGACAAATTCCTGGCTGTGCATCTCTGGGAAAAGGGTTTCTTGTGGCTTACTCAGGCCTGGGAACTCCCTAAGTAGGGTGACTCGTCTAGACTTATGGGCCCAATTTAAAAGAAAGGTGGCATATAGATAAAATAAAATAAAGTCAGATCAAACCAGAACTGTCACTGGAAGCCCAGATGGTCAAATTGAGACTGATGTACTTTGGTCACATAATGAGAAGGCATGGATCACTAGAAAAAACAATAATGCTAGGAAACGTAGAGGGTAGAAGAGGGGAAGACCACATGCCAGATGGATGGACTGAATTGGGGGGTGCAGGCATGGATTTGCAGGGTCTGAGCAGAGGAAGATAGGGAGTCTTGGAGTGTCTCATCCACAGGGCTGCCAGGAGTCAATGTCGAAGGCATGCAGCTAACAACAATAAAATATAATAAAATAATAGCAGCCTCTTCTCCATCTTAATCTTCCTTTGGTGGACTTTCTCTGCAAGGTCAGCATTTGAGCAGTTAAGTTCTTCAGTTTTTCTCTCTCTCGCATTTTGTTTGTTACTTCCTTTATCTGCCAACTCTTGTCTCCTTTTAGTTGTTAGTAACCTGGCAGTTATTATGATCTTATCCACTCTGAACATATTTTAATGGCAAGGAAGAATACAAATATCTACAGTAGAATGATAGTTAGAAGAAATCATATTTTGACTGGAAATATATTTTTCTGGAAGTGATTCCCAAAATAAATTAGTTTAGGATCACATGTCTTTTAGAAGAAGAATTCTGAGTACAGGACTAATGCTGAACTTTTAGATCTCTTGAGACTACTGAAAACAACTCAAAATGCTACAAGGTTACAAAATGAAGTCTGTAAACATGACACAACTCCCAGCCCTGATCTGAAACACTGGGCCTCCCCATTTGGCCTACAAAGTCTTCCAAGAAAGCTCTCTCCTTCCCCAGAAGGGAGCACAGCTCCCAAATGATCCACATACTGGAAGTATAGGGTTGTTGGGAAGTATAGGGTTGTTTTTTAAAAGAGTGTTGAGTGAAACAGCAAACAAATAAGTTACACATTTGAGAAGCATTCCTCAAGAGTGCAGCTCAGCCTACTTCATCCTTGCCTTCATCCTTCATTGCCTGGGAATGTGAGGTGAGATCAAAGCTGATTCACTCAGGAGTTCATGCTTTTAAGGTGCTTCCAGTGCCTTGAACTGGGGTACCCTGAGGGCTTGAGCACTGATTCTTCAAAGTACTCTCCTGAGATCCCATTGACTCTCGCCTCAACTGCCAAGGAAAAGTGAGGGCTAAGCAAAGACAAATTAGTGTGTGTAACTGTGATGTGTGTGAATAAGGAGCTAGAAAGTGTGGACAGGGGCTGCAGTGGATCTATACATAGCAAGGATAAAGTCCCAATGGGGTTCTTACCTGGGGCCTTCTGAATTCTTAAAGCATGCTAAAATCGGGGAAAAGTATACGTACATATTATAAACACGCTTCTGATCACCCCTCATGCGGAATCCCATGAAGTAGGAATTGAGAATTTGTAGCCCAAACCGGTGTGCCTCATATGCACTGGGGGAATGCAAACTCTACCCCAACATTATAACTAGTTTCCTAAGAAATACTCCTACATACACCAGTACATACACTGTTCATTACTGTGGAATGGAAGTGGGATTGTGTTGCACTGACGTCCTGCTTGTAAGCATCCCCACAGACATTTGGTTAGCCACACAACAGCATGCTGGACTAGAGGTCTGTCCCTGTAAAAAGCATTGTTGAATCGGAAAATCAGTATGCAAAGGGATCTCGCAGCACCCTTGAGATGGTGGTCCAAAACACACTGCAGAAACAATCCAGTTTGAGGCTGCTTTAACACCCTGGCTCAATGCTAGGGAATCCTGGGAACTGTAGTGTGAGACATTTCGCCTTCTCTGTCATAGAGCTCTGGTGCCACAATAAACTACAATTCCCAGGATCCACTACCATTGAGCCAGGACAGTTATAGAGGTCTTAAACTGGATGATTTCTGCAGTGTGTTTTGGACCATAACCACATTCTAGCATCTGAGGAAGTAACTCTATGGTCAACTTTAACTAAAAGTCACACTGAAAGACCTAGAGATTCCTAGAGAGGACACTCCACTGGGCATCTGAAGCTCCTCCAGCACAGTTCTATGGTCAGTGTCTGTCGGACATTGACCACAGAGTTGCGCTGGAGGACCTAGAGATTTCTAGAGAGGTGGGAAAAAACATGGTTTTTGGTATTTGCGGTTTCCCTGCATTCACAGGGGTCTTGTGTCCCTAACCCTAGCAAATACAGAGGGACAAGTGCATTAATATTGTTAAAGAAAAGGCTGTTATTCCTCTTGCCCACTCTCCAGTGCTACCCAATGGCCCATCTATCATAGATCAATGGGACCCACCCCTCGGCACTCCAATGAAGTGACAGGCCAGATCCTCCCTCTTTTCCCTCCTACTTCACCACTATCAAACTTAAAAGAAAAAGAAACAACACACACACATATACACACACATACACATTATAACAACGTACCCAAACTTCCATGTGGGGTGAATGCCACCACCAAGAGTGGCCTCCCCTCCCCAGAGGATCTGGTGGCTGCCATCTTAATACTACAACACATACACAAACTCTGCCCTCGGGACACACCCGAAAATTCCCACACTTTTAGGCCCAGGCTTCAGCTGCGAAAGCTAGGCCCAGAGACAAATCCTTGCCGACCACATGCCCCCCCTTTAAAAGAAACACAACACCCCAAAGCACATGGTTTGATGCTCAAGCTGCCCCCTCCCCATAGGAAGTTACCATGGCAACGCTGGTCCTTTTATCTCTCTCTTTCTCTCTCTGTGTGTCCCCCCACTCTATTTCTTTCTTCCCTCTTTCTCAGGCCTAAAGGACCCAAAGCAGCCAGCTTTTCGCCACCCGAACACACAGATCCCCCCCATTGTAGCAAAGGCCTGGGAGCTCCAGTTTGCCCTTGATGATCCCCCCCCAAAAGTACTACAACTCCCCTTGCTTATCAGCCCACTTCAAACTTTGCAAGTCTAGTTTCAACCATCTTTCTTACATTTTTGAAAACATTGCACATTCAAAAACATACTATTAGAGTATTTCACTACAAATACATGATGCAAACCCTCCCACGTTCACCTCTTCTTATTCTTCTGTATCCTTCTATATAACTCTGTGTGTTACCTGATCTTTGTAGAGACCAATAGGCCCACACCATCTCCCCCCCAATTTGATCCTTTCTTACTATCTGGTGTTACAGGTGGGAGAGTCATAGGTCCAAACACACACACAACACACACACAACGAGGAAATAACGACCCTGTTTGAGACTGCTTTAACTCAGGGCTAGAGGGGAATCCTGGGATTTGTAGTTTAGTGTGGCACCAAAACACTCTCCGACACTCAAATGCCTCACAAAACACTACAAATCCCAACATTTCCTAGCCCTGAGCAGTCAAAGTGGATTATTATCATTACTATTAGTATTATTATCATCTCTGCAGTGTGTGTGTGGTTTTGGGGTGGTGGTGGTTAAAGTAGCACTTCATAAAATGGTTCAATGGATGTTTGTGTGTGTTGTGTTGTCTGTGGGGGGAGGTTGTGTGGTTTTGGTCCCCCCCTAAGAAACTGAAGACCCCTTTTAATATGGATTATGTGGCTTGGGTCCCCCTTCAGTTTCTTAAAGGGGGGGGACGACGAAAACCACATAACCAACACCCCACAAACACAACACAACACAACCATCCATTGAACCATTTTATGGCCCCCCAAAACACACACACTGCAGAAATAATAATAATAATAATATAATAATAATAATAATAATCCACGTTGAGGCCGCTTTGACTGCCATTCCTCCTCCTCCTTCTAAGGCCTAGAATGGATACACAGCCGAGTGTGTGTGTCTATATGGGAACCTGTGCCCCCCACCCACCCGCCCCAGCGTCACCATGGCAACCAAAGCCCCCCAATTTCCCCCTCCACTGAGGCTTTTCAGGGGTGCCTCAAGGCCTAAAGTAGCCCCAAAAGATCGAGACAATCCCCCCCTTTTGCTTCGGTTACCACAGCAACTCAAACGGCGGCGCGGCGAGGCCTAGTCAGGAACATAAGACAAAATAAGGATGATGATGATGATCATGATGATGATGATGATAGCAATACCTGAGGCGTCGTTTGTGGTGGCTCCCCTCTTAGCTCCGAGGCCCCTTCTCTTATCTCTCCCCCCCACAATGACCCCCGAGGCCTAGGAAGCAGCAGCGAGGCCTAGTGCTCACCTGCCCTCCGCCTCGGAAGGACGACGGGAAAAAGCAAGCGGCCTCTTCCCCCCCTCGAATGAGGAGACCGAGGCACGGGACGCGGTCTCACCTGCGTCGGCCAGGCTAAGCTCCGCTCCTGGAGAGAGAAAACGGAGGGGGTCCCCCTTCCACCACCACACACTATTATTCTTTTAGCCTTAGTTGCTTTTTGCCATTAGGAGACGATGGAGAAAAGGAGGGGAGGCTTGGAGGTGGGAGGCGTTGTTCTCCTCAGCACGGGCGCGCAGGCCGCAAAAGCCCCGGCCTCGCGTAGATCCCACGCCGGGCAATGGACGCCTTTTCCCGGGGAGGATTGGGCGACCCTCCAGCTTCTTGGAAAGGCTCAAATAGACAAGGGAAGCAGGTGGCACGAAGGAGGGGGATCCCCCTTTCACAAAAGGAGTCTATTCAGGTGTATTTATGATGTGGGGGGGCGGCACCCCACATTTGACTTCCCCCCCTCCTTCGCCCTATAGGACCCCCCTTTCCTATATTTCGCCCTTAGTCATTTTCCCCCCCTAAGAGCCCGGCCCCCGGATCGATTGGTGCAAATATATATATATCTATATCTATATCACTTGTGAAAGCGCGGGTTGTCTCGCGAGATTTGCACGGGGTGGTGGGAGGGGGAAGGCTTGGGTTGTGGGGATGATGATGATGGTGAGAGGGAAAGGTTGGAGGGGAGGGAAGGGAAGAGGTCAGTGCAAGGAGGTGCTAAAAGGCCTGGGTGGGGCCATAGGGAAGCAAGGAAGGAAGCAAGCAAGGAAACAGGGCTGGGATGAGGATGATGATGATGATGATGTTTTGTTAGGGCCAGGCCAAAGGGACAATGAGGAAGGAAGGCCTCATGTTGTGGTTGTTGCTGCTGCTGTGTGTCTTTAAGGCATCTCTGACTTATGGCCACCCTGAGGCAAGCCTAATAATGAGGAGGAATTTAGACTTCAGCCCAGAAAACCTCATGCTGCCAACTTTTCTTTCATTGAGTCTCAAAGGTGCTACAAGGTCTCTTTACATACTGGCATCAGTTGAACGAAAGGAGATATAGCTGTGTTAGGATGCCAGCCACAGATGCTGGCGAAACGTCAGGAAGAAAATCTTCTAAAACATGGCCACATAGCCCAAAAAAACCACAAAAAAACAATGGATGCCGGCCATGAAGGCCTTCGACTTCACATACAGCTGTGTTAGTCTGCACAGAATCAGTATGTGGGGGGAGAGAGAGAGATCTTGTAGCACCTGTTTGAGACTAACTGAAAGTCAGTAGACTTCGGCCTCGGGAAGCTCATGCTGCCCGCTTCTTTCGTTCAGTTAGGAGGAGTTTATCGCACGACGGGAGGAATTGCTCTTAGTTTTGAATGGAAAGAAAGTGGGGCCAGAAAGCATTCACATGAATTCGCTAGTTCAGTGAATTTACATGAATTCGAATTGTGTTCGAACTGACTCCCCATTGTCCAAAAATAGCTTGCCATTGCCCGAAATTGCATGTGGTAGTCTATCATGCAATAACATGAAACCCCATGATTGCGTTCGGACTGACTTCCCTTAGCCCAAAATTGCGTGTGGTAGTCCATCGCAATAACATTAAACCCCATTATTGTGTTCGGATTGCCATTCGATTATACTTCCAATTTCCCTTGTCTGATAAACTTCTTAGTCTCAAAGGTGCTACAAGATCTATGTACATACTAACATCAGTTGAGGTTACCATTTTTACTACAGACTGAAAAAACCTGCAGGCATCTGACTAACATCTCCAATTGTTTGCTCTTTCTTTCTTTCATTCATTCATTCATTCATTCATTCATTCATTCTTCTCCTGTTTGGTTTGTAACATCTTCTCTGATGAAGAAGCCCATGGAGCTTCAAAAGCTTGCAACAACTATATTGTGCATTTCGAACAATAAAAGTATCACTGATGGATTTTTGTTTGCAACCTCAGTATACTTTCCTCCACTTTTTTTTTTAAAGACAGAGGTTTCCCCATGAAATCTCTTTGCATAGTTAAGATTTCCAGTCTTTCTCATGGGGTTTTCTTGGCAAGATTTGCTCAGAGGCTTGCCATTGCCTTCTGCCCCCTTCCCCTGAGGCTGAGAGAGTGTGACTTGCCCAGGGTCACACAGTAGGTTTCCATGGCGTGCCTCCAAGTTAGTTCTGACTTATAGTGACCCTGAGGCAAACCTGATCATTAGGAATTAGACTTAATTCCCAACTCCAAGCTGTCTTGGAGGAAACCGATTATCTAGACCCATTTCAAACTGGCTTCAGAGCGGGATACGGAGTTGAGACTGCTATGGTCGCCTTAGTCGATGATCTTCGTCTGGGCATCAAAGGGGAGATGTGACCTTGTTGGTGCTCTTGGACATCTCGGCGGCTTTCGATACCATCGACTATGGTATCCTTCTGGGACGCCTGGGGGAATTGAGCATCGGAGGCACTGTGCTCCAGTGGTTCCAATCCTATCTCTCAGGAAGGTCCCAGATGGTGAGGCTGGGGGATTGCTGCTCCCGTAAAAGGGAGCTAACATGGCATCCCACAGGGCACCATTTTATCCCCCACGCTGTTTAACATTTACATGAAACCGCTGGGACAGATCATCCAGAAACATGGGGCTCGGTGTTATCAGTACGCTGATGACACCCAGATCTATCTCTCCATGTCTCTGACTGCTACAGTGATTAAGGATGGCACCTCTCCTCTGGATGCCTGCCTGGGGTCAGTAATGGGCTGGATGAGGGAAAACAAACTCAGGCTGAATCCGGAGAAAACAGAGGTACTTGTGATAGGTACCCCAAGTCCAGGCAGGGAAATTTGTCATCCAGTCCTAGACGGGGTTATTCTCCCCTTAAAGGACAAAGTTCGCTGGTAACCTCTCGGTTAGATTTCTGTAATGCGCTCTACATGGGGCTACCTTTGTACTAGGTCTGGAAGCTTCAGCTAGTTCAAAATGCGGCAGCCAGGCTGGTCGCTGGAACATCCAGGGCAGACCATATAACCCCGGTACTTGTAGCACCTTTTGAGACTTACCAAAAGGAACAAAATTGACGGTGTGAGCTTTCTGAGACCAGTCTACTTCCTCAGATGCATTAACATCAGTCGAATTGAATGATAACATCAAGGGACACTGAAGAAGGTCTCAGAGTGCATGGCTTTCATGTTCATAGACTCAATCATAGAGTTGGAAGAGACCACAAGGGCCATCCAGTCCAACCCCCTTCCATGCAGGAACTTTCAATCAAAGCATACCCAACAGATGGTCATCCAGCCTCTGTTTAAAGACTTCCAAGGAGGGAGACTCCACCACACTCCGAGGGAGTGTGTTCCACTGTCGAACAGCCTTTACTGTCAGAAAATTCCTTCTAATGTTGAGGTGGAATCTCTTTTCCTGTAGCTTGCATCCATTGTTCAGTGTCCTGTTCTCTGGGGCGGCAAAAAACAAGCTTGCTCCATCCTCAGTATAACATCCCTTCATATATTTAAACAGGGCTATCATATCACCTCTGAACCGTTGCTGCTGCTGCTGTGTGCCTTCAAGTCATTTCTGACTTATGGTAACCCTGAAGCAAAACTAATCATGAGAAAAAAACCGTCAGTGATAGAGCTGGGGATGTTTAGCCTGGAAAAGAGACAGTTAAGAGGAGACAGGATAGCCCTGTGAAGGGGTTTCACACTGAGGATGGAGCATGCTTGTTTTCTGTGGCTTCAGATACTAAAGGCCCAAACAGACAAGCCGAAATAAAGCTGCTTCGGGTCACTTTGGAGGTATGCTGCTTAAATGACACACGCATCATAAGAGGCCAGAAGCTGCGCTCCAGTCCTTAGGACGAGCATGGCTTTGGCTTGGCTTCTGGCCTCTTAAGACACATTTAAACAGCATACCTCCAAAGTGACCCGAAGCAGCTTTATTTTGGTTTGTCTGTTTGGGCCCTAAGACACAGAACAATGGATGCAAGCTACAGGAAAAGAGATTCCACCTCAACATTAGGAGGAACTTCCTGACAAGAAGAGCTGTTCGACAGTGGAACACACTCCCTCAGAGAGTGATGGAGTCTCCTTCTTTGGAGGCCTTTAAACAGGGCCCGGATGGCCATCTGTCGGAGATGCTTTAATTTAGATTTCCTGCAAGGCAGGAGGTTGGACTGGATGGCCCTTGTGGCCACTTCCAACTGTATGATTCTAGGGTCATCATGAGTCAGGGCCTATTCAAAAGCAGTAAACAACAGTGCATGAAGTGCAAGAGTGCCTTTTCTTCACCAAGGGGTTTGAATTTTAGCTCCTTTTTCTCATGAAGATCATTGCAAAACGAGGACTGGATGTGTAGGTCCAGGTCTGTATAGAGGGGACATATGGGCATCAAGAGGTGGATCACAGAATCATATTGCTGGAAGAGACCACAAAGGCCATCCAGTTCAACCCCTTGCCATGGAGGAACTCTCAGTCAAAGCACCCCTGACAGATGGCCATCCAGCGTCTGTTTAAAGACCTCCCAAGATGAAGAATCCACCATTCTCTGTGGGAGTATGTTCAAATAATTTTTCCTAATGTTGAGATGGAATCTCTTTTCCTATAGCTTACATCCATTGTTCTGTGTCCTAGTTTCTGGAGCAGCAGAAAACAAGCTTGCTCCATTGTCAATATGACATCCCTTCAAATACTTAAACAGGGATATCGTATCACCTCTTAACCATGTCTTCTCCAGGCTAAACATACCCAGCTCCCTAAGTCTCTCCTCATAGGGCATGATTTCCAGACCCTTCATCATTTTGATCATCCTCCTCTGGACATGCTCCAGTTTGTCAGCTGCTGTTCCCTGCCATTCCTGATCTTCAAATGGATTCTGTTACTGCAAACTCACAGAATGATCCATGGCTTCCCTACTTCTACTTGGCACATTCATGCAATTGTCTATCTCCTGTGTATGGGAACTGACTTCCTCCTCAGAAACTTCCTCTGTGTGTTCCCTAGCTAGGACAGTCCATTCCGCTCTGTCCAAGAAAACATCTTGCTTTCTAATGTGCTGACGTGTACATACCTGGGCCTGCAGTTGCTGGACCTTCTCTTCTAACAGAGATACCAAGTTGAACTTGGTGCAGGTGAAGTTACCCACATCCATAGGCAAGAATACAAATATACCAAAGCTCCCTCGCTGTCTATATTCAGTAGCTTTAAGTAGGCACTGAAACAGGACTCTGGGCTTCCCCCTCAAGACTCTGTTAAATACCCATGTAAAACATCCCTGTTGACCTTGTCTTTTCGCCAAGCTCCAGAAACTGGGGTTTAGCTAACATCTGTGCAGAGCCAGGATAGTGATCTGTTGATCAGAATGTCTTTCCATCAAAGACAGGCTGTGTGTGTGTTCTGTTACTCAAAGGGGTCCAGGCATTGAAGTATCAGCTTGGTAAATGCAGATTGGGAAGGGGTTCCTGTCTGTTGATGTAAGTGTGACTTACAGTGACACATCTGGATGAGGAAAGGTAGAGATATACAGTTGTACAAGGTTACACTAAACACACATATGAGAAAGTAGGCTCAAATCTACAAAAGATGCTACCAATCTCTTTCTGCTAAAATCTACAAAAGATGCTACACTTTCTTTCAGCTAGTTACTATAGTCTCAAAGGATCTTTACAAGATGCTTTTGGATACTGACAGTGACACAAGTTCAAAGACATAGCCATGTTCATCTGGGAAATCAGTATGCAAAGGGATCTTGTAGAAAGACTCTGGATCTTGAGATCTGTGTCATTAAGTTCCATTGTTCCATTAAATTCTGTTATCTTTGCTTGCTTCTACTGGTAGCTGTCCCTTAAAATCTCTAAATTGGCATGGAAGGAATTTCTCAGCTCATTACTCAACTTAGCTCTTTTCTGTATGTTGCAGTTCTGAGAATCTGCTTCAAACAATGTACCTGCCCACTGGTTAGAGCTCTTAAGAAGCTATGCTACAGAATACTCAGAGGGATGCAGGATGTCAAAGACTGTATTGGATGTAAGGGTTCTGCTGCTGAGGTTGAGATTTTAAGGGACAGCTACCAGTAGAAAGCACAGCCAGGGCTGGGAGCTCGAGTACTACATGGCTAAGGAGCACACTATAAAGAAGAGGAAGCCCCATAAGGGGGACTAGACTGAGGAGAGACAATAAGCAGACGGGAGAGAATAGCTGACACAACTAAATGTAACTCTGCCAAGGTGCTGAGCTTAATTGGACATAGGATTTAAGATGGCTGTGAAGGGGTGAGCAGGCTAAGGAATTAATGCACTGTGCATGAGTTTGGACATTAAGATGCCATTTTGGGTCCGAGTGATAGGTGTGTGTGTGTGGGGGCTGTCTAATCTGTAGCTGTGACTAATGCAACTCAGGAATTCCACAGCCACATAATCACAGATTTGCAGTCCAGAGATGCTCATGCCACTTCTCTTCCGTCAGGGTTTCAGGTGGCCTATGATATAGACCTCTAGCACAAGTGAGAGTTTATACTTCAAGTCTGTATTGTACACTATTCTGTGCATTTTATTTTTTCCTTTGTGTAATGTTAGAGGAGGGGCTTGTCTAGCAGGGGCTGGTGCAGGAAGGTCAAAAACTGTTGAAAGAGCTTGCAAGCACATCTGGCTGACTCAGAATCCTAGAATCGGGGGACCACAGGGACCATCAAGTCCAATCCATGCCATGAAGGAATACTAATCAAAGTGCTCTCAACAGATGGTCATTTAGCCTGACTGAAAACCTCCAAAGGAGGAGACTCCACCACACTCCGAGGCAGCATATCCCACTGTTGAACAGCTCTGATCATCACAAAGTTCCTCTTGAGATTTAGGGGGAATCGCTTTTCCTGTAGTTGGAACCCATTGCTCCTTGTCCTAGTCTCTGAAGCCGTGAAAAACAAGCCTCTTCAATATGACACCCATTCATATTTTTAAACATGACTATCATGTCCCCTCTTAACCTTCTTTTCATCAGGCTAAACATTTCCAGCTCCCTAAGCCACTTGCTCCTCATTGGGTATGGCTTCCAAACTTTCACTATTTTGGTCGACCCCCCTCTGGACACACTTCAGCTTGTCAACATCCTTGGATAGCCTCGGTTTATTTTGGACTGTGCCTTTTTTGGGAGAGATGAGTGATGGCAGGTTGGGCCAGCAAATGCTCCCAATTTTCTTACAAATACTGTGTTGGGGGCCAACACTTCCCATTCAAGCTACATCCCCCCCAATCCTTTTAAGGGCTTCAAACAGGAGCCATACACTCTTGAAAGAGTGGCCAACCTGTCCTACAGTATGGGGAATAAAGAATTTGGGAGGTGAACCAGTGACCAAAGATCTTCCTTTATGATTCTGTGGTAAAGATTAAGAATAATTTTCTTTTCACCCATGGGATGTGGGTGCAGCAGAGAAATAGGTAATGCAAGAACCAAGACAGCTGCCAACATCACTGAGGCTAGCTGATGGCTACCTGAAATACTGAGATTATATGTATAGAGGAATGTGTGCCTTGAAATGTGTTTTGAGGCTATATGGATAAGGCTTTGATTTGAAAAAGGGCCTGCCCAAGCAATAAAGGGTGAAGTATTAGACTCCATGTGATGAGCACTACTTCTAGGCACTGGGAGACCAACAACCATTTGCCTTCTCAACCTCATGTGTATTCACTCCTCCCACCATCTGCTAGAACTGTACACAATGAAGAGTCCACTGGAGCTCACGTGTGACACTCTTCACAAGGTAGTGAAGCAGAGCAGTTCTCTGCAACAAAATGAAAGACAAAGAATTTGCTGACCACAATTTAAAAAAAAAAAATCTGCCATTTCATTACAACTAGTATACACGTTTCATAGAATGGAAGAACCTTGGCTGCATGTCAGCTGAGACCCTTCTCATGCTGACTGGAAGGCCGAGTCTCACTTACCTCAGTCGTGAGCAAAGGTTTTGCAGCTTACTGGCTGCTTTGAAGTTGAAACTGGTAAGGTAGGGGGTGGTGGGCAGGTGGGCCAGTGAGGCTGCCACTCTTGAACAGGGCATCAAGGAGCTGTCCACGGTGCAGGTGCTGATCTTCTCCAAAGAGGTTCTCTCCCAAGTGCGATTTCCCACTTCTTGTCTCATGTCTTAGTAATTTGTTTCCTGTGACATACTACTTAGATACAGGTCCCCCACTGTTCAAGTGGCTATTCTGTGTACCATATTGTATTCATGCAGAAAACTGGTCTTCAAGAACAGGATAGAGGTCTGGAGATTGGTGCTAGTGAGTTACTGTAGTTGACAAGAGGCAGGTGCTGCCATTGGCAACATAAAGACAAGAAAGTGCTGGGGGGGGGGTAGGGAGATCAGAAAGAAGCCCTCTGGCAGGGGATATTGCTGTTGTTGAACTTCTGGCCTTGAAGGGGGAAGTTGGGCCAGAGATACTGAAGCAGGATTAGATCTGCCCTTCATTTACCTCCAGGTTTCTAGTTCTCACAGCCTCTCCTCAGCATACTAGAGACATACTGGACAGAAAATAATAGTTTTCAGCATTTATGCCAAGATGCTGTTACCACCTTTCAATCCACACTTGTAACCATCCAGAAACAGGGTCAGCTGGACCACATGCAGGCTTTCTCTACTGCTCAGCAGGATTTGTCCATAACCATGGAGAAAAATTAAAGAAACATGCCTTCATGTTTGTGACTTTCTGCAGTAACTCTATAGTAACTAGCCAAGCATGTACTACAGGGTGCTTCTTCATGGTAATATCTGGTTCTGCTAAATGCTTATCTTAATAGCAGTGGAGGCATTTCCAATATGGACACCCTTCGTAAGCACAGCAGACCTATAAGCCGTTCAAATACTGCATTCTTTTTACTGCCTTTTCCCTCTGAAGTACAGATATTCTTGCCTCTTACTGGCATCCAGAAGTAGTAACATATACTCCTCTCTTATGCATGAATACTCAAAGTCCCACTGAGTTCAATGGAATTTATTCCCATAGAGGATTATAATCATATAACACTTTCCCAGGATTAAGTCCCATTAAAATCAACAGCACTTATTTTCAAATTACCTTGCACTGGATCAGGATGCAGAACTCTCTGTGATACTCCAGCACTTGCATTCAATGAAGGGTTATTCCCTACTGAACTCTGAACCTCTATTGCTGCTGGTATGGTCAGCAAGATCATTTTTTAAAAAAAAATATATGTAGCAATAGCTAAGTCAGTGGAGAACAGCTATAATCCATTTGAACAGAGCAAACTGAATTAAATCAGGTTTCTCATTTTGAAATTATTTTCTAATTAGTAAAGCATACTAACTGACTGTATTTGGAAAATATACTGTTCTGAAACTTATGAGTTTAAACTTCGTAAAGAACTTTTGAGCATCATCCAAATTGTAGATGATTGTGTCAATCCTTTTATATCATTACTGTGTAAGCAGATGTTTGTGCAGTTCTCATTCTGTGCATCCAAGGATACACATTGCTAAATCCTAAATTAGTTCCACCTAGAGCAGAACCTCTGAATCAATAGGAATTTGGTAAGTCAACCTTCATGTGCATTAATGTGCCTACTCCTGTTAGAACAATTGGAAGCGGCAAAGAGCCGCTCCTTTTTGTGCTGGCAAAAAGCCGGCTTTTTCTCTCCACTGCAGCCAGAAACCGGTTTTAAGGTGCTCCAGCGGCATGCGGCATATAAATGCCGCGATGCCGGAGCACCCTTAAGCGGCCCATGTCCAGGCAGCCTGGCAGCTTGAAGCTGGCCTCTGGGTGTCTTGGGGGTGTGTGTCATCTGTATGCCATGCTTCCAAGTCAGCTGGAAGCCAGCTTTTTATGTGGTCTGTTCCAGCCCTTAACTAATGAAAGAGTTCCATGCAGTGCTATAAATAGAAGTTAATAGTGCCAAATAGCTACCCCATCTCTTGTCTACATCTCTTACATAGTGAAGCAGAAGGGAAAATTATGACTGATAAGAAAGCACATAGGAGTCATTTCTCCCTCTGTCACATAATACTAGAACTTGGGTCATCATGTGAAGTTGAATGGCAGAAGATTCAAGAAAAATAAGAATGCTTCTTCACAACACACAGGCAAATTGTGGCACGTGCTATTCTAAGATAACAACTTATAGCTACTGAAGTAGAGATAAGACATTCTTGAAGGATAATGGCTTTTAGTCATAATTGGTATAAATTATGTCCATGAATGGAGGCAGTACATCTCAGACTCCTAGCTGTCAGCTAACATGACCAGAAGAGCACTATTGCCTCGTGTCCTGTATGTGGGCTTTCTAGAAGCATAGGTTGTTACAGTTGTAGGAAAAGAGTGCAAGACTAACTAGGATTTGGTGTGAACCAGCATAGCTCCTCTTAATGATCTCAAGAGGTACAGCTAGACAAGAGTAGGCCTGCAATGTCTAGTAACAAATGACAGGCCTGAATAAATCTAAGTCATCTCTTCTCCTGGCAAGCAGTAGCATCTGTTCTGCTCTTTTCAGGTAGCGCTAGTCCCCATTATACCCAAATGTAGGAAGGCAACAGTCAAGTCAGGATGATAAACCATGGTTTAATCTTAGTGGTTTACACTAACCATAGTTTAAACTAACTATAATGTCAGTCAAAATGCAGAACTATAATCAGTTTTAAAGTATAATTTTTTAAAAAAATATTTGGCCAGGAGGAAGAAGTAGTATGGGCACATACAAGCCCGCAACACTGAGTTCATTATACATAATGAGCATTCTCTACCCATCCCAGCCCACAATCTTAAAATTCTCTCTCTCCAGATATGCTGAGACCAGTGTCAGTAAAGCACAGTGGAGCTCTACAGCTTGACCAAGTTGGTGATAATTTTCCTTACATCATGGGGCAGTTTCCCCACAGGGAGGACTCTAACATATTCAGCTACAGTGTTGGAAGGGAGTTCTTTCTTCCACCAACTCCCCATCTTTCCTTTGCCTGGGAAGCTTGCGATATTTGCACTGGATCCACACCCTGTACATTGTGACTTGTTTTCCTCTGTTCACCTGAAGACGTCGGTCCACCATGTTTTGAACTTTCTCCAAGCCAGCAGTAGAGAACAGCAATTCCAATTCATCTGAGGAATAAAGAATAATTTTATTTATTCCTTCATTCTCAGAACTGTAACATGTAAAATAATTTACGAAGTAAAACAATGCACAATGTGCAAGAAATAACAATAAAACCAATGAAAACTTTTTAAAAAAAATAGAATAAACAGAATAAAAAAAGAAGATAGTGGCCTCAAGTTGGCAACTGAATCCCAAGGCTCCATAGCTGGAGTTGCAATTTGGTTACCTTGTGTGAAAAAATAGACTCGGGTGCCATCTCCTCTCACGTAGAAGTTATCAGCCAGACATTGACCTGAAAGAGAAAAATGAGAATTTTGACTACAGCTCAGCTGCCACCAATTGCTGCCATCCCCTTGTCCCACAAAAGGTGATGCCACTGATCTATATTTGCACTCTCTCAATTGCAAAGGAAGACACCCCCCCCCCCCGATCAAATCTTGCCATGAAAACCCCATGATAGCTTCACCTTAGGGTTGCCATGTCGGAAACAACTTGAACGCCTCCCCACCTTTTGTCATACCTTTCTTAAAGCGGAGTTGAGCAAGATCGTAACGGCCATAATCACGTAACAAAATCATTCCCCCAGGTTTCAGAAGCTGGCTAAGTCTGTTGATTATGCACTGCATTCTGGGAAAAACAAAAGCACACTGATCAAACAGTGGCTTAGCAGCCATTGATGTATGCTGGTCACCTATCAGCTCAGCATAACCAGCTGAAGGCATGGGAACAGTTTGAGCCCCCAACTGTTTCTACTGCCCACTTTCAAGGTAGTTAACCCTTGCCTTGTATACACAAATGCAGTTGATCTGCTGCAGCTTCCTGCTTGTTACAAAAAATACAATACTGTACTATTTTGATACAGCCTACCCCCACCCCTCAAATCCTATCTGCATTCTCTAAATACAATTTAGTTACATACTTTTTTGGAAGAATTGATGAAAGGACAAAAATGAGAACCACCACATCAAGACTTTCCTCTGGCATTGGAAAGGACATCTCACTCTTGCACAGGTCGTGAACAAAGGCAAAACAACGAGAAGTATCATATTCTGGATGGGCCTGCATGTTCACACAATTATTGTTGTTATAGTACAGCACTGATTTCACCACAACCCTGCAGAATAGATTGAGCCAAGAAATAGGAGCTTGCCCCAGTCTCAACCATATCCAAAATTATACTTTCAATTCACTGCACCACAATGACCCAAGATTTCTATACCAGGAGGCCAGGAATTTTGTATTGTAAAATAAAAGATATTTCACAAATTACAAAATCCACATGCAGAAATTGCACAGATCCCAAATGGAAAGAGATCCTATGAAAATGAAAGAGTAATTCTGAAACGGGTGTTAAACCTTGTTTCTGAAGGACACTGATCCACTGAAAAAGTCACTTGAAGGCAAGAGCCAACAGTGGGCAGACACAGAACAACTGATAGACAGAGCTACTTTGTCTGGCACTCAAATCTTGCAGGCTCCTCAAAACATAGCCCCCAAGCAAAGTAATGGTGGCTTCATGGGGCCTATCAGCCAATCCATTCTAAACCAATATTTCCTTCCATTTTTCTTATAGTTGGGATAGGCTGTTAGTACAAGGCTGTGGTCCCCTGACATTAGCCACAGAACTGCATTACATGACAATAATAACAGGTGCTGCATACTTTGAAAAACATGGTGGTACGTATTTCTCATCTTCTAGTCAGGAAGTTTGTCTGCCTTCTCAATTGTGTGGTTTTTTTTACCTTGACAAGATCCACTGCTGTAGTGGAGAAATCACAGCAATACACAAACAAGCCTGGATCACTGAAATGAACCAGAGGAGACATTCCATCATTTTTAGAATTATGAATGATTACAGCAGAGTTGCCAAAGGTGAAACCAGCAAGAAAGGCATATGAAAACTGAGGCAACAACTGAAAAGCAGGCACAGGTAAACACTATCATTCTTTCACTTTAGAAGTAAAACAAAAAAGAATAAACTACAATTTCAAAATGCTGGGGTACAGCAGGAGAGTCTGTCTAAGCAGAAATGGAACATAGCTAGGATCAAATCCAATGATTAAAAGCAAAAGAGAGATACCTTATGTATACTGATGTCAAGGATTTTTGGCAAAGATAAAATACATGGGGAACAAGGAAGCCAAATATGAACTCCAAGGAGAAAGCTGGTGGGAGGAATATTGGGGAAGATGCCGTCTCTAGGTATAACTCAGCCTTTCCAACCTGGTGCCTTGGATGTCTTGGACAGTAATTCTCCCGGCCAACATGACCAAGGAATTCTGGAAATGGTAGTTCAATCCATTTTGGTAAGCTTAATTTATACTTTTTACATGGGATTAAGTAGAAACTTAAGGAAACCCTGTTCTATCAATCAATAAAGGTATTTATTTAAAAATGAAAACTGAATTCAAACTTTTAAAAATGCACCCAGTAAAGTGCATCTGCGTCATACGCAGGCGCATTATATGCTGCTTTCAGCATATGCTGAAAGCAGTGCTGGAAGAAGTGGCACTGTGTGCTGGAAGAAACATTGGAGCGTGCGCCAATCCAAGCACAAGCCCCATTACTTGTAATGGGGCTTGAGCATACGTGTTATTTCTTTTACGTGTGTGTGTGGGGGTGTCCGGAACGGATCCCCCGCGTAAAAGAAGGGTGCACTGTATAATAAAGGTCACAGAACTGGACATCTCAGTGACCTCCCTGTGTCTAAAAGCCTTTATACAGTGCCCGCTTGCCTTTAGCAGGGGATCCGTTCTGGCCCCCCCCCCCCCCCCCGCGTTAGGCAAATAGCGTGTATGCTCAAGCCCCATTTAAAATAATGGGACTTGTGTATGTTGCATGCTGCACATGCCAGTGTTATTTCTGTTGCACGGCTTTCAGCATAAGCTGAAAGCTGTGTAAGGGGAGCCTGCGTGTCACGCAGGTGCACTGTATATCAAAGGTAGGGAGAACCTGGCTGGTTTTGGATGGTGGAAATACACAGATACAGTCAGTCCAGGGTCTCCCACTTGCAAGTAAGACACCAGTATTTTTCTAAATACAAAGGCTGTAGCCCTCTGCCTCTGAGTCCCAGTAAACTGAACTGGAGATATTTACTTCTAAGTGGAGATATGTATGACTCTTCTGTAATACGAAAAAATACCCAAATTATTTTAAGTTTAGGTTTAAAATGTACTTGGCAGTTTTTCTTACTTGTTAGTTTGGAGGATGGGGAAGACTGTGTTTCCAGCACCACATCCCACCTGCCAAGAAAACAAATAGGTAAAGAATTTTTAAGCTATGATAATAAAAATGCTACCTGATTTTTTGTTGATTTTAATTAACATGGCTATCATTATGAAAATAATTTCTATTACACATGCTTTCTAGGATGTCCAAACACAAAGTAAACAGCCTCTTTCCTTACACCAGGGGAGGGAATGGTATGGCCCTCCAGATGTTGGACTTCAAGTGCCAGCATTCCACATTGCTAGCTATGCTGCCTACAACTTCTGGGAGATGCAATCCAGCAACATCTGCAGGGACACAAAATTCTCAACCCTGCTTACACTTCTGTTGCCAAGACTAAATGTGTTGTCCCCTTTGGCAACAAAGGAGTGTCCTTAAGCAAGGATAGTGAAGCAGGACAGGGTGTGGTATCACCGTCACAGAGATGGCCAAGAAAACTCATAACCATTCACTGCTCCTTCCACACACTTCTAGACTTGAGGGGCATGTCAGACAGTATCCTGCTGGCACCAGATCTGGCCCAGACAGTTTCTGATCCTTATAAATTTACTCTGCTCATGTTGAAATGCTGACTTTCAAACTATAGCATTCTCGGTAATCCAGCAAAATTGAAATGAACAATGACTGAATGCTTATCAGTGGTAATTCTTGACATGATGGGTAATAATAGAGCCCTGGTGGCACAGTGGTTAAATGCCTGTACTGCAGCCACTCACTCACAAACTGTAAGGTTGCGAGTTCAATATCAGCAAAAGGGCTCAAGCTCGACTCAGGCTTGCATCCTTATGAGGACACTAAAATGAGTACCCATTTTGTTGGGGGCAATTAGCGTACACTTTGTAAACTGCTTTGGAAGTGCTTAAGTGCACTGATAAGCGGTATAGAAATGTACTTGCTATTGCTATAATGATGAAGCCCATGGTTAGTAACCCATGGCTTCAAAGACGCTTTATAGTCAATAGGTCTATTGGCTGCTACAAGCTATTAAAAATAATAGAAATACAATCTCTATGTACACAGCTGGCTTATTCCTAATAATTACAAAGCAGAAATTAACAACACAGTGTAAAACATCACTATCACACTCTGCCTGCAAGTCTCCCTGACTGTATCTTGCCAAAGAGGATGCTAAACTGAGTAGGGCCACAGGTATCACCCAGCCAGATGAATCTTAGGTTCTGATTTATTGGACTGTTACCTCTAGTATTCGATAAGTTGCAGATGACCCTGGGAAGTCACCTTCTCTTAGTTTTTGTTCCTCTAATGTCTTTGATCCTGGGACCACCTCTGCATGGATCATGTCACTACTGTCTGGCTCAGAAGTTAGACGCTTCAAGGTATCATTCGTTACTGAATCAAGTCCATGGACACTGCTGCTTCCAAGGTCTGAGATTCTGACATTTCTCACAGCATCTTTGGTGACACATGCGCCATCCTCATTGTCACACAAGTTTGGCAACAGTTCAGGAAATTCTGTGAACAGCCAGTGTCTGTCCTTGAAAAACCCATTTTCATGAGTTTTGTAGAAGTCATTCCAATGCTTGTTGGCATTTACCTCATAAGCATCTGCAAAGAGAAAGACAAAATGCAAGCTAAGGGCATGTTGCATCTAATATAATCTTCCCCAACCTGGCAATCTCCAGATGTTTTGGACTACAACTCCCACGATCAATGACCACTGCTTATGCTGGCTGGTACTGCTAGGAGTTGCAGTACAGAAGAGATGGAGGCTGATGTCAGACGTACATCTGGACCAATATAAATATGTGGAAAATCTCTGAAACTCACTAATGGGTAGGAAATCCCATAGAACCCTGACACACATTCACAAAGGCACAAGAAATGAGGCACAGGAAATCTTATAGATCCTCATTTGCTGTAGAATTGTTCCCATTAAAATATATTTCAAAGTTTGACTTACACCTGTTTTGTTATTAAACTCATTGCTTCTTGTCCAGATTTCAAAGCAGTGCTCTGTCAGTCTTTAAAACATCTGGAAACCATTATTTCCCAATGTCAATATTTTCAACAGCTTGAAGTAAATTTCTTCATCATCTGATTTATGTTACTTTCCAAACCTTTCATCTCCTCTCACAGGTTTCCACTGAATTCAACTGGACAATCCTGTTGCCAACCATTTCCATGGATTAATTCATATTACAAAGTACAAAGTAGGCTGTGAGTGTGATTCTGTGAGGTATCTATGACAGGGGAACTGAACTTCAGACCTTCCTGCAGTCCAGCCCTCCAGGCACTCTTTTCTTAGCTTGGTTTATTTGAGCTATGACAGTTGGGGTGTGGGTGGGGAAAGAGGTTTGGGAAACAGATCTCATGGACAATTCTGCTCCCCTTAGCTATTTAGCCTTTCAGCGTGGAGCTCAAATTCCCTGCAACTTATGTATGAATAAGAACAAACATCACAGCTCAGCCGCCTTCCCTCTCACACAAAGATCTATAAAACACAGATGAGTCTATAAAAATGCTTAGCTAACATCTGGATATTAGGTCAAGCCCAATTTACTACAGCTATTGGAAGCTTACTGCCAGCATCAAAAAGGCAAAGAGGAGGCAAAGACAACTCAGGAAAGTCAAATCACTCATACAAATATCCACTGAAACTCCTGCTGCTAGCTTTCAAGCAATCTTAAATAGCATTCTGGTGAGGTCTGTCATGCATGAGGATCACTGCATGCTTTCCTGAGTGTTTCAACCCCAGGATTCCTCCCTACTGGCTATGCTGCATGGACGTGTTGGCAGCTGCAGTCTAATATTTAGAAGGCCACATGATTCTCATCCCAATCTAGGGGAAGACTAAACATGTATTTGTACCATTTATTTCATTGCAGATTAAACATCATTAAGCTTCTGTGGACTAAAACAAAAAAGCATCTGCTAGAGTTGCCACCTACAGAAGACATGGGTCTAGGATTCTCTTTTAAGCACCCAGGACTACCTTGCTGATCTTGTGGTACAAACTGGATGCTGTTTTCTTGGACTTTTGCTCGGGCAGCAGCTTCCTGCTCTTCAGACCATTCCACGTTATCCCTGGAGAAAGAAAAGGGACCAAGTCAGCACATTTAACCTTAAGTACTAAAATACAACGGTTCAGATCTGGCCTTGTACACAACAGCAGCAGCAGGCAGGCTGGACTTATATATACAGTGGGCCATCCACATTCACTGGGGTTAGAGGTGCAGGACCTCCGAAAACGTGGGAAAACCACCAATTAAAAAGAACCCACATTTTTTTAACCTGAGAGAAAACCTCTCTAGGTCCTCCAGTGTAAGTCTATGGTCAACATCTGCCAGAAATTGATCAGAGATTTGCATTGGAGGATCTAGATAAGTGTTTCCCTCTAGTAATCTCTAGGTCCTCCAGCAGAGGATCATTTTGGCAGATACTGACCATAGAGTCACACTGGAGAACCTAGATCAGTGGTCCCCAAACTGTGCTCTTTAAGAGATTTTGGACTTCAGCTCCCAGAAGCCTCAGCCATGTTGGCCAATAGTCTGGGATTCTGGGAAATGAAGTCCAAAATCCCTTAAAGGGCACAGTTTGGGGACCACTGACCTAGATATTCCAAGAGAGAACATATTAATCAAATATGTGAACAATCAAATCCACAAAAGCCAGAAGCACAAATGTGGATAGAAACTGTCCCACGAACACTACAGATCCCAAAATTCCCTAGTGTTGAGCAAGGGCTGTTAAAGCGGTCTCAAACGAGATTATTTCTGCGGCGTATTTTGGACCGAGGGCTCTTGCACAGCGGAAGGGTGAAGAAAGAATGATGACCAACAAGGCTACGTCCGCACCGCAGAAATGATCCGGGTTGAGACCGCTTTAACTGCCATGGCTCCCTGCTAGGGGATTCTGGGAACTGTAGTTTGGTATGGCACCAGAGTGGAACCATGGCAGTTAAAGCGGCGTCAAACTGGATTATTCCTCCAGTGTGGATGCAGTGTACAGTCAGGTCCAAAACACACTGCAGAAATAACCCGGTTTGGAACCGTTTTAACTCTTTGTCTGGCTCTTTGCTATGGAATTCTGGGAGTTGGAGTTTGTTGTGGGGCCCAGAGCCAGCAACAAGTTAATGCGGTACCAAACCGGGTTATTTCTCTAGTGTGGATGCAGCCCTAGTTCCTTACCAAGCATTGTGCTGGAAAAGGCGAGTCGGATCAGTGAGGAAACGGTTCCCAAACGGCTTCCTTTTCCTGTCGTCGCCGGGGGCCTCCATAATAAAAGAAGGAGACTAAAACAAAGCGCGCCTAAGAGAGAAACACATTACTGTAAGCTCCTTCCAGCTCGCCTTCTGTGAGGCTTCTGAGCTGTGTTGAGTCTTAACAGGGGAAAAGGTACCCAAGGCGCATGCGCGAGAAGCCACGCTGAATGGCCCGGAGCGTTCCTTTAAAGTACCGACCAGAAGGAAAACCACCCGGGGATAGTCCTCCAACCATAGAGTTCGAAATGTAGAGTGGCCCATGGTGAGCGTTTCCGGTTTCCACTGCAAAACAAAACATTTTGCCACTTTTTTCTTCTTCCTGGAATCATGCTAAAATAAAATATTCCCCAATTGATAATGCAGTTTGAGAGAGCTTTAACTGCCCTGGCTCAATGCTAGGGCATTCTGGGAATTGTAGTCTCATGAGGCATTTAGCCTTCTCTGTCAGAGCATTCTGGTGCCACAATAAACTACAGTGTACATAGAGAGATCTTGTAACACCTTTGAGACTAACTGAAAGAAAGAAAATGCACCCGAGGAAGTAGACTGAAGTCTAGGAAAGCTCATGCTGCCAATTTCTTCCTTTCAGTTCATCTCAAAGGTGCTACAAAATCTCTCTGTACTGATTCTACAGACTAACATGGCTATATCTCTGAATTCTACAGTTCCCAGGATTCCTTAGCACTGAGCCAGGGCAGTTAAAACAGTCTCAAACTGGATTATTTCTGCAGTGTGTTTTGCACCTTGAAAAAGTGAAGAAAGAGCTGTATCACCTAACACACCTTTTGTTATAATAGTAGTTACATATAGAGCTGACAGTATGATTCTGGAAAGGCCATGATGATCTTTAAATGGACTTCTCATGAGGTGTGACATAAGACCTGAGGGCATGTGGAAAGGACACATGTAACTTAATGGATGTGACTGAGCATTGCTTCTTCCCAACCTGCTGCCATGTTCATTTCCTCTTAAAGGTCAAAGAGAAAGAAATCTGTCAGCCTTAGCAGTACGTCAATCTCAACCAAAAATATTGCTTTTGTAACTGTGAAGTTAAAACCATCAACCAGCTGGGAATACTATTGTTTCTGGGAATCCTGAAAAATCCACTCTAAAGTCCCGAGAAACTGTCCCAAGTCAAGCTTCACCCTATATAAATGACTATTTCGGCCATCTCAATTTGGTCCAGGTGGATTCAGGCAGAAACTGTGTCAGGTTCAAGCTTGAGCCTTCAGGACTGTTATTTGAAGCAGCAGCCCCATTTGACTCTCAGCTTTCCCCCAGATTGGAGCCTGGCTTCTGGAACTCGTTCTGTATTGGCTATTGCAATCCTTACAAAAACCAGCCACTACCACATTTTTATTTTCCTTTTTTTGTGTGTTTCCCCCCCCCCCTTTTTTTTTTTTTTTTGTAAAACTTTTTTCAGTACATACAGCAATAGCAAGTACATTTCTGTACCACTTATCAGTGCACTTAAGCACTCCCTAAGTGGTTTACAATGTGTAAGTTAATTGCCCCCACAAGCTGGGTACCCATTTTATCAACTTACAGAAGAGTGCAAGGCTGAGTGGACCCTGGAGCCCTGCCTGGGATTGAACTCACAACCTTGTGGCTGTGAGCAGCTGCAATACCAGCATTTAACCACTGCATCACCAGGCCCCCTCATATGCTCAGGAAGGTATTTTTGAGATGGCACCGAATGCCATCCATCTTTTGCTTTCTGTGGATGCCAAATCAGTGGTGTGGTAGAAAATTTTAGTGCAAATGCTCCTCATAATGGCTCCTGCTACCATACGCCCAAGGAGACTCCAAAATTGCAGGCAGATGTCTGCTGATCCATATCAGAAGACAGGTTCTTGTTGTCACCAACAGAATATTAATGAACTACCAGATGAAGATGAATATTCAAGATGAAGTCACCATTAAAAACTGCATAACAGCAGGGATAGGTCACAGCAATACAGTGCTGGCAAAATCCATCACCTCCTCCTTACTGTGAAGTTACAGCAAAACCAAGAGCCTGAGGGAGGTGGCAGATGATGTTTTCTTAACTTAAAAGCTCCTGGTGCTTTGACCATGCAAACCATGGCTCCACTATAACCATATATAACACAAAATCAAATAGCACTTTCTTGTTTCTTTGTCCATACAGTGACTCCTATTGGCATGTGGGCACTATGCTTGACAGAGTGTTATGTGCTATTGAAGTACAGTATTGGGCAGATTTTCCCCTTTCTTTTTGGACATTTTTGTTTGTTTGTTTGTTTTATGGGAACTGAAACATAACCAGATCAAACCTAAATCTGTTTTACTGTTTTGGCAACAAAATGCTTCCTTCATAACTTGATTAACATATGAAATGTTGAAATATTTTACTTTTTTCTTTAGAATGAACTTATCTCATCCTTTTTAAATAATTGTTTTTAATAATTTTTGTACATCTTTTTGATGCATATGCACATAGACTAGCTACCTGTTCTGCAACTGAACTGATTGGATTTGGAGGACAACATTCTTGACTTGTATTTCACACCTGCCATCTTAATACTTTCCCCAAGTTGCCCTGTCCTATGCATTACATCAGGTATGGGCATCTACACAGGGTGTGGGAGTCATTTTTCCATCTTGGACGGTCCAGCAGACCCTACTAGTACTTTTCAGTATGTGGAAAGTGCTGCAATGACATTTCCTGTGGTCATTTTAGCTAATTTTAAGTTAACCTCCCCCTTTTTAAATGTGTTTTTGGCATTTTTTTAAGGGTTAGGTTGGGCTAAATACCCTAAAAGCACCAGATCCTGCCTGATCGAGGAAACTAAGCAGGATCAGCCCTGGTTAGTATTCAGACAGGAGACCAACAACAAGTACCAGGTGCTGTAGGCTACATTTCAGAGGAAGGAACTGGCAAAACTACCTTTGAGTATTCCTTGCTTAAGAAAACCCTGTGAAATTTATAGGGTTGCCATAAGTCAGCAAGTGACCTGAAGGCACATACATGCACACACAGGAGGAGCAAACTGCTGCAGGTTTGAGACATTTTGACTGGGTTTTGGGAAAGATAAATGCCCAAAAATAATCCTAGAAAAAAAGGAAGCTGGGGCGGTGTCTGGGGTTTCACAGGCTTTAGGGACCAGTCCACTGGCTGCACATTGCCCACCTTGCTCGGTATCTTGCCTGAGAACAATTCCAGCTTCTTCAATCATAGCAAGGGGACCTGTGGCTCTCTAAATGTTGCTTAACTACAACTCTTGGAGAAGACATCATTTCTCATCTGCAGGATGCAGAGATAAATAACTCACTTCACAGGTTTGCCAGAAGGTTGAATGAGATATATACTACCCATTTCATTGCACAGTAAAAAGTGTGACTGTGGGTGGCACTTTTCACTATCTGGGGATGATCTCTCCTGTATTCCTGGACAATCCATGATGTAATAAAGATACTGTAGTGTAGAGTTTTCTCCATTGGCAGGGGCATGGGCTAGGTAACTTTAAGATTTCTACCAACACACTAATTCTTACCTATACTGGAAAACATTATTTTTGGCATGCCAGGAGCCCATTCACACTATAGATCTATAGTACTATTATTCCCCGTTAACTGCCATGGCTTTATGGGGTTTGTAGTTTCAGAAGGTCCTATAGCTCTCTGGCTGTTAATTCTAAATGCCCCTTCTTAAACTGTCAGTCCCAGGATTCCATAGGACAGAAACATGGCAAGTGCGGTGGAATAATAGTACTAAAATTGTCTATTGTGAATGTGGTCCATGCTCTTGAAAGGTAGAGAGAGCTGGATAGACTTACACATGGGGCGAGGGAGTGATGGGTTAGAGGACGACATATTTCTCTTAGGTGCCCACATGTGTAAGTGGAACAGAGTGAAATTCAAATTCAGATTACAAGGTTAGGTGGTCTCACAAAATCGTGCTTGAGTCTCAACATTAAACATGTTCTTAAATATGTTCTTTCCTCCTTCCATCCTTTTCCTCTCTGCCTCACTGTTAAATAACACTCAAAAAACAGGGGAAAGCCAAAGAGAAAGACAAGAGAGAGGACTTGCCTCTTATATCTTAACTTCTCACTGTATTAGCCAGCATACAAAGGTGAAATCCTGCATTTCTTATTGCAGGAAGTGTGACCCGGATACCAGCCCGAGACTGTTCTGTGGAACATCCACAGAACAAATGGAGGTGCTCTGGTCAGCAACATCTGGAGCTACTTCTTACTTCCATTTTGCCTTACAGTTGCCCTGGTTTGTTTCTCTGCAGGAACAGATAATCGATGGGCACCATGATATAGTTTGTTATCGTACTCCTGGAGTTCTCGTGGTGTTAGCAATTCCTGGCAGACATTCCAGGACCAGGAATATGTGGAGAAGGTCTCGTAGAAGGTGGAGTTCCCTGTCTCCAAGCCGATCTCTCCACCACGTAATCTGCGCCAGAGCTTGAGTGATTTGTTGCGCTCCCGGAGAGCGATGGACATTCGGTAGGCAGTGGTCACTCTCTTCACCTGAGGAGAAGGAGGAGAGCCAGAGAACAGTATTTGAAGATCAAAGTGTCAGAGCAGCTATGAATGCAGTCAGGAAGTTTTATGCAAACCAGAACGCAATCCATATACACATATTTTGGTGTTATGAGAATGAAGACTAAGGAGGGTTTATCTTGTAGTGTCTCCACACCATCCCACATGCGTTCTCTTTATTTATAATTGGCCAACTTAGCAGATCTGGGGTCAATTTTCTGCTTCTTCAGGGGCCACACAGGCTATCCAGGACTGAGCAGAGCAGTGGAGCATAGGGGAGGATTAGCGATTTCTCATCCACAGGGTTGCCATGAGGGCAGCTAACACCACCAAAAAGAGTAATATTTTGTTGTAGAATCCACATGCAGCTAGACCTGCCATGTAACCATTCTGCAACACCTGTCACCTGAAGAATTGTGGACAATGGTGAAAATCCTATTGGTGAATTACGATGCTGTGAGTTCAGCTTATGCCACAGTAACTCACTTTTTTGGTCATTGTGGAAGTCAGAATTCTTTATTGCCTGTGCAATGATCCAAATTCTTCCTCCAAACGCAAATCAGTAGGGATTCAGCCTGTGCTGGGTAACATTACACTCCCCCTGAAAATGCAGGTTTGCAGTTTGGGTTTAGTTCTGGAGTCAGCCTTAAACCTGGAAGTCAGGTTCTGTGATGCCGAAGAGTGCTTTTGCATACTTAAACTAGTGTCAACTACGCCTGTTCCTAGAGATGTTGGATCTGGCCATGATGACACATGACTTCTCATTTGGATTACTGTAAGGGATTTGATACAGTGCTGTCTTAGAAAATGGTTTGGAAATTTCAGCTGGTTCAAAGAGCTACAATCATTATATAGAATTAGTTGTAGGGAGTATAAAACAGCCTTGTTACAATAGTACCACTAGCTACAAGTCTGTTTCCAGGTACAATTTAAAATGTTGGTTAAGATCTATAAAGCTCTATGTGGCTCAGATCTAGCCTATTTGAAGGATCATGTTGCCTGCCTTACATGAGCCTGTCTAGGTTGTGAGACCTTCAATGTGTGGATTCTCTCCATCCCATCACCTGTACAAATACATCCGGTGGGTACACAGGAGAAGTCCTTGGTGGCTGCTCCCAGTGCCTGGAACTCCCTTCCTAGAAAGATTAGTTTGGTTTCCTCCATGGTGTCCTTCCAACAGAAAATACTTTTTTTTGTTTCAAGAGGACTTTGGAAACTGAATGCTCATATGAAAGGGCTTTTCCTAATGTGCTTTATTGTTTTTATTTGGGTTTCTTATGCTTTTAAATTATTTTAAATGCCATTGACAGTTTAATTATATCATTGGCTCTCCATATCCATGGATTCTTTAGCCACAACTTGAAATATAGTCCAAAGAACATATGAATTCCAAAAAGCAAACCTTGATTTTGCTATTTTAAATAAGGGACCGCAGTTTACTACACTATTGGATTTAATGGTACGTGAGCATCCATGGATTTTGTTAGCCAAGGTAGGTCTTGGAACATACTGTATTTTAACTTTTGTATATTTTAGTGACGTGAACTTTTTTCTGATCACTTTTAACTATGTAAACTCACTTTAGTCCCAGGGCTGCTAAAAAGGTGGGGTATAAGGAAATAAAATCATCATCATTAGCAGCATTATCATAGGCCCCATTCACACAATGGAAATAACCTGGTGTGAAACTGGGTTATTTCCACGATGTTCCCACTGGCCCCAAATGCACCTGGCACCATTTGGGAGGGGGGCACAGAAAAACCCACTTAACATCAGGTCCTTAAGCACTTTTTTAAAGAGTTGCAACAATCTGCATCTTTGGTAGTGTGAGTAAGCTGTTCAAACAATTCAGATCATGCTGCAGTGTTCCTGGAAATGGAGGCACCTCCATTTTAAACCGAAATGGTGTCAAGTGTGACTAACAACAGGGTCAAAATGCCACGGAGAGATTCAGAAATGGAAAACATAGTGGGAACACCAATCCGGTATTGCATCACTTCAGAGATCTGGATCTCCTTGGGACAAAAAAGTAAGTGTGAATGACCCCATAGAATCTGTAGATATAGATAAAAAAATTAAGTTAAATGGTAGAGGAAACTGGCTACATTTGGATGTAATGTACTCATGTTAAACCATGAATCACACCTTAATAAACTGAGATAGACATAATCAACACATGTGCACAATACTCTCTAGCACTGCACAGATGAAAAGTGGGATGTGTGTGGCCAAGCAATATCAGAATGTAGTCGAGATGGCAAAATTTATGAATGAGGAAAAACACACAAGCTAGGAAAAACAAGCAGTTGGCCTTAGGGTGAGTTTCATGAGAAGGCAAAGATTCTCCACTGCTCTCTTTTTCTCTCACTGAGTTAACCGAGTGCAAACTACTTTTACACTTTGAACTTAGTTTGTGGCAGGTGAGAACAAAGTGGGAAAGTGGGAGGAGAAAGAAACTGGGTCACTTTAAAAGCAGTTGAAAAAGTGGACAACAGAGAATTAATCAGATCTATCCCTCAGAAAACAGGACATTAGGAAGGTATATACGCAGCACACTGAGGATGTGGACAGAATCATTGGAGAGGTGAGAGCCACCACATGCATACTGGATCCATGCCCATCTTGGATGTTGAAAGCAGCTAGAGGGAGACTGGCTGATTGAGTAAGGGAAGTAGTGAATGCCTCACTACAGCAAGGCAGGTTACGGGCTTTTCTAAAAGAAGCTGTGGTGAGGCCACTACTGAAAAAATCTTCCCTAGACCCCACCAGGTTGGAGAACTATTGACCAGTCTCAAATATCTCCTTTTTGGGCAAGGTGTTGGAACGCATGGTGGCTTCCTAGCTCCTGCGGTTCTTGAATGAAACATATTACTTAGATCCATTTCAGTCTGGCTTCAGACCTGGCTATGGCACGGAGACAGCTTTGGTCATCTTGGTGGATGACCCATGCAGGGAACTGGACAGGGAGAGTGTGTCCCTCTTGGTTCTGCTGGACCTCTCAGTGGCTTTTGATATCATCAACCATGGTATCCTTCTGGGTCACTTCTCTGGGATAGGGCTTGGGGGCACTATCTTACAGTGGATTCAGTCCTTTTTGGAGAGCTGAACTCAGAAGGTGGTGTTGGGGGACTCCTGTTCAACCCCCTGGCCATGTGGGGTCCCTCAGGGTTCTGTTCTGTCCCCCATGTTATTTAACAGATACTGTACATGAAACACTGGAAGAGATGATTTGGAGTTTGGGATGTGGTGTCACCAATATGTGGATGACACCCAACCCCATCTCTCATAGTTCCGTATTTTTAACTTATATTTTAATATAAATAATGTTTAATCATTTTTTAACTTTTGTCCTTCTGTTTTTTAAATTATTGTAACCTGCCTTGAATTCCATTGTGGGAGAAAGGTAGGATATAAATCTTTGAAATAACAACAACAACAACAACAACAACAACAACAATGCATAGATATAGGATGGGGGACACCTGGCTGAATGAGACTATGTGTGAAAGTGATCTGGGAGTCCAAGTAGACCACAAATTGAACATGAGTCAGGCCCCTGTAATAGTAACAGTGCCACTCTATTCTGCTCTGGTCAGGCCCCACCTGGACTACTGTGTCCAGTTCTGGGCACCATAATTAAAAAAGGATATTGAGAAACTGGAGCGTGTCCAAAGGAGGGTGACTAAAATGGTGAAGGGTCTTGAAATCATGCCCTATGAGGAACACCGTAGGGAGCTGGGGATGTTTAGTCTGGAGAAGAGAAGGTTAAGAGGTGATGTGATAGCCCTGTTTAAATACTCGAAGGGATGTCATACTGAGGATGGAGCAAGCTTGTTTTCTGCTGCTCCAGAGAACAGGACCTGGACTAATGGATGCAAACTGCAGGAAAAGAGATTCCACTTCAAAATTAGGAGGAACTTCCTGACAGTAAGGGCTGTTCGACCGTGGAACTGTCAGAGTGTAGTGGAGTCTCCCTCCTTGGAGATCTTTAAACAGAGGCTGGATGGCCACCTGTAGGGTATGATTTGATCGAGAGTTCTTGCATGGCAGGGGTTGGACTGGATGTCCCTTGTGGTCTCTTCCAACTCTATGATTCTATGAACAAGATTTGTTTATCTCTTTACATCAGCAGTTAAATAAGGCAGAAGACCACAACTGTTTATACAATGTGTATGCAAACCAGGATGGGTTTGAAACTGGCTTAGAAATAATGATTTGCTTGAGCTCATTTAACTATAATCCTGGTGAATGACTGAAATGCAAAGCTGTCTCCAAGAAAGGGAGAACAGAATAGCACCAGGTGGTTTATAAAGGTTTGTTAAGGATTTCTTGGGTTCCATTCTAAAGAAGGAAACAAGTTACCCATGTTTTTAACCTAAGGCACATTACAGTTCACTGAAGTGCAACACAACTAAATCTAGCAAAATGAATGATACCAGTTCCTAGCTACTTACTTCTTTTCGGATATCATCTAAGTTGTCCAATGTTAAACGCCTGTGTGTCAGGGCTGGTGCGAGAGTAAGTAAGGGCTTCTGAGGTTTGGAGGGTTTGGGCTGGAAAAAAAATCAGCAGAGACAGAAAACAGAAGCTTAGTAATTGAGTCTGGTTGTGTGTATGTGTGTGTGTGTGTGTGTTGTACCTGCACATGCAGGTTCAAAGATTTTCTGCAGAGCAATACGGGACAGGCTCCTGCTTGCCAGGCCAGGTTAAGACTGGTTGAGACATAAGAGGCAGGCCTACCTGAGGCCCTCTCAAATTTTGTGAGAGGAGGACCTCTCACAAGATATCATGGCTCTTGCAAAATTTGAAATTTGGACCCCAAACCCATAGATCTCAACCCCAAAACATTTCTATGCCATCTCCATTTAATATTTGGCCATGTGGGAGGTATGTGTGTGTGGAATATTTATGTATTCATTCATTCCGAATTTATTTGTATCCCACCTTTTGGCCAATACTGGGCTTCAAGCTGGCCTTACAAAATTTAAAACATAAGCATTTTAAAACCCAGGAAAAGAAAATGTATATATAAACTTAAAAATAAAATTAAAATATTACAATATTAAACCATTAAACATCTAAAGTACAGAACAATTTTGCAAGTTCTAAAAAACATAGATGTGGGCTCAGATTATTCATCAAAGGTCTGCTGGAACAGAGAAGTTTTTGTCTGCTTCCAAAATACCATATATACTAGTGTACAAGTCGACTGCATGTATAAGTCGAAGGAAGGTTTCAGGGTAAACATCATGGATTTTGATATGACCGATGGATAAATTGAGGATGAAATTTAGGGGGCTATAATAAAGGATGGAAAGGGCAAAACACCACTTCTGGTCCTCTTTCTCCTTCTCTGGACCTTTTCTGACCACCTGACACCACTTTCCAGGTGTAGAGGAGAGGTTTGAAAATCGGATTGGGGAGGAAAGGAAGTGGAATTAAATAGGGTGTTTCTTTGATGGGAAGAGAATGCTTTAAAATCCGATTGGGAAACTCTTTTGGAGACACATACAGAGAAACGCACACACACACACTCCTGCCCCCAGTTGGGGCATTAATGCGGCGTTTGTTTCAGGACCTTTCTAAGCAGTATTAGTGTACTGTCCCATATACAAGTTGACCTAGGATTTTAGGGTCAATTTTGGGGCATAAGTTCTCGACTTGTAGTCACGTTTATACATATATAATATGTACACACACATACACACAAATGTGAACAAATAAGCATAGCCCCCTTGCCCATGTTTAGCCTCATACCCTCCTCAGGAAATTGAGAAGTCTATGCCCTTGCAGCCATCCTCTGCAGTCAGAAAGGAGAAACAGCAGCTCAGTGCCAATCATGGTCCCCACAGATGGACCCCTGGCATTTGGTAACACCTAACTGCTATGTGCAGTTCATCCGTTGGTCTGCTGGGAGTGTGGCTGACACACACTCTCAAGAATTCAAGGAATACAGGATTTAGGGCATCCCTTGGGGACCAATACAGGATGGGATTCTCAGCCCCCCAAATATGGGATGTCCCATACAAAACAGGACATCAGGGAACCCTAGCACACAAGCGTGTACACACACACACACACACATTGTACAGTATATTGCAAGTATACATTATGGCAATGAGTGTAAACCTAGCATAAATGAAGTTCATCTCTCACCTCCTGCTTTAGCCACCTTTTCTTACGGAAGAAATGGTCCTCAAAGGATGCGAGGGGTTCCATCCTTCGTTGTGCCTCCAGCTTCTGGAGATCCTTCTTTGGCCTACCTTTCAGCATGATGTCCCGGTTGGGAATTAAGGGAAAGATAGGCACCTGAGCATAGGGGCTCTCAGATGGCTTGATGGTGTCTAGCAAAGAGGAGAGCAATTAAAAAAAAAATTCAATTTCTGGAACATCCAAGGCAAAGATTAGGGGGCTCTGCTTTTGGACTACAATTTCCAGAACTTCAGACCTGTCAAGAGTGGAGTATGAATGGCAAAAGGAACAAAGATCAGAGGCACCAAAGAGGATGAGAGGATACACAGACGTAAATAGCCAATGTGAGGGACCTATTGCCACACAAGGCAAGATCTACTTCTCACCTCCAGAAAACTGACTTAGGTCCAAAGCACACTGCAGAAATAATTCAGTTTGAGACTTCTTTAATTGGCCTGGTTCAGTGCCAGGGAATCCTGGGAACTGTAGTTTATTGTAGCACCAGAGCTCTCTGACAGAGAAGGCTGAACGTCTTAAAACTACATTTTGCAGAATTCCCTAGCACTGAGCCAGAGTAGTTAAAGCAGTCTCAAACTGGATGATTTCTGCAGTGTGTTTTGGACTTATGGGCACAAATAAAGTATTGTATTGGAGATGTATGAATGCATCTCTGTTCTCTTCAAAAATAGCTTGGTAGGATCGAGGAGGGAGGATAACAACTTAAGTATAAGCCATGATAGCACAGTTTTTAAAAGTATCATTTTAGTTTCACCATCACACCTTCCAAATTACACTTTCCCAACTGCTTTTAGCTGTGGATGGAAAAACCCAAAAGCCCAGCAGTTGCCTGCATATTTTCTTTTCCTTTTAAAATTTTTTTACATACAATTATCCAATTAAATTGCAAAATTATAAAGTTACAAACAATACAAATAAGTAGAAAAAAATAAACAAGGAACCTAGAAAGAGAAAAAGAAAAGAAAAGAAAAAATATAAAAAAAGAAAGTAAGAAAGAATAAAAGAGAGAAAGGGTGAGGAAAAAGAAAAAGAAATAAAGAGATATAAATGTTCTTCCTTTCCCAGCAGAGTCTTGCTATTTCTTCATAATTTCATATCTTGTATTCCATTAACTAATAGTTGTTAGCTATTCCATGGATCCCATCTTAAATCACAAAGTAACATTTCAAATTTTAAACATTGTTTTTCATATATAATAACTTAAAATATATTTCAGATATTTGATCACAATCAGTCTTTAAGACCCATAATCATTATCTCTCCCCATTCTTTGGTATTTTTGCTATATTTTCTTTTCCAAAGCTAATGAAAGGCCTTGAATGGAGGAAGCTGGCTAAAGAGAGAGGCGCAAAAGTGACTGGAAATGACATCATGTTCACTCCTTGCTTCAGAAAAGGCCTCTCCTGGTATTAAAAATGATTTGGGGAGGCAAAAGCACAATGAAAATGCCCTCAACTCCTTAGATGGCTTTTCAGGTCATTTGGGAGCAATTTTTGACCCCAGTGGGACATACGTTGCCCACTCCTGCCTTTCCTACACTAATGCAGAAACCTATAACTGCCAAATATCAATTTCACTTACCCAGTTATAACCACTCAGCTCCTCTCCCCTACTCCTTACTGCAGGTGAGTTTAGAAACACTAGTTGTTGTTGTTTAAGCATCCCAAGATCTTTGTAATGTGACAGGTCCTGCATAGAACATTACTGAATAAGAAGGATTATCATTTTCCCATGGACTTAATTCTCTTTGCGGGAGGAGGAACCTCTGGCCAATGAATGGAAAAGTTACTTTTTTGGACTACAAGGATCCCCAGCTTCTCATCTAGCATGCCTATTGCTTTGTTGGCTGGAGGTTTTAGGAGTTACAGTCAAAAAAGTAAGGTTCTCAAACTCCTCTGGAAGGAGGTGTTTTTGGTAGTCTCAGCTCCCAGCCACCTCCAGCTCTGTGTAAGGCAAACAGATGTTTTAGGGGGAGCTATCACTGACTGTGGTAGTTGAAAGTGTGTGTACCAAGTTGGAAGACTGTCTCAGGCTGTATCCGCACTGCAGAAATAATCCAGATTGACACCACTTTAACAGCCATGGCTCAATGCTATAGAATTCTGGGAATTGTAATTTGTTTTGGCTAAATAATTCACGAAACTACAGTCCCCAGAATTCCATAGTATTGAGTCAGGGCAGTCTCCCAGTTCATAACCCAAGCTAACTTTTGGCAGCTGCTTTTAGCACACACCAACAGAGGTGTGTGAGTTTTAATTACCTTGGAGCTGTTCTAAGTAGTCTCGCAACTCTTGGTCATTCATGACGCAAATACGGGCTGCACCAGCAAAGGCAGACATGGGGGTCGAGCGAGCTTTAGCCACCTTGCTTTTCTTGGCACGGCGTCTTCTCTGTGCGCCTTCATCAATGCTATCAGCCCGCCAAGCTTTCTTGCCAGTTGCCTCCAGAAACATTTTCCGGTAATAGCTAAAAAGGCAAACAAGGTGGGAACCAAAGGTTTCATGTTTTACCATAACAACCAATGTTATGTGTCACAGCAGTACCAGCATAGAGGCTAGGGGACCTTTCATACCACACAATTATATAATTAGAATTAGCAGAGTTATACTTTACTGCACAATTATATCACTTCAACTGCCACGACAACACCCTATAAAATCCTGAGATTTCTCAGGATCCCACAGGATGTTGTCATGACAGTTAAAGGGGGATCATAGTGTTATAACTGCATAGTGTGAAATGGCCCTTGATGCCAGAGCTTTCTCTTCAACATCATTATTTGAAGCCTGAGGCCAGGAAGCTCAACATCCTCCTCCCAGCCAAGTAGTACATATGAAAATTATTCCTCTGATTTAAAGCTAGAAGATAAGTGCTAAGGTCATCCACACCCATAGGGATGCTGCTATTCCACCCTTTTCAAAAAGTCAGACTTTCTAAGTGATTTGAGACAAGACTAACCATGGCATCTCTTACAGGAGTTTTACACTGCCTTATTCTCCACTTAGAATGCTCACTTTTTAAAAACCATATCTCTCCTTTTCTTAACAGAGATTTGTAAAGGAGGAGGAGGGAGAATGAGAATAGCTGCACAGTGTCTTCTAATAGTGATGAGTTGAATTAACAATGATCAAATGAGGTTACATGGTTAACCCTCATCAATACATTTTCTTTTTAATAATTGGCTGTGAGTTTGTGTTTGGGAGTTTTTCTCACCTGACAATATTCACAGTCGTTTTCCTGGACAGCATAGATGTCTCTACCAGCTTTGACACGAGCTCAAACAACAAAATCCCTCGGGCATCAACAGTCTCCATATCACCTTGGTTAGGAGCTGAGAGAAAAAAGGAGATGGAGATTGATCAGAGAAGCTCCACAATTGATGGAGTGGCAAGAAGGGAAGAGGTTAACTGATACAAGAGAGCTGATGTCAGAGTGACCCTGCCCTCAAAAGGTAGGGGACCACTGAAACTACCTCCTGCTTCAATGGCAGATATATTTCCTAAATTAGTTGGAATATCTTGCAGGATAGGAAAGACAAGGAAAGACTTGTTCCTTGCTAACAATAGGATTGCTGGAGGAGGAGCTGGTTCCAGTGGAGTGACAGCAGTTCTGGAAGGAGCAAGAAGTAGACCAGAGTCTGCAAGCTGCATGGAAGATGGAAAAGGAAGACACCCAGTCTCCTTTGGTGACAAAGGGGTTTGCAAGAAGCAGACCACAGTCTTCAAGCTACATGGAAGAAGCCAATAAGAAAGAGGCCCAGGCTCCTGAACTGTTAAAGTAGTCCAGATTTGTGATAGACTGGGGTCATGTACACCATGGGCTGTGGTTGAAAGGCATCCCATCACAGAAGGTCCACTCCAGTGAGCTACCGTGGACATACTGGGGCCTTTCCCTTGAAGAACCATTGGAAATACCCTGAGATTCCAACGCATCAGGAATCCTGGACTGACATTCAATGACAATAGTGCAAAATCTTATGTTTCATATGTCTGACGTGACAGTATAGTTAACCTGTAGTGCTGTGTGCTTCATGTCTGTCTAACCATTTCTTTCCTAGGTAAGTCACAGGATAAAATCACAGCCAGGGTGGTTCCAGCTTCTAGCTGTTCCTAGAAAGACTGAGATTTGGGGGGCATGTGATAATGAAGAACTGGACTAACCATGAAGGTTTCATTCTTGGATAATCCGCAGGAGAAATCCACGCACCTATGGGTTACTCTCATGTGCCAGCCTATATTGCAGGCATTCTCAGCTCAGAATTCTTTTCCATTGTAAATGACTACTCTTGCACCTCCCATTCATTTTGTTATTAAGTCTGCCTTTTTTCATGCAGCCATATATAGGATGGGAGGTGGATTGCTCCTCTGGACCACCCAAGAATGAAACCTTCACAGTTAAGTCCAATTACTTATTCTCTGGATAGTCTATAGGAGCAATCCATGCACCTATGGGATGTACCAAAGCCCCCCAGTTACAGGCAGGAGTGGTTGCTGTATTATGATAAAACCAACTGTAGCACAGTCATCCCAAAAGCAGACTGCTGATTTATATTTGTCCAGCTTGTAATGCTTCACAAAAGTGGAGGGTTCCTTCCCTGGCAATACTGACACTACATAAACTGTGGTTGTGGCCATTGAGAGCATAGAATGTGGCCACACATTATCTGGTTATGATACATTTGCCAAAACATAGCATAATAAAATGCATATTTTCAATCAATTTGCGATTCACACTTTAGAGGCCTTGTTTCCCAAAAAGCTTGGATGGAAAGAGACAAACAGTATCTCTGTGCATCTAATTCATCTACTCCTCTTAATATACCATGTTTCATGTGGTTTTACTGTTCTTTGTTTGTTAGTTAACACCACTGCTAATATAGCTTTCCATAATTGGTTTTACTACTTGTCAGTTGAAAGCTTTGAACTTACTGCCATGTTTTTATACTCTAGTGCAGCAGCAAATATGAACAACTACTAGTCTGTCTTGCAGCTACAAACTTATACAATAATGTATGGAGCTTATCACATGGGGGCGGGGGAAAGCTGGGAGTAAAAGGTATACTCTTGGCAAAGTCGCATGATTGCAGCAAAGATTTTCACAAACATCACAATCTGAGAGGACTTATCCCAGGAAGAAACAGGAATGGTCCAGCAACAAACCGTTCAAGGGGAAGTCCCATGAATGGTTTGTTGCTGGACCATTCCTGTTTCTTCCAGGAATAAGTCCTTTCAGATTGCAATATTGCATGACTTTGCCAGATAAATGCCTGTTGAATCCTTGCTTTCTCCCCATGTAATAGTCTCCTATGTTTTATTTGCTTCATCAAATGTATAAAGTAATGCTATTTTTCATTACTTTGTTTATCTTAACTAACTATTAAGGTATTCATCAGTAATTCTATGTATGTCCTCTAAATACCATTAACATGCAGAATTTATACTGAGAGCAGGAGTAAACGCTAGTGATCCCAGATCATTTTTTCTTACCTACAGCTTGAATGAAGCGCTTGCTGTCTGTGATGATATTAAGAAAATCTGTGAAATTCACCTTTCCATCTCCTGTAAGACAATACCACAAAAAAGAAAACAAACAACCAAAAAAATCAATTGATGGAACAGGTTGAAGGAATAGGGATGAGGAAAGGGGTTTGCCATTGTGTGGCCCTTTTTTTGGGATGCCTAAACTTTCTTTCTCAACTTTCTCAATGTGGCTTCATTGCCAGAAATGTGGGAAGTGAAGGAACATTTCATGGGGTGTGTGTGTTTTGAATTCTTATTGGGGTGAGATGCCCTCATTTTGCTCCTTCTGTAGCTATGCCACAAAAGACAAGTCAGAAATATCCTTCAAAACAGCAATCTTAAATTTTAAAAAATTATATATTTGATTTTTTTAAAAAATGAAGCCAAATGCCAAGATTTTTGCAAAATTTCAGTTCAAGTCAAATGGATGGTTTGGTCCTGCACACTTCTTTTTGTGTATATTTGTCTGAATAGCTATAGTGAGCAATTACCATCTGTGTCGGCATATACCAGTTCATCAAAGGCTTCTTCCTCAGTTAGGTTGATTCCCAGTTTATGGGCTGTGGTCTCTAGAGCTGAAAGATCGACATTGCCATCAAGGTCTTTGGTGAAGGTATCATAAGCATCACGGAAGGCTATATGGAATTAAGGAGAGGGAAAGACTCAGCGTAGAATCAAAGACTGGTTTATTTTGAAGATGTATTACTGAGAGGAAGAACGATCTGCCAACTAAAATTCTTATTACAATGTCCCACCCCTAACATTTATATTTTTAACACAACAATTATGCTGTATAGCTTTATACATAGTCCATAGGCAAGAGTTGTGTAAATTTGTACCCATCCTTGAAAGTGTTTCTAGGTCAATTAGCTCACAATGGATTTACTCATATTGAGTGCTAACATGCATGCTAACACAAATACAGAGCGTGCACTTATAGAGTTCTTTTGCTTTTACACACAAATAATCATGTGACCCATATCTGTCTTGAGTCCCTATATTGGGAGAAAGGTGGGATATAAGGAAATAAAATAATAATAATCCATATCAGGTCTACTGTAGTCATCTAGTTATTATTTAAAATAGCCCACAAAGGGCTAAAAGAAGAGAAACAAATTGCATGTACCTGTGCGGATGTAAAGAAAAGGAAGGAACCTTTACTGGTACACTGCATATTTAACTTGGGAGTTTATCCTGTGAATATCCCAGAAAAATTGCATAATTATGCAAAACAATTTCCATTAAAGTGGCCACAAAGAAGCATTGACATGCATCCTTTTAACTTTCCGGATTTCAGTGACAATGCATTTCCGATATCACTTTATTTGCGCAATCGCGTGTGATAATCATTTGCCCAATTTTGCTTTATTTGTGGGATGCTTTAAATGTGCTTTAATCTCTCTTTAATGCCGAAATTAGTTTCAGTGTGATAAACTCCTTAGTATGCAGTTCAGCCTTCAACTGTTATGGGTCCTGTTATGTCTCCCAGAAATTCTTGAGGCTCTTTACTGAGGGTCTTGACAATTATTTCTCTAAATTGTACTGCAACTTCAAGAGTCTTGTTTCCCAGGTGTCATAACATTATGACAGGTGATTAACCTGCTTATTCAGAGCACAGGACACCTTCAAATAACACATCCCAAAGGAGGAAGGAGAACATGCTCTGTTCCATTATACACTTGCAACAACATCATCTGTGTAGAGCAACAACTTCTCACAACCGCTTGCCCTCCAGAAGTGCTGGATTACATCCTCTCATTATCCTTAGACAGCATGGTCAATGATGGAAGTTCTATGCCAATATATCTGGAAGACTCTAGGCTGGAGAATGGTAAGCTGTGATCACATCTAAACAGTAACAGTAGCACAAAATCTCTACAATAGAATGCACAACTTTAATGAAGTAAGTCCAGGTTTGGGAGGCTGTCTTTTTACAGGTACCACTGCTGCAACATGAAGTCATGTTTAGCAGTATCCCAGAGACCCCCGGTCTTAATACTCTATCTGCAAAATGCAGCCCACAAGGTTCCTTGCAGGACTGAGGCAGTTTTAGGGATGTTGTATGGGGTTGGGGGCAGAAGAATCTAGAATGGTTTTCCAGGATTGCCAGGCTGAAAACATGAGAAGGCTCCTGCACCATTAATGACTATATAGAAGAGGGAATTTCAGCAGATTGCTTGTCAGGCAACCAGGTAACAACACCTGCTGAGGCCCTTCTTAGTGTACTGGTTTTGAGTGTTGAACTATAATTCTGGAGACCAGGGTTCGAATCCCAGCTTGGCCATAGAAGCCTACTGGGTAACCTTGGGTAAAGAGAAAGCAAGGGCACCCCCTCCAAACAAATCTTGCCAAGAAAACATTTTGATAGGTTCACCTTAGGGTCTCCCTAAGTCGGAAATGACTTGAAGGTACACAACAACAAATCCAACCATTAAAGCTACAGGAACCATCTGCAGTTTTCACTCTGGTCACCCTAATTCAGACATATCATGTCCAGCAAACTGTAAAACAAACTTGACTACTTTATCTTCAAGCAGGAGAATCACCTTCTAGCTGTGGCTTAGTCAACTCTTTAACTGCTTTGAATGAGACCATCTTAGAGGGAGTCACCGAAGAGAACATTCTGTCAAGAGAAGAAAGAACTTGGTATAATAGTGACCAAGAAGAAGCTGTTTTTCTACCATTAGTGGCTTTGTTTACAGTTGATTTTTTATATATAAAAAAATCACATTGTATATAATGTCAATTTGTTTACAGAACCAAATTAATTTGTTCTCCCCAGTGGCATCACAAGGGTTGGCATCACCTGGTGCAGTAACTCAAGGTGTCACTCCCCCATTGATGATGATGATGATGATGATGATGATGATGATGATGATTATACTTTATTTATATAGCACTGTAGATTTACACAGCGCTGTACATACAAACAATAAAATTGATGTAAGGTATACAATGTACAGTGAGCACAAAGCCAACCTTTTTCGCACTGCTGCAGCACCAAAAAACCGTTCCCAGAAGTCTATTCTGAAGGATGGTGATTTTTAAAGCCCTGGAATATTGGGTATGGGAAGCAACATTGCAAAGGGAAATTCAAGTTGAAGAAGACATGTCCACAAGTGGACCCTACTGACCTGCCAGAATTTGGAGGGCAGCGGTACTTATCCAGCACCTTCGGCAACTTCAATGGCTTTGCATTCGACATTTTACCTGGATATCTCCCTATGGGGAAGAAGAAAATATGTGAAAAGCTAATGGTAGATGACAACACCTTCAGACCTCCTGCTTTGTCTAACTGAACTCTAGCATTACTTTTTTTGGGTAACTCCATCACAAGGGCCTGTGGCATGCTACTATCCATCTTAACTGGTCTATCCAGAGCTTGGAAAAATTACTTTTAGGACTAGAGCTCCTAGAACTCTCTAGCCAACATGGTCAGTGAACATGCTGCCTATGGGATTCTCTGAGGTGAAGTTTGGAAATAGAAATGGTAATTCTTCCATGCTTTGACTAGGATTGCAGTGGTATAATGAAGACAAAGCGGCTGCATGAATGAAGTGAAAATAATACCTGTACATATATATATGCAAACAAACACTTGGTGAGGAGACCAAAAACAGTTTGTAATGGAACTATGAACGAAGGGCAAATGAGAAGCAGTGGGGCAGCCATGTTTGATGTTTTTGTATCTCTGCCTTTCCATCTGTAGTTCATTTTGGATTAAAAAGCTGAACTCTTCCCACACCACACACAAACAAAACAAAGGCCATCTAGAGAGTTTCATGGCTGAGTGCCGGTTCTCATTAATCTGGGACTATAGCAGGTGGCACAATCTGCTTGGTGGAATGAATGTTCCTTAGAAGCCTGCACATTGTGATGGCTGCTTTCTACGCACATGCACACTAAAATTTGTCATAGTTCCACCAACTGTCTAAAATGCAGGACCAGCCACAACTGTAAGTTTTTCAAAGGTGGCTGGTGTCTCCTATGTCACTGTGGTGGTGAATCCAGCCACAGAGTCCAGATTCATCCATGGGGGTGAACCTTATCTGCCGAATGGGTTCAGCCCCTTGGAGAGGAACTTTAAGGGTCAGAATAAAATATGGAGCAGATTCACCATCATACTCACATGAGAGCCAATAGCAGCCATTGGACATTCTGTAAGAACAGTGATGGAGTCTTGTATCTGCATTGAACAGCTGTAGCAATTTGATACCACTTTAACACTGTGGTCCATTCAATGGCCTCATGAGATGTATAGGTTAGATTTTTCTTTTCTACTGTGTCTGAATCTCAGTACCAGAACACTCTAGCAGAGAATTTTAAGTACTTCATCAAATCCCAAGATTCCGTGGAATGGAGCCATGACAGTTAAAGTGATATCAAAGCGCTATAATTTTGTAGTGCAATTACACTTGTAGGAAGAAGATGGAATTCCAAATATAATAGCACTGAAACTCAGGGGTCGGCTCAGGACTTTAAGTGTTCTCTAACATCTTCAATCATGAATCCAGAAGATAGTAGAGTGGGAGAAAAAAAGAGGACAAAGTACATTGCTGGGAGGGAAAACTTTTCTCCCACAAATGGTCGTATTTTGGGCGGAAATTATAAATTTCACACTGATATTCCCATCCTAAACATATTTTGTCTGAAGTATGTCTAAAATGTTTTGATGGAGTCCCCTTTCATCCTTAGTTTAATTTCCAGATTATGTTTTGGCTTTTAGAAATGGACTGAGATGGGCTTTTAATGATCCTCTGTGCTTTTAAAATTGATTTTAATATAGTTTTAAAATCAATTTCAATAGTTTCAAATTTACAGATTGTTAAATTGTTTTAAAAATAACTTTTATATTTATACTTTTTGGCATTTTTTTCCGTGTGGTTTTTAATCTGTAATGTTTTTAATAAATTGTAAATTGCCTTTTATTGGGAAAAAGCCAAGATATAAATTACTGTACATTATTATTATTATCATTATTAGATATAATTTGCATGTAAATACTACAAGTATCTACAGGTATCCAGCAATGTCAGGAAGATGCTATTTGCCTAGGAGGGAGTTTGCCTCACCATGAAACCACCATCTCTTGCATTTTCCCTACCCTTCCTGTTTTTTCAGTTCCTTCTCTTTTTGAGAACTGCTACAGGGGGCACACTAAGGAACCCTTGAAAGCTTTGCCTCACATACCAACTTCTTACTACCGATTTCTTCAGTCCAGCTGTTTTTAGTCTACAGGGCTTAAAACTTTTAAACACTTTGTAAAGTCAGGACATTGTGACCTAAACCAGTCTCTTATGTATCCTGGACAACCAGTAACCAGTGGTAATAGTCAGGGCTTCAAAAGAAACAAGCTGTCTTGCTTAGTCCTGCTCATCCAAGGTTTGTATGTTAAGGTTTGTATGTCATTCATTTAGGGGCCTTTTTGCAAAAAGTTCAAAATGCTTTTTTTTTTGCACCAAAGACAGTGCAATTTGCGCAAAGTACTACAAAAACTATTTTTGCTGCTACTGATGATGGTGGTGATGCTGTGGCTGAAAAGTTTACTGAGCATTTTGTTCTCATGGAGGGGCAAAAATCTAATAGCTGATTACTATTTTTTGTGGGGTTGTAGTACTCTTTGTCAGTGAGGGTGAGAAAACTTGCATACTCTTTACCATCCCCAACAGTGCAGGCTACATAGCACTGGTAAGGCACCAGAGCTGGGAGGAGATGCAGTGTTTCCTTAGGATACAAAACAGCAAAAGTGCTAATGATGGGCTCCACGTCAGTTTTAGGATCAGCATGGTGGATCATCTGCTGAGGAGCCACACTCCAACAAGTGCAGCAAAAAAGCCCACTGGACCGACTCCCCTTTGCCATGGAAGCCTGCTTGTTCACCTGCTTCTCATTCTCACCCAGCAATGATTTGAATAAGGAGCAGCAGATGGAGCTGCCAGTGTGCCCCTTGACTCTATGCCTGGCATAATAGCACAGATGATATTATAATGACTAAGAGGAGCACCAGAAGCACCTGGTGATAATGGCAGTAAGGTCAAGGAGGAGGTATCCCACTGAATCATGAGGGCCCCAAAAAGTGTCTCTTGCTCATGGACCTTTTAAAACCTGATGTCAGTACCAGGTGGCCCTTTTCCATTTTGCTGCTTTCTCATTTCTTCCTTGAAAAGTTAAAAACACTCACCCTCCATGCTGGAGAGGGTTAGAGTGGCATTGCAGGCCCTGATGAAGTCTTTCAAATTCACCATTCCATTTTCTGCAAGGCAACAACAACAACAGCTGAGTGAGAAAGAGAAAGATGCATGAAACTCTAAGGTAGAAAAGGAAGTTATAGTGCAACATGACATCCAGATAAAGAGCTAAGGTAGCTTAGTGGCTCTGCAGTGTTAACCATGAATGCACTGCTCAACTGCATTTTATTCCACTAACATGAGAGCCAGTGTGGTGTATTGTTTTGACTAATTCTGGGAGATCAGGGTTTGGATCCCTGCTCAGCCATAGGAATCTACTGATGACTTTGAGAAAGTCCAACTGTCTTAGCCTCCCAGAAAGCAATAGCAAACCTTCTCTGAAGAAATCTTGGCAAGAAACCCCTAAGATATGTAAGAACAAACAACATGGACTCCCAATTCAGATTTCAGTAAAAACAAAGAGCAATACAAAATTTCTAAAGAAGTTTGAAAAAGTACAGTTAAAACTATAACTATGACATTTATAAAAAATTTAAATGAAATCTAGATCATTTAAAATCAGGAGGCATTTCAGAACAATAGTAGATCAAACACTTTGCTCTCAGCTAAATAATGACAATTCTTAATGCTTGTTGATAGCTAAATATTTTTACTATTTTACAAAAATATGGAAGTTGCAGAAGAAGACTTGACATTCAGCAAGTAATTCAGCTGACTGACTGTATCTGAGACTAGCATGTGCCAGATTTGTCAGACCATGGACCACACTCACCATTACTCTTTGTCAGCTTCAGTGCATCCTGTAATTCTTCCTGGCTTAAGTAGATCCCCATACCACTCAGAACAGAATCCAAGTTATTAATATGCACTTGTTTGCCTTTAACAGAAGAAAGCAAATATGAGTAAGCGTAGGTTGAACATCAATTTATATTCACCCTATTAAATGTACAACCCTATCAGCTAGTACCATTCAGCACCCAAATAGTAATGATTATTTCCCATTTTGTAGTTGAATAACACTGAGTCCAAGGTTAAACAGGACTCAGGAGATTTGACTCTAGCTTTCATCAGACTGAGACTTGCCAGTGGCTAGAGAATATGGGAGTTCCCATCCTGGAAGGGTATGGGTTTTCTTCCTCCTGGAAAGTATGCTCAGATCTAAGGCACATTTTTCTCCCAAATGCATAATTGCTTGATTTTTAAAATTTTAATCATGTATTTTAAGGCCATGATTAATTTTTAGATGTCCATTTAAAATAGTACTCAAGGCACCAAACGAGATCATCAATAACCATTTTAAAATGTTGACTGTTAAAATAATGTAAACAGTTTAAAAAGACAAATTGACAAGGTGCATCTTTATGTCCATCCTAAAAGGCGTAAGAGCAGGGATTGATCCCGGTGCTATTAATTAATAGCCTCACTTTCTCCTAGCTTAGGGGCAAAGTTGGTTTACAACACAGATTAAAACAAGATACGTACAGCTAAAAAATTAATAATGCTCTTTGCTTGCTATTGGAAAGAAAGCAGAGAGGGGGTCAACCAAATCTTCTGTGAGAGGGAATTCCATAGCTTGTCAGCAGCACTAAAAGGACTCTCACCAGAAGGCTGTCTTGGTGGGGTTCTCAACAAATGTATCTGTGATGGGAGTACAATCTAGGAAACATCCTCCTCAAAAGAACTTAAAGACCACACAGACTTGTTTAGGAATATACAGTCTGTACCCAAGTCATATAGGGCTTAGTGGTTTATATCCAGCCAGTACACAATTCAAAGTGTAGTGCATCCTAGAAACAGCACAATAGACAAGTGTCTTTCACATGACTATCCTGTGCGCCTCTGAAGGTAAATGAATTCTCAACAGGGCTTCTCTTGAAGACCCTCCAAATCAGATTTCTCCTCCAAATCGGGGGGCAGGGGGATTTTTCTTTCCTATTTTATTAATTCCTTTTTATTTTTTGAAGTGACCTCTTCCTCCTCTTTTCTCCTTTTTGACTGGCTCTCACAAACACATAACTAGAAGAAGAGAGAGCAAGCAAAAAATAAAACAAAACATAGGGGCTGGATTTAATTGTTTGCACCACTCTCCAACCCACATAGCAAATGGTAGCAAAGGCAGTTAAACTAAAGAAAAATACTCTTGTCAGGACCAAAAGAGAGGGCACCACTTGGTGAGACAGCATAACGTGGAGAACAATTGAGACAAAATTCAATATCAGTTTGGGCCTTAAGTGCTGAATTGGATTAGAAATCCACCACCTGTCTATCCAGAAATTATCTTTTGCTTCCCAGCTTCTTCCTTAAATGTTAAAACTCACTCTGGATACTGGGGAGGGTCTGGATGGCCCACATGAAGTCTTTCAAATTCACACTCCCATCCTCTGTAAGACAAAAAGGATGGATGAGAGAGACAATGAAGATGTTTATATACCAATTAAAATGGTTCTTCCCAGCACAGCTTTTGCTCCCCCCATCAAAGAACCTTTGCCCAGTGCTGATGCCCCATTTCTAGACGTCTCCACTATCTCATTCAGAGGAATCTGTTCCTCTCTTCAAATAGTTCAGCAGCTCAAGAAACATTTGGGTCATTCACTACCTTTCCGCCTAGCAAATTACAGACAGTTCAAACTAACTGGCAGATGGAGCTTCTGACTCTCACCATACCAACTGAAAGACATGACAGAGAATGTTATTTTATGTTAAACTATTGGGAGGGGGCACAATCTATGTAAAAGACTTGCTGCTCCTGGAAGATTTCAGGAGGGGCAATTCAACCCCTAACCCCACTTTTCTGGACAGAAAAAGTACAGTCACGGGAGTGGAATGGTTAAGAGCTGCAAAAACAGTTTGGAGGTTCACATGTGGCCCAAGGAATGCACTTTGCCTATTCCTGATCAAGAGAAAAAGATATGATGCAGATATGCACGACTCTTATTTTTCCTGTTCTGAGTAAAAAAAACAGCCTTGTGGAGGTAAAATTGAATTGAAAGATGACTTGAGGAAAAGCACCTTCTCCCCTTAAAGTACTTACTCAACTAACATATGTGGCTGTGGAGGCAACAGGCAGATTAGAACCTTGGCACTAGCCAATGGAAGCAAAGCCAGGAAAAGGTGGGGACTACTCCCAGGACTGAGTATATAAAAGGAGGAGCAGATTTAAAGGTTGTTGTTAATGTTTACTGTGCCTTGAGAGGTGAAGAGGCACTGAGGCTAGGTTAGGCTGCTGTGAGGGGCAGTTAGAAAGGGTTTTAGGTACCCAAGAAAGGGACAAAAAGTGCCCTTAGTTATACCATTGTAGTGTCCATAGTGTTTGGTGACTAGTGGACACCATCCACTAAAAGAGATACTGTATTCAGCCTGACTTGTAAATAAATTTGTTAATAAATTTATTGCTTTGTTTCAACAAGCAGCTGTCTGAACTGATTTCAGAAACACATTAAAAACACTACTAGCATTGAGAAAAGTCTTTTACGTTTGGGACACATTAGATAGTGGGTGTGTGGCTGTCAAATAATAGTTGGTGCCATGCTGGGGGAGAATTTGAAATTCAGAAGGCTGGCATCTAAAGAGAGTTATAGTGCAGGAGACACTTAAGAGTGTCCTGAGTTCAGGCCTCACAGTGAATAATTGGTAGGATAGTGGTTATCACCTTCACATCATTGATGGCAGCAGTGGGATCAAAAAGACCCATTGGGCTGCCAACCGAGTAAGGGAGTTGGGTGGGTGAGTCTCACCATGACAGCAGCCTACTCAGGTTGTTTTGCATTTAAAACACATAGAAACAGAGAAAGGAAAAGAGAGAAACAGCCTATTCCTTCATATCCATCGAGTCACAGTCATGCTGAATTAGTGTTGTTGGTGGAAGCCTTCTCTTGGAACATGATTCAGTGAAGAAGATACCACTTTCACACACTCACTATTCAGTGTTGTCTGCCTGAGAGCCTGCTGCAACTCATCCTGAGTTAAGTGAAGCCCCATGTCAGCCAAGATGGACTCCAAGTTGCTGACATCCACACTTTTACCTGAAACAGTAGAGGAGTAGGGTCAATGAGTATAGGTGGACTGGGTAGCAGTTAATATTCACTGGTTTCATAATAAACGCCAGAGTGTTTTCCATTTTTATTCCCCTCAGCAATAATTCTACTAACATTTGGATACATTTTCCACACATTTCCTCAAACTGCTATTCCCACTCCACCCTAGTTTATTTGTAACTTTCTAATGATCTTTTTTCAAATCAAGACAAAGAACGAAATCATCACGACACATTTAGCGTGCTAAACAAAATGGAAGTAAGCATGGTAAAATATTTAAAGCTATCTTTTATGTATATGTTTACTCATTAAATTTCCCCCACTGGTGTGACTAGGTCAGTGGAGACAAAGAATGGGAGAGGCTACAGGTAATGTGCCCACATGCAAAAGATGAAGAAGGTGGTGGTGGCAGCCATGAGAGGAGAAGGCTGCCAGCTCTAAGTAGCCTCTTCCCAAATGGGAAGGGATATCCTTGAAGTTAAAGGGACTTTGGGAAGAGAGGTTTCCATGTAACAAGTGATTTTATAAGCTACTCCTGCTAGAACTCCTTTACCTCGAATGCATTTCCAGATATTTGGAAACATGTCACTCCAAGCTGGCAGCTATCTCCCCACCAAAACCTCTTTCTTCTCCCTGTGTAATTGGGGAGAATGTGCACTGTGCTGGCATAAAGGCCCATTAGCCTAGTCTAGAACACTAGCCAGATTCTGGCAATTGGCTTGTATATGTCTAGCTTAAAAGTAGAAGGATCTCAAACTTTAAAGACAGTAATCCAAGGTCTAATGTGCTGGGGGTGTTTTAATAAACAGTAATGATTAGTACTTATATGGGAGACCACCAATGAATACCAGGTGCTGTGGGCTATACAGTGGGACCTTCCCTTACGTGAGGGATTGTTCTGGATCCCCCACATAAGGGGAATTTCGCGTATGCTTGGGCTCCATTACAAACAATGGAGTGCGTGCATGCGGTGCAACGCAGCATGCGCCTCATTGCAAACAATGTTGTGCCATTCCTTTTCCAGATGTGCAGATTGATTGCACAAGGGCACATTAGCACAATACCATCAATGCAGAACACTGACAATAGATGGTCATTGCCTCCACGAGCTGTGGGAAGAGAGAAAGAGGGGTCTCCTGGGGATTGTGTGGACAGATGCTGCCAGTATTGGCATCCATGGATTTTGGTATCTTCAGGAGGTCCTGTCACCAAACCCCAGCAGACACAAAGGGCCCACTGTATTAACTGAGGGGGCCATATGCTTAGAAAAATTAGGTATTTTAATAGCAATTTTTAATACGGCTGTATTGATATATTTCATCTTTCAATATTATAATTTTGCTCACCACTTTTTTGAGTTGCTAAGATCGCATTGACACCTCTCATAAATGGTTCCAATTCCACCTTCCCATCAGCTGCACAGAACAAACAGAGATCATGAACAAGGCACAAAGAGGTTCTGAACTGCATGCTGGCCTAGCTGAATTTCAGCAGCTTAGAGTGGGGTGCAGAGTGAAGACTGGGCAGGGGATGGCAATAATGATGGGTGGTAGGGGAAAGTTAAACCTAGAAGTCAAAGCCAAGTGATTCCACAGTGTTTACATGTAGGTAAACTAGAGGCAAAAATAAGGTCTGCAATGGGAGTTGCAAAAGGCCACTGGGAAGTGAAGGGGGTGGTAAATTTGCCCTTCCACTTATTATTCCATCTTCAGAGTCACCCTTCAAGGAAGCTAGTTACTGACAAGAGAACTCTCACCTTAACGTTTTTTAAAAATAATATTATAAATCAAAATCAACTACTCTGGTAATCTGAGACAGACTTAGATCCTTTAAATATCTTCATAGTTATCCAGAATATGAAAATGTGCCATGTTGCCATGTGAATGCTGCTTATAGAAAAGGAAAGGCCTCCTTCACATGGTGAATCATCCTGAGCCATAATGCATTAGTAATACATAGTAGACGGACTGGGAATCTCAGAGGCTATCACCATCATTTTGTACATGGGGATATAATAATATACAATGCAGATTTTGAGGCGTGTATATATGGCTACTAGTCCCCCTTGTCAGTGTCCTCAGGTTCCTTGCTGGCCAATGTTCTTGTATGGCTGAATTACACATTGCTTGGCTATTTCTTCCCAAACATTTTCTTAAATTAATAAGAATTCTCTTGCTGAATCAGACCAAGAGTTCTATGCTATTTAGAATTACACTCTTATACCCAATGGACAACTTTTGACCAGAGAGAAATGAACAAAGAAACCAACCATCCATTGGAGAATATTTCAGGGCCTCATACAGTTGCTTGTTGGTTAAATGGATCCCTATTTCATCCAGGACTGCATCTAAGCTGTCGATATCAACCATTTTTTCTGTTAAAAAAAAAAGGGAAGTGTTGGCAAAAATTGATTACTAAAGATGCAAGGAAATTCTCCGTAAGACTATGTCCCCCTTCAGTATGGCTTTATTACACCAGCCTGTTGTCTCCCAGCAATTGTGAAATCCAGGATGGTGAGAAAGAAATGGAACAGCTTGCCACAAGAGTTGAAACAAAGGCAAGGTCTGGCAGGAGAATATGGAAAAATTTCCACAGTTATAACTTCCTGGCTGGAGGATTCTGGAAGCTGCAACCGCAAAACAAAAATTTCCAAGCTCTGGTGAGAAGTAGGAACACATATGTCCCTTGCTAAAAGGGACCAGACACTTTCTCAGCTCAAGGATTACCATGAGGTACTCCTGGGCAAGGCAGTGGAGAGTCACTGCAGTTCCCATCTAGCACAGTGAAGGACCAGGGCTAGCAAGTCCAGAATTATAAGGGTACAGGAAATTATAAATTCTCTAGTGCATGAGATGATCTTTTGTTTTCAACTGGGAAGCGCCCCCCCCCCGCCCCCGAATATTTGGTATGCAGAAGAATTTATGTTCAAAATGACCATGACCACTAAAGATTCTGGAATTGATTGCCAGTCCCTGTTACTAGGAAATGCTCTGCTCTCTTCCTCTGCATTTCTATAGTCCTAGGAAAAGGGAAGGAGTCAGGTCACAATATCAAAGAAAGCAGAACATTAGAAGGTTGATTTCACAGCAATCCTCTTTGTAAGCAGTGAAGCAAGAGTATTTTGTATCTGTGAGTAGCCATTCGAATGCTCACAACTGGCAAAATCAGGCACAGAATCCACTGATACTGGAGGGTTAGAATCCCCAGGATGCCAGACTGCCTTGTCCCAGGAACCTGTGGCTGGGTGGGAATGATCCATTACCTTCAAATGTCATGGAGGTATTTTTATATGCCTATGTAAAATATTTTGTTACATTTGACAGTGGTAGATGAGGATGACAGAGATAGAAACAAAAGACAAGAAGTATACAAATTAGTATAAGTCCCTTTATTTGTATAAGTGTGTCTTGTAAAAAATGTATTATTTTGCATATTATTTTCCACCCCAAATCTACTAGCATGGAAATAAAATCTGGAAAGAATGCCCCAACTGCTGAAACACATTCAGGACAGATGATGTTTGCTCCGTACATCATTATTAACAATTCCTCTGCTGGGAATGAGGCAAAGAAGATCACTTTGGCTGAACTGCTGTTCAAGCTAAAAATCTTAACAGGCTTATCAGATCACAGAAAACCAATGGGCTGCCTGGGTGAATGGAGTCAATCTGTGGCCTCAGAAGAAATTATGGAACTCTCTGAATACCGTTTTTAGCAACCCTGAATTGCAGAGATAACATTACTGACCTCCACAAGATTTTTCATTCTTGTGTGAGAGCGAAGAGATGGGTGCTTTGTATACAGTCAGCAGCAGAAACAACTCCCTATATATATATAATTTTGCACCAAACAATGGTTTTGCACACAAAAAAATTCACTACATTTTTTTAAAGAAGTCCTGAAATGCAAACAGATAATAAAATAAAATTAAAATAAAACCACCCCCTACCAATAACCTACCCACCAAATGTGCCCAAACCATTTGTAGTATTGCTCAGTGGGGAAAAAACTTTTGAAAATGTATAATCTCACATGTGTGAACAAAATAACTTAATATTTACATCCCTACTTCCCACTCTCCTCTCTTTTCCCACCAACTTCGTTCAATGCTACCTTTTGTCCATCCATCTGTCAATACATCAGGGACCTTCTCATCTGTTATCTCTTCTTTTGGGCCATCTAAGTCCACCTTCCCATTAACTGCAAGAAAAAATTCAAAGGAAATCAATAAAGAAAGATAGCTGGGATGGTAGAGGGAGACGAGGTCCTGAAAAAATAATTAAGAGATCATTTAGAATGCCATGAAGGTCAAAGTAGACAATATATTAAATGTGCAGTCTAGACAGTTTATTTCTCCCCCCACCTCCACCCCATTTTACTTATAAGCAATTATGCAAAGCCTGATCTGGATTTTGTCCAGCAGAGACAGGTAAGGGATTATTAAACCTCCCCCTACCAGCTATTTTTAAGAATAAAATTTGGCACTGCTGAGGAGTCAAACTGCCCCACAAAACCCAAAGGGAGTCTGGGTTTAATTTTTATCCTAGCTAAGGAGGGGCAGGGAAGATTTAACTTTCTTCTACCCTACCCACATATGGGAGCTTATTGCATTAACTAATAAGACAGCTTACCTCTTCAGGCTTGAATTCAGGATCCGGGATGCCCCCGGATGTTATCATACTTAAATCGCCACCTATCTAGCTGGGATGCTGTTGGCTGGATGCATCGTGGGTTGAGGTCTCCCCTAGCCAGCACTTTTTTGAAGTCGGGGAGCTTCCGACTTCAAAAATTGGCTAGTTGAGTATTTTACTTCTTTTTACATTAAACGTATATAAGGAGTAGAACCCCTGCTCCCACACCTACACACATCTTATGTATCTGAACCTTTTTTTTCATATCAGAAGTGAGCTTGGCTGGGGGGAAAGGAGATGGAAAACTGGAGTATGGAAAGGGTGGGATGAGTTTTCCTCATTCACATGATGATTATTACTGCTTGGTTATACAGTTAGTCACCCATCTTCCATTAAAGAGCAGGGCAAATAAGTTAGTGGAGATTCACTGTCCCATCTATTTTGCCTTATATCTCCTTTTTTCAGCTATGTAAATCTACTCACTTTCCAGTTAACTACGTAGAATTATTTTAGCTCACATGTTTCACCCCACATGTTGGGACACATTTAGAATCATAGAATCAGCCCAGTTCACATCAGCATGCGCATTGCTTCATTATTTAGCATCCTCTGGCTCAGAGTAGAATGTGTAAACTGAGTCCACAGACTTTATCGCACACTGTTTTTAAAACGTTCTGGGGACCAAAGGAGGACGCTCGTCTGCGTGCGCGGCTGCCCAAAAACAGAGGTTATCGCACACAATTCAGTCCTCCAACAGTCCCCATTCTGTCCCCCGGCGCGCACTCATTCGCGTCTAGTCCTGACAGGCGCCATTTTTTGCCGACGGAAGGTAATCCGTCAGGCAAAAATCACTCCCGTCAGGACTGGACATGAATGGGTGCGCGCCAGGGGACGGAACAGGGACTGTTGGAGGACTGAATTGTGTGCGACAAACTCCATTTTCTGCAGCACGCGCACTCACATGAGTGTCCTCCTTCGGTCCCCAGAACGTTGAAAATTGTGTGTGCGATAAGGTCCTACTTCAAAGTGTTGTAACTGGGGTGGTATGGAGGTTCAGACTGCAACGGTTCCTATATCCAGGCCAGGACATCACCTGGCATTGCAGTAATCAATAAAAAATCCAGTGCACACTAGCCTTTGTACCATTTACCCAAAACAGAGACAGCAGAGCTGGTCTAGTTCCTCTGTCCTTCAAGTAAGAGGAAGCAACAGATGGAAGAGTGATTTACTGGCCTTTTTTTTTTGGGGGGGGGGGAAACAGACGGATGGACCATGAAATCTATATGCTTATGTATGTGGTACTTAAGACTCACCAGCTGGGGCTGACCCTTGGCTTTCTTGAACTGTCTCAGAAAATTCACTGAAGTTCACTGACCCATCAGCTGTATAAGGCAAAAGAGAAATATACAATGATCCACTGGTCTCATAACTACTGTACTGATTTATAGAGGCTTCCCTTGAAAACAGCTTGGAAATCATGGCCGCTCCAGAACGTAGCAGTATGGCTTTTGCCCAAAGCTATCCACATGGAGCATATTACACTGGTTATGAAAGTGCTCCACAGTGTAAAGATATTTGTCTTCAGTGTCAATATTTATTTCCAGAATTTCCATATCACAGTAAAGAAACTTGCCAAGAAAATCTCATAGAATCATAGAATCACAGAATCATAGACTCATATTCTGTCCTATTTTTTGTGTCTGTGTGTGGTTTGTGAAGAAAAAAAGATGGGGAAAATGGTGGGGAAACCTCAAAGACAAGACAATAGTCAAATTGAAAATAAAGATTGCCTAGAGACCCACTGTAAAGGTCTGTGAATTTTGGCAAGACAATTGTAAGACAGAATGTTTATCTGGAAGCACCCAAAGTAGGCCTTAGATCTTGAGTGAGAGAGTGAGTGTGTGCATGTGTGTATAAGTGTTTTCAAAGAGTTTAGTTTGGTATTAGAAAACATGAAAATGACTATTTTAAATTATTTTAAACACTTTTGTGTAGTTATGCAGTCCCCCTCCATCCTCACCCATCAGCTACAGTCTAAGATCTGCATAATCTCATATGTCTGACTGCAAGGTTCTTGAAGCACAAAAGTAGGCCAAGATGTGCACTTGGCTGTTTTAACAATTCCATTCTTGCAAAGCACGCTCAACCAGATTATTAATTTGACTTACAGGATGGAAGATGTAGTAGAACTACTCTCACCCACTTCATGAATTCTCCTAGGTTCACCATCCCTTTAGCTGCGAAGAAAAGAAGAACTCAGAATCAAAAGGATAAAACTTCCATGAGACACAAAAATGAGATGGAGGCCAGGACACCAGCTGTGTGGCTGAAAGGGATCCAGAGGTACTCAGAGCAACCTAATCTCCAACTGTCCTGATTTAACAAGGACAGCCTTGATTAATTCTCTGTCTTCCAACTTTTTGAGTTGGTTTTAAAATATCCCAGTTTCTCTCCCTCTCCCTTCCACTTTTTCTTGTCTTCAGCTTACTTCAAGTGCTGTAAACTGGGTTCAAAATGCAAAAGTAGTGAACTCAGCAGAAGGGAAGGAGAGTAGGAGGTGGAATTTTACCCTTCCCACTAGGCTCAAACAACAGTAAATTGCTGAGGTTGCAAATCATCTCAACAGGTTTCCAGAATTTACAGATTACCGTAAATACTAACTATCCGCTGATGTATTTTTTAATGCTTCCTGGAGTTCTTTTTCTCTAAGATGGATGCCTGCACTGGCCAGGATATTGTCCAAGTCTTCTATACTGACTTTGTCTCCTGAAGTGGGAAGAAAAAGAGATGTGGTGGATGCAGATCCCACATGTATCAAATTGAGCAAGACATTAGCAAATTACTTTATAACCTTTGCTTTGGTACAGACCCATATACCCTGAGATCTCTGGGTATATTTTATTTATCACATCACCTTTCAAATTATGGTCTAATCTGCACTTCAGAAATAATGCAGTTTGACACTACTTTAACTTCCATTACAATGAAAGGAACCCTCTGCCCATTTCTGATGCGATATAAGGCAATTCTGCAGTAGAAACACATCCATGCTCTCACCCTTGATTCAACTCACTTTCATGCTTTGAAGGTCTCTGCATGAACATGACACTCTCCAGTACATCCTTCAAGTTCACTCTGCCATCAACTGCAAATCATAATTACAGTCATACCCATAAATAGATAGAATGAGGCACATTTATTTTATTTATTCATTAATTACATTACATCACACCATTCCTTCAGTAAGCTCAACACTGTGCATATAGCTCTCCTCATCCCTACTTTAACCTAACAATAGGTTTGGTCAACCATGCCTGGGAATGGGGATAATTTTATCCCTGTGCTCTTCTGATGGGCAATTTGCAGTGCCTTTTACTCCTTTGTGGTTAGGACATCTGGTTAGCCTGTTTATAGTGTAGTATGGGAGGAGGCCAGTGGAGGATTGCACTATGAGTTACTGCACCAGGTGACACCAACCCTAGTGATGTTTTGTGAATCACAACTCCCAGAATTATCTAACTTGCATGGGCAGTGGTCCATGTAGATATGAAGATTAAAAAAATAATAATTTAAATTTTTATTTTTAAAAAACCTGTGGCCTCTCATTCCACTTAGCCTCGTCCCACTTACACAATCTCTTCAGCATTTTAAAAGGGCACAGGCAAATGGCACAGCCCATTTCTACCAATAGGCAGATGTCTGGGGAGCAGTCATGTCATCCCCGCTTGAGTGTTACCTGGTGTTGCCACACACACCCTGCACCCTTTGGTGACACCCCTGCCACAAAGTAGTTTTCTGTGCTCTGATTTAAGCACACACAAACATAGAGACATAAAACGCAAAATGGAAGGAAGCCACATCAAATTCAAACAGTTTGAACATATGTTGTCTACTCACTGTCAAAAACTACATGTTTCAAAGCGTCTTGCATTTCCTCCTCTGTTAGGTGGATGCCCATCTGGGCTAGGGATGAATTCAAGTCACCTATCTCAATCACTTTTCCTTAGATGAATTAACAAGAGTCAGTGTAAAGTAATGATATAACATTTATATTTCACAGGTTATACATTATATTACAGTAGGCTTACATATAACTATTAGCCCTACAGCCTCTGACAAGAAAGAACTACTTCCAGGGGAACCAGAAGCTTTACTAACATTCATTCTACTCTTTTGTTTATTGCAGTGGGGGGATACAAAGGACTCACATCAGTACTGTCAGCTTTTGTGGGCTTATTTGCAAGTCTGTGTTACACTTAACTTTCAGATGCACTGGACTAAATAGAACTTTGGGCTGATCATATGTTCCAACAATTAAATATTAATTTTGTGTCAAATATCCTAAGTACAGCAGACAAGATTGCAATAACACATTTTCTGTCAGTAGTGGTAATCTGGGTTATGCAGCTCATTCCCGTTCCTATTTTCAAAAACTGTGAAGAATGAGACATACCCCCTGAGTCTGAAATCACATGAAGGAAAGTTGCAGCGTTTAGCAGTTGTTTTTATGAGGTGAGCAAGTTCTGCTTGCCTTTTTACAGCAGGTAGTGAAAAGGACTCTGGCTCACAAATGGAGGCAGCCATTTGAACAAGCATTTGAATAGGGCACTTACTTTTTCAAGCACTTCTTCCTGAATGCTTGTCCCATCTCTAGATGGCTCATACTAACAGAGCAGAACCTACTAGGAAAAGTGAAGTCTAGGAGATGATGGAGTTTAACTATGCCTGGTAGCTCAGGAGTGAAACCCCATATATATGAAGATTGCACAAGCTTTTAAGCCACAAAGAAAGCCATCCCCCTTAATTCTGCCTCATCATCCTGAGCTTTCATACCTTCCCTGGGAACCCTGACAAGAATAAAAATGCTGAAAGGTCAGACCCAGCTGCCATAAGCCTACCAGACACTGCCATGACTAACTGACTTTAATCATTATCTTTCAGTCTGTCATGATTAAAGCAGGACACCTACTCACCTTCTGCACCTACTATTAGCTGTACAGACTTCCTCATCCCATTCAAGAAGTCATTGAGGTTAATCCTTCCATGCTCTGGAAGACAAGATGGGGAAAGAGTTGTCCTGCATCTTTGGAGTTTATCACATGGGGAAAATTGGAAGTTTAAAAGGGGTAGATCTCATTTTTTTCAGCAAATTAAGTGTAATTGCATGATTAGTTTTCACATGATATCGCATACAATTTGCTATTAATCTGCTAAGAAAGAGATGTGTTCCAGCATTTATGCATTCACGGGAAAATATTGTAAATTCATTTTCGCTTCAGTCACGAATTCACTTTATTTGTGCAATTGCTATAGTGTGAAAGCTAACTGCGATTTATTCACAGGCTAATAATCAATTTGGTGTTTATTGCCAGATTTCCCATGGTTTATTGGGGCAAGTTTACCTCCACTTCTACTTTGTGGGCAGACATGGCCGGCTGGCGAGAGGGTTGCAGCATTTCATGCTCTGGATTATTTCTTTTTGGTATTGTCATGTTCCTTTATACATGTAACAGGAAATGCAGGGATGGGTTGGAGGCCATTGAAATAAATAAATAAAGATGTCACACATAAGAAGTCACACAGAGGAAAATTAAGAAGACTCTGCCTAAACAAGACCCTCTAGATCAAGGAGGTATTTGAGCAAGTGTTTAAAAGACTCACCATCTATATGTGCATATTTCAAAGCTTTCTGGACTTCATCTTCAATTAGGTAAATGCCCATCTTGGTCAGAATAGCATCCAGGTCTTGGACATGTACCTTATCCACTAAGCAAGAAATGATAAATGTGAAAATACTCCCAGGGCTCCAAAATGCCCTCTTTGGTTAACAAAGCTCCCAATGCATCTTAGAGCTGCATGTGCATTCAGTGCTAAATAGATCAACCAAATGAAGAATTTATACAGATAGCGTTCCATGCCAAGAGGAGCAGAACACTGTGTACATTTATACCTAAGAAAAAACATATTGCAAAATTCATCATGCATTATAATTGTTTTGAAAAAAATATTCTGCTCTTGCTAAATGGAGAGAGCAAGGAATTATGCAGCACCAGAACTTTAATGTTCCCACCCCCAATGATCCTCCCCAAAGAATCTTATTCAGCCACAGACATTGTCACAATAACCATAAAGATCTAGCAACTGTAGGTTGTTTTTTTTAAAGCTTCCAAAGAACCCAATTTCTGTCTCTAACATAACATTCTCCACTCCTGGGCCAAAATCCTATATACCTTTAGCATAAATACACCAACATAGTTACACTGGATCCCACAGTTATGAAACCAGCTCGGCAACAGTCCTTGAACTCACTAGTTATGAAATGTCCAGTTAGCTCCCCACCCAGGAATTAAAAAATAACAGAGATTAGTGTATATGTGCTTGTGAAATTACTGTTAGGGATTGTACTTCTGCAACCTCTGAGATAGCACAACTGCTTGTCCATCTATTCTTAACCTAGCATAGTGCCTTGACAGAAATCTGGTCATGCACATACCATGGCATACACACAATCCCAAGTGTGCTGTGTGCCATTTATCACATTTGTTTCTCAAGTAAGTTTGCTTTTCCTTATATAACGCCTTCCTCTGGTTTTAGCCCTCCAGGGACAAGTACTTTCACCAAAATCTGCAGATTTGCCTGAACAAATTTTTATAACCCATCAAATAAAACCCACTTACTGTCAGCTTCAGGTTGGGTCATCTCTACACTTTTCAATAGTTCAGCAATGTTCACTTTCCCATTTTCTGTAGAGGCAAAACACTGATATGTGAGAGTGGAGAGGGAGGGAGAGAGTTGGGCAGTCTACAGTGCAGAAAGTACTTAGAATAGGAATGCTTGTGAGAGAAAATTTAAAAATCAAAATTATAAAATTTATACAAGCAGAAAAAATAGTATATTTCATTATTTGTTATAACTCTGTTATTCAAACCCATAAGCTATTGATGCAGTTTCACTGATACTGCTTCTCCATATTTAGCTGAAGCCCAGTCTGAGTGAAAACAGCTTACTAACCCCTATAAATGTCTGTGTATCTGTGTGTGCACATGAATGTATGCAGTGAGGGAGGGATAGTCAATAACAGGCTTAGATTTTTAAGGCAGTGGAAAGCATTAACCCAAAGCCCTCCAGCTTCTGTGAAAATGGCCACTTATGTGAAGAAATATTGGGAGGAGCCTAATGATTTGTAGCAGAATTCCAGGCTCAAATCAGAATGCTGCCCAATTTATTCTTCACTAGGAAGTATACTTAAGGGGATCATTGAACCCTCTGCACCAAGGCATCATTAAGCTTGATTCATTGCTGAAGTAGCATCTTTTCTGCATTAAAGTAATTTCTGGCATCTGCAGCTCCTATCAGCCTCAGGCAAGGTTGCTTGGAAAATATGCAGCCAGGGTTGCAGAGGTAACCATGTGCTTCTGGGGGCAAAAGAAGCAGAAAGATGTAGTTAAGGTTCCCTGGTTTATTCCCTCTTTGCCTTCACTTCTCTATACTTTCCCACTCTCAGGCTTGCCATTTTGATCACACTCTGATGTTGCTTGGCCTATGAGGTTGCCATATGTCAACAGGCGATCTGAAGGCAACACACACACACACACACACATCTCTTGTTTCAATTGAAAGGGATTGCTCTAGATGGGAGGGAGAGGGCCTTTAGGCTAGACCTTTGGAAATAATTAAAAAGAAGGCATGCCCATCCAGCTCTCCAGAGCCAACAGTGAGCAAAAACAAAGAAGAGATTTATGACTGACCAATTGTCTATAGCATTATAAAAATGAAACATTTATTGGCCAAATTGTATATCCAGCTTCCTTCATCCTCTCTCCCCGCTCTGATGGCTGTTAAAGTTCCATGTGAATTGAAAATGCTTTTCTAGGATGTCCTAGATAGTCATAAGTAAGAGTTTCTGTTGTAAGAGCTCTCACTTTTTTGAAATAGTTTGGGTAGGCCCTAAGATAGTAGAGAATTAAATAGGAACATTTATCCTCCCCAAGTACACATACCATCCACCTTCACATGCTTCAAAGAATCTTCGAGTTGCTCTTTGGTTAACTGGATCCCCATGCTGGACAAAAGGGAACTGACATCCTCCACAGCAACTGTATCACTTTGGGCTCCTTGACAGAAAGGGAGAAAATGGATCAAAATGCCAATTTTTTAGAATCTGACGAAGAGGATTAATTAGTCAGCAAAAGGCTGGCTAAAATGTCAGGTTTTCACAATATCCAAAACATTCATGGCAAGAACATAAGAAAATCAGGTCAAATGTTCATCTAGTCCAGCACATTGTTCGTGTCTTGTAGCTCCCATGTCAGTGGTGATGTTGGGGTGGTGGTGACTCTGGTCCAAGTTTTCTTGTAAGTCTTAAAGGTGCTATCCAGGTTGCTGAACTCCCTGGGATAAGTTTAGCACCTTGGATAGCTCTTTTAAAGCTATTTCCCAAACCCAGAGTGGATTTACCATCACCACAGCATCAGAGCCAGCTGCTGCTAGACTCTTACAACTTGTTGGGAAACCTTGTTGAGCCCTGAAGCATAATTCAGTTAGTCTCATTCCAGTGGAACATGGAGCCAAAGGATTTAGGCCCCTGCAAAATAATTTTTTCATGTTGTGATCCATATGAAGCAAGATGATCCACAGATCTGTTTTCACTTACTTTCATTTTTGGAAAACCGTTGGGTATTGGTCAAGCCAAACATGAAATCTTTCACACTTATTGTGTCATCCTCTGGAAATAAATAGATTAGTTAATCTACTTTGAATTAAAAGCAAAGAGACAAAAAACACTGCACAGATTTCAAACAACAGAAGAGTATTTTAACTGATTACTGATTGCTCTCACAGAAGAGCAACATATAAAGATGTGCTTCGACACCCATTCTCAATGAGAACAGTAAAGCTTGTGGATACTGTTTATATCCCTATCAGAAGCAAAGTAGTACTAAAAATACTGAAAGTGAATTTGGCAGGACCCTCAAATTAAAATTGGCTTACACTGTTTACTCAGCTTTGGGTGGGCAAACTGACAGGTTTCTTCTCAAGTAATATCTTTAATACCCTGATCAAATTTTCATACATTGGGCATATGGTAAATCCCGAGGCCAAGTCTGTTGAGAAGCCTTACCATTCTTAGAAACATACTTCAACGCCTGTTGAATTTCATCTGGAGACAAATGGAGATCCATTCTGCGTGTGATGGTCTCCAGGTCTTCAATGTTTGCCTTGTCTTGTTTGATGCTGTTCATTGTTTTCATGGCTTCTTCCATCTCTGCACAAATACAATGAAGCATCTGAAGGTAAGATTTACAGCAAAGCATGTCATGGTCCTCCAACATGACAGTAGTGATAAGTGTTGTACTTGCCTACAGCTGTGGAGAATTGCCTTGTGTGGGGTAAAATGTTCATGAAATCCTTCAGAGTCACCTTCCCAGCACCTGAAATGCAAAGCAGGGCAAAGCAAAATGAAAAAAGAACTCCCAAAATACAGTTTAGGTTTGCAGCCAATACCACATCAATAAATACAAAAATACAAAAATGGTTGAGAACTTTAGATCAAAAGTTTGGAACATACCCCATGTATTGTTTCATGTGGACTCATGCCAAGGTTCAAATCCTAGTCACTGTGCAAACTCACTTTGAGATCTAGATCCAGTCAAACCTGATGAATTTGTGATGAGCAAACTCCCATCTGCATCATTTGAAATTATGTTCAGCCTTATTCATTTATTCATTTAGCTGCTGGGCAGTGGCAGTGACAATGAGGTCTTGCTCAAGGCCTCTTAGAAGCCTCTACTCCTACTGTGCTAGTAACTTCAATGCTGAACCCACCATGAATCTCTGGGTACCAAGTGTCCCAAGCACCAAGGATAATGGGGATTATAATTTTCTAAGACACCAGAGCCTCTAGTATGAATGCTGGGTAGAACCATTGCAGTGTACCACTTCAAGATGTGTTTTTTAATACTTCTGAATGGTCTTCTGCATTAAAATCAGTCCTGTGTGCAGCAAGCAGAAGGGTTCTAGCCTAGCCCTCACACTGTGCATCTATCCATCTAAATAAAATAACCTTTCTGTCTGTTTGTTAACACTGCATGGGCAAACAGCTGTTGAGATTTTACCAGATTTGAAGATGATGGTGGATTGGTCTGATGTAATACATTGGTTATGTGGTGTATCTGAAATTAATGGGGAGTCTGGGGGCATTCCAATTCTTTTTTAAATATATATAGTGGATGATAGGGATGATCTCTAAAGGGCAACTGAAACTGATAAGCAACCATCTTTCCAAACAGTTGAAGCTAAATGATCATTAACAATGATCAAGGATTATCCTCAGTAACACTGGACACGACAGTCTCTCCGTGTGTGTGTGTGTGTGTGTGTGTGTAATCTCTCTCCTTCTGTAGCCCTGCAGTCTCAAATATTACAATGGAGTCAGGGTTGCATCATGTGGAATCTCAGCTCATCCAAATCAGTTCTCTCCCAATCTCTCTCTCTCTCTCATTCTCTGTATGTATATCTGCCTGTCATCTATCTACCTATCTATATAGATTTCTTACTGTCCACAGGTATGTTCTTTTGCACCTCCTTCATTTCCTTCTTGGATAATGTGACGCCAATGGCATCCAGCACATCTTTCATCTGAGAAACCTCAACTTTATCATTATCTACGATGTTGATGAGACTGTAGACATTATGAAGTGCTGTAAAAATGAGAGCAAAGAGTTATTCTAAGAGACAAACATGTCAGTTTTTAATTTAATTTGCACATAAATCTGCTGCAAACACCTGATACATTGTGATTCTGAACCCAAGTCCTGTTGGATATTTTTTCAGCATGTTTCTGGAGAACAGAACAGTATGGGGAGGGGTAGAGACTCTGAAAAGAGTATTGATGACAAATAGAAAACTAGGAGTGAGACAGATCTACTTTTTGTTTTCTCATTGCATTTGTATTTTATTGCAGATACTACATTTGAAAGGATTTGAGAGAGGGTACATCACTCAGAGAATCTGGGTTATGGGGCATCATAAATAAATACCATAAATAAACACGGCATCTCCCAGGATGATAATATGGAGTCTAGAAGTTGGAGTCAAAAAACTCAATTACTGTATGGGTAAATGTCTTGGTACACAAGAAATAAAAATAAGCTGGTTACTTTCAGGGCCAAGTGTCATGTTATATAAAGCAGGTTTTAAAAGGAGGGATCCTTAATGCTGGTCCCTCTGTTTTGTGACATACATAGCAGGACTCTGGATTCCCATCTGGATTAAGATTATGGTGTTGTTTACTGCAATCAGCACGATCAGGGGCAAAGAATTGCTAGGAGGTGATTTCCAGTGGGAAATCAATAAACAGTATATACTTGAATGAGATTTTCAGAAGTAAACCCAAGTTCTTTTCCGTTCTGAGAATTGTCAGATATCATTGTCTACATCACAGCCCTGAGGGTCATATGCAAGATTGGCAGGGGATTTTGTAGGTTTTTCTAGTAGGTGCCCTGAGTCTCAGTTCTGAGGAAAAGGGGAATATAAATCAAATACAATATAAGTGGGAATGTCGCAAATTAAAGACTTTGCAACCCTTGCAAACTTCACTTTAATTTTGTCCCTATCAAAGCAGTGAAACAGACAGGTAAAATAAAGCAGTTTCCCGTCACTTTGAAGGCAGGGTGTTTATATGATGCATGCCTCGAAAGCGACTGGACCAAAGCTGCATTCTGGGGCTAAAACCCAGAGTAAACAGAAGCCAGGATAATCTAACTCAGAACGTGTGCATCTTCGCTGCTGCATATAAATACACCAACGCAAGTGTGGGGCTGTGGCAAAGCAAAGCAAAGTCAAGCCATTGAAGTGTGGATGTAATTACAACATACACAAACCAGACAGTCCAACATTACTGTTCTGGCTCTTGACTTTTTCCTGACTTTGATTATGTTTTTACTTATTTCCACCTGCAGACTTCATAATAGTTCCCACTCACCTGAGGATTCAGAGAAGCGTTCATTGTCCATCACATTGACCAGAAATTCTTTGAAACTCACTTTCCCATTTTCTGAAAAACAAAATAAAAAGACCCAAGCATTCTTAAGATTTGAAAGGGGAACCCAGAATGGCCATCCAATCTTATATATTAATAATAATAACCTCCTATATCTCTTTATCTGTAATAGTTTTTAATCTTGTTTTTGTTAACTGCAGCCTTGACTGAGTCTCTCCATCTGCATTGCAGTCTCCCTCTTCTCCTACTGCCTTCTACCTTACCAAGCATTATTGTCTTTTCTAGTGAGTCATGTATTCTCATTGTATGGTCAAAATACAACAGTCTCAGTTTAGCTGACTTGGCTTCAAGGGAGAGTTTAGGCTTGATTTGTTCTAGAACCCATTTATTTCTCTTTTTAGCAGTGTGTGGTATCTATAGAACTCTTCTCTAGAATCACATTTCAAATGAGTTGATTTTCTTCCTATCAACTTTCATCACAACCATACACAGACAATGGAAATACCATGGCATGGACAATCCTAAGTTTGATATTCAATGAAATATCATTACACCCCAGGATCTTGTCTTGTTCTTTCATAGGTGTTGCTTCATAGCTGACCGTCCAAGTCCTGGGTGCTTATGGCACGAGGAAAGAAAGTGGAAGTTCAGCCAGATAGTAGTGCTTTTCCATGTGTCTTACTGCATGACATTGTAGTACTTCAGTTCTCTTCCTGTGGAAATCAATCCTGCTAAAGACGTAAACGTGAGTCTTTTTTTCTAGTTGAAAAAATCACTTGCTTTTACAACTCTCTCCTGCAGGAAGAGAACTGAAGAACTACAACATCATGCAGTAAGCCATACAGAGAGGAGTTACTATCAAGCTGAACTTCCACTTTCTTTCCTTGTGCAATAAGTTCCCTAGTCTTCTTCTGATTTTTTTGACTACATGAAGAAATCAGACTTTTTCAAGAAATCCCATTTTTTCACACATTTCTATCTGTCATCTTTTTCAATTTTATAAGCTGTCTTGAGTACCAGTTGTGGAAAAAGTTGGACTACAAATACAATAAACCACAAAATGCACAATCCACTCAGTGCATAGCGTGCAGTTTATGATCTCTTTTTGTATACATAAGGATACACATATAACTTGGTAAGTATTAGGAATGCTACACAAAAAGAGGGGGAGATTTAAAACTCCCTCATCCAATTTTTCACATATCCCATTTTCACACAAACTTCTTTCCATACACACACATGAGGGCTTGTAAAAAGGCAAAATATCTCAATTTGCACCGAGGAAGACTCTGTCTTTCTTTCTATAAGCTCCTTGAGATAATGGCACTCAGCCATTCCCTTGAGAAACACAGCTGCCTAATTCCTTATTTCCCTAATTTCTTTAATCACCTCTCTCTCCCCCTTAAATGGCTCTGCTTTTACAATCAGCTCCCACAGTCCTACCTGGGCTCAAGGGAACTGTAAAAAGGATTTAGGAGCATGTGGACTGTACCTTCCCCAACCCAGAGCTACAGGCACTAGAGGACAAAAAACAGTCACACTCACCATCAACAGAGGTGCCTTTCAAGGCCTTCTGGAACTCCCTTTTATTTAGATCTATACCAAGACGATTCAACATGGACTCTAGTTCTCCAACATCAACTTTTTCTCCCTTGATCTTGCAGAAGGCACAAACATTAGAGTGAAGTGCTGCCACAAAAGAGATCAAGCAAAGACCATAAGCAACGAATCATCTTGATCCAGGGATGAAACATCTATTTGATACGTTGTACCCCAATCAGTCGATGAATCATTTCATAAGTAGATGTGGAACCAATCAAATATATGTTTCATTTATACATAAGCAACGTCTTCATTAAAATAAATCAGATTACATAAACTTATTTGGGTTCTGGACTTTCAGGACAGGGAGTGATGGGGTGACCTAGAAAGCCAAGACCTCTGGAAATGTAGGCACCTTTCCCCCCGTAGCTAACTGGCATTCTTGAAGTAGGTGTCAGACGTCCTGGAAACATGTCCTCCTAGGGATACATATCTATCACTACAACAGTAGTAGCAACACCACAACTTTAAGCTCAGAAGGCATTGAAAAAGGGTTAGGAGCACAATGGTAGGGACTGAAGCCTCTTGGCATATTTGATCAGTCCTGTTTGGACACAGAGTTAACCAACTCTATTTTCAAAATATTTTTTGGCAAAAATAATTGTAATTGCCAAGTTGAATTCCAATTTGCATCTCCAGTCAGTACTGTACTACGGCATGCATTGAACTGAACTGTGCTTTGTGTACCTGAAACAGCTGCAGTAGAGCAACATTTTAGAGATTATCACACGTGGCTTTTAAACCACAGTTTCTGTGGGAAGGAAGCAGCTTTGGTCATACTGATTATATGATGTTGCCTCCCATCCATAGCTGCCCCATCCTCCAGGCATCCCTTTTCATTCACAGGGGAAACCGGTGAATGATCTGGCAATCTCGCAATGTAAAAGGTGTAAAAAGTCATTCCAGGAGCATGATTGTCAGTGGTGTGATAATGTCCTATGTGTACATTAATTGAGATGTGCTGTGCATGTTGGATAGAAAAATGTCTATATTGGTAAAAACTTTATTTGTGTACATATGCATACACATGTGTGGTCCCAAAATATCCAACAGCCACCCTCTACGTACACTCCAAAGCCAAACAGGGGGTTTGCCCTACAGTATGTGCTTCTTGCTGAAACCTTACACTCTGAGTCTGTGAAGCGCTTCATCTTGGAAAGAGTCACCAGAAAGTCCTTCAGATTTACAGTCCCATCAGCTGTGAAGAAGAGATGACACAGGAAAAATCAGAAAGAAGAATGGCATCATTAGCAAGCCCCTGGGCAAGAGATTATACTTTAGACACCTATGGAAGCTGGCCTGTTGATCTCTTTCATGAAGCATACAAAGAATGCCAAGATCACATTCACTGGTTTCTCCCTCAGACTGCAATAATTTCCTTCTTGTGATGAACAGAATTCTTAATCTCTTTACCATGACCCTATTTACCTTGAACAGAGAAGATGACCCTATTTGCACATCATACTAGGCAGATGGCCCAGATTCATTGCAAGATCTTGGGCAAGTCAGCATCTCTACCCCACCTTTCTAGTCACTGCATAATTGTAGTTTTGACTTGCCTGCTGCTTATCTCATGTACCTTATTGCTAACTTTGAGCTGCTTGGCTTTTGTTAGACCTGGCTGAATACTGGAAAGACAGGATGCTCTCCCCTTGCCAGTCCACAAATTCCAAAAAGTATTTTTAGAGTAATTTTATGAAAAACATAATCTAGAACTGCTTCTAAGAATAAAGAAATTATTAGAAGACATACTAAGACTTAGTAAAAAAAATTGTGTAAGAAAGGGAAATGGAGGAGGAAAAATATCAATGTCTGAACTGTCCCCTGATACCCATCTTCCTGTTCTCCTCAATGATTCTGTCCTGTTCATCTCTTACTTTAGCAATAGCTTGGTGAAGATTCCTTCTCTTGCTGACAGCCAGCAATGGATGCCATGATTCCATGTTAATCCATTTGTTTCACTAGGAATGACATATCAAAACCAAACCAGAATGATGGAAATGCTTCTTATCTTCACTCTGAAGGGGAAATCAATTCCCTACCCATACCTATTTATCCACTAGGTAGCAGGGTGTTGTGGTTTGAACATTAGACTAGGACACTGATAGAACAAGGCTCAAATCCCTGCTCAGCCATGGAAACCCACAGGGTAACCTTGGGCAAGTCATAGTCTCTTAGCCACAGAGGATGGCAATAGCAAACCACTTCTGAAGAAACTTGTCAAGAAAACCCTGTGATAGGTTTGCCTTAGGGTTGTCATAAGTTGGAAATGACTTGAAGACAAACAACACACACACACACACACACACACACACACACACACACCATTACTTCCCAGGCTACTAGTACTGAAAAACACAAAATTCAAGACCCAGCAAAATGTAAATGAAAACCACCCAGGGCCAGGCGTTTTCCCAGAAGACACTGATCACTAACAAATCCTCTTTGCATATCCTCCCACCCTGAGACCTTACCATTCAACACAGAACAATAACAGATTAACATGGAAATCACTCCTCCCTTCCCAGGTTCACACAGTATATATATTCCACTCTCTTCCATGTCAGCATTCACTGAAGATGCCAGCCACAAATGCTGGTGAAATGTCAGGAATAAACTGTTTCTAGAACATCACCACATAGCTTGGAAAACCCACAAAAAACTATAGAAATCAAATAAATAAATCAAATAAATAAATACTTTGGGCCTACTATACTCAAAATGAGTCTACAATGGATCCATTCTATGAGTAAAGTTGGATCAAACCCACAGTGTTTTCTCTACTACCTAGGAGATTTGGGGCTTGTAAAACTGAAACACATGCTCAGCCTTCTTAAACAATAAAACTGACCTTTCATGTTAATAGCATGGAGCACTTCCTGGAACTCATCGTTTGATAAATGGATCCCCAAATTATCCAGGGCAATATGCAGTTCATTAATATGCAGTTGGCTGCCACATGTTGCATCCATGGAGGTGATGGCACGTTGCAAAGCTGGAGAAACACAAGACAAATAACCACAATTCATTCTCATACACTGTTATTACCACAAACACCAGTACACCTGAATGGGGTTTGATTCTGCTTGGGCCTACTTTAAGTCCCTGTATGGACCACTCCTTTTAGCACTAGATCAGAGCCGTGGCAACTACATGTGATGGCGCCAATCTTGCCTTTCTTCACGCACTGTGTAGTGTGGCACACGGCCTCACGCCAGCCTGGGGGCAGAGTCAGGGCATGCATCATGTGGATGCCCCGCCCTGACTCCACCTCCAGACTGCCCTTAATGACCAGTCTGTACATCCTCATAGTCTGGATGGCCATCTGTTGGGGATGCTTTGATTGGGAGTTCCTGCATGGCAGGGGGTTGGACTGGATGGCCCTTGTGATCTCTTCCAACTCTACAATTCTATGATTCTAAATAAAGCTCATATTCCCCTTATGTCTTGCTTATAATGGCAAATGCAACCATTTGATACCAAGCAGCTGAAATTTGGCAGCTCAGCAGGCTGCAAATTTGGCTACAGCAGGGGCACAAAAAGAAGGAGAAAGGGTTGCATTTGATCAACAGTCCTTACTTCCATGTCTTGCTAATTCTAGTGTTGCCTATCCCTAAAGACATTGAAATTGTACCTTTTTCTTCTTAATTTAGAATTCTCTCTCTGTGTTATTTTGATTGGAAAAAGAATTTGATTAATCTAATTTTAAGAAAATTGGATGATTGATTTGTTGGGGAAAGGGACTATTCTGCATTGTAACAACTACCTTGGCATTTCAACTCATGCTAGTTATGTGCTGCTGCTAATCCCAATAATCCCCAACTTCATTTTTCATTGTACAGTATACTTGTATATAGCAATGGAAACAACAGAGAAACAGAGAAAAGAAAGGGAAGAAACAAGAGGTAGTGAATGTAGAAGACCAGGAGAATCTGGAAAGGGACAGGCAAGCAGCTGGCAATGGAAAGATGAGGCTGAGACAAATGTATCCTAGACCACATACCATCTTTTCAAACAAGGGCAATATGACCTATTTGTTTACCAAAGACTAAGAAGGGACTCCTTTGAATATACCTTCCAGTTCAGCAAAATCCTCTGTTTCACCCAGTGCTAACAAAAAGTCTTTGAAATCGATTTTGCCATTTGCTGTAAAGATAAATACAATATTTGTTTAATGCACAAGACAGAGAAAGATCATACACAAGATCTGTGTGTTGGATATTTAATGAATGAATGCTGAAATACAGACAGTACTGGGTTTTCCTTGTATAGAATCATGTAATATGCACTATCTTGGCCTCTCTTTTTTCTCTACAAGTATTTTCTAAATGTATAGCAAGCAATTATGTGAAAAAGCATCAAAAGATAAATGGAATAATTATTCATTCGCGCATTGTAGTTGTCTATTTGATAAACAATTATAAAGAAATTCACTAATTAATCTGTTCATTCGCCCATACACAACATAGCTCAGTATGCAGCTTTTTTTCACACAGAATTTGTCCTGTCTTGGCAAAGCTTTCTCATTTTATTTATTAACTTCATTTTTATTTAACCTTCCCAGTATGAAAAAAATAGTAAAGGTCCCTAGCAAACACCATTAAATAGGATGCAAATATTAAAACTGTTAAAATGAACTGCAATAATCAAACCCAGTAAACGTCAGCTACACTTTTATGCCAGCATGGTGCCTGTGCAATGGAGTGGACAGGAGAGGCCAAAAAAACCTCAGGAGAGGCATCAGTAAAATGTTTTACTCACCATCAGTTTTGGCTGCTTTGACTAGCTCATTGAAGATTGTATTAGGTAAGCGCACCCCCATATTCTCCAGAGTTTTCGCCAGGTCATTAACAGACATCTTCTCAAGTTTTATGTTTTCAACAACCTTCATGGCATTTTGAAGTGCTGAAGAACACGAATTGTGAAAAGGGAAAGGTAGCTGCCATGAGTTGCCCTCGAATGAAGCTGTTCCTCTGGGATAGGGCATCATAATTCAACAGGAGAACACATAAAATGCTGACCATAACACTAGGCACTGAATGAAGTCCATCAGCAATCTCTGCTCTACCGTTTTCAAAACAAGGTTCTACCCCACTTGCGGTTGCAAGAAGATTACTAAACCTATGTGGATAAATGCCTACCAAAATCTTAGACTCAAAAACAGTGGATGAATAATATTTCCAGTGATTAGGAGAAGACATATTATGGGCCCAAACAGACCGGCCAAAATAAAGCTGCTTTGGGTCATTTTGGAGGTATGCTGTTTAAATATTGCATGCATCCTAAGAGGCCAGAAACCGCACCAAAGCCATGCTCCAGTCCTAAGGTCTGGAGCAGAGCTTTGGCACAGCTTTTGGCCCCTTAAGATGTGTGCGTCATTTAAACAGCATACTTCCAAAGTGACCAGAAGCAGCTTTATTTTGGCCTGTCTGTTCAGGACCATATTTGCTAGTCTCCTTGACATGTAAAAGTAGAATTGGGCAAACTTAGTAAAAACTGGAGAATAAATCACACAAGATGACAAATTCATAAACACATGATCAATGTGCATAATTTAGACAGGCTGCAGATTCTAGGTTTTCATGGTGCAGAATTTGAATTGCCTTGCTGCAAAACCATTATATATTTATTACATTTGTTTAGCATGGAGTACACAATTATCTGGCCATAAGTGTTGTGATAGTGCCTGCTCTTTGCATGGCTCATCCAGAACGCTGAGATGGGTTCCTTTTACTTATTAACTGTAAGATTTATATGCTACTTCCCTTCCAAAAATCTGACTCAAGGCAGCTTATACAAGAATATTACATAAAACACATTCGAAGAAAGTATAAACAATTACGAACATAAAATATTAAAAATGTATCAATAAAATAAAATACAAGAGACATCTAGGCACATGTGTGTTTTATTAGAAAGTGCATTCAGAAAGATACCACGGAGAAGGAAAAGAGACATTTCCAGTTAAATTTTTGCAGGTTACAAAGTTTGGAAGTAACCTTTTACTTAAATCCAGTTGCTAGATCCAACTGGAGTAGAGCCATCAACAGGATTTACTTAAGCATAGAATTTATCATTCATCAATTGATACAATGAGCTTACTTTAGTAAGGATTAGCAATTGGATTTTGGCCATAATTTAAAGACACATTTTAAAAAACCACTCAAGAAATAGCCAGATCTGGAATTTATTTTTTTAGTTACATGTATTTTTGTGCAAGAAACAGCATTTTCAGCACAGGCAAAATGCTTTTGTGTGTATTCAGATATACAATGTGCAAACTTTATGTAGAATAAGTCTCAAACTACAAACAGTCTTCAAAACTGTGAAGTTTTTGAAGTCTCTCACAGCAGAAAGAAAATTACTAATATTATTCATTGCTTCATTGGATAAAAAAATTAGCAGAGAATTATAGGCTGAATCTCCCTTATCTGGAATTCCAAATTCAAAACTATTTCAAAAACCAAAAACTTCTTTCACAGGTGGCTGAGATAGAGGGGTGATGCAGAAGGGAGGCTTGGAGTGGCCAGGGGCTGCTCTGCCCGCAATTGAGCCCTGACCAGCCTGGGACAGTGGCGACTTGAAGGCCTGCTCTTAAAGAAGGCTGCTGCCACTGTCCCAAACCAGCCACCAGCAAGGAGGAGCTTTTCATAGCTCTTTTTGCCAGTGGCCTCACAGCGGCTTCTGGCCATGTTGGGGGTATATGTCACCTGTACACTACACCACTGAAGCGGCTGGAACCAGCACTTTTTGGCCTGTCTGTTTCAGTTAGTTTGTCTATTTAGACAAATTAAGAAGTAATTTACTAACTTCAGCACGTTCCCAGTTGCTTGGCACCTGCCTTCCCAATGCAGAGCTTCCAAGTTCTGCCCTCTATGGCGGAAAAAACAAACAAACAGACAAACAAACCCAGTTTATCTTCCCTAACTCTTCAAATCCTTACCTCTGAGCTTAGAAAACTGTGGAGCATTGGACAAAATCTTCAGGACTTCTGTCCCATCCAGTTTCCCAGATTCTTTAGTGGAGAAACAATGATAAAATACACATGAATAACACTGTATCTAAAATGCATACATTATCTACTAAAGATGCATGGCAAGCACCATTGTATTTGTCATGAAGACGACGCAAAATTTGTACAGGTTTGAAAACCAAACTATGTGGATTCTTCAAATATTGTTATGAAACACCCAGGCTACTGTTGCTCCCTTCCACACATTTGCTTGAAGGTGAAGGGACCCACTGGGCAGAGAAAGGAAAGGGAACAACAGTAGTAGTTGCAAGTGCCAATAGGAGTGAGCTTGGTCTTCAATACCTCCATTCTGTGGAACATAAAAATATGACATGCAATTAGCAACATCATTATGGAACAATCTAATGAATGAGTTGGAGAATATGAGCCAATAGCAGCTGGGGTTCCCATGTCAGTGGGACAGTGAACTTTGCATTTTGGACAGCTTTGGAGGAACTATGCAAGTTCTGTACCTCTTGGGGGATAGAGTTCAGCACCTTTCCCCATGTTTTTCTATCAGTGTCTGGGGCTATGCATCAAAGCAGTCGACATGGGAAAATAACACTGTGTAAGCCGTTCCTAACGAAGATGCTGTGATTCATAGTTCCAAGCCAGTGATGTATTGAAGCCTTTTAGTCCAAGCCTCAAGTCTAAAGCCTCCACCTTCAAGTCTCAAATCGAGTCTCAAGGTCTTGTAAGATACTTTCAAGTCAAGTCTCAAGTCAAGTTTTAAGTCTTGGTGCCAACTTTAGCAGGAAAAAAAAAGAGGTGTGGAGTATATGTGTGTGGAGGCGGGGGGAGTTTCAATAACCAGAAAGTCAAGAAGCCATGCACAAAGCTGGTTGTTGTTTTTTTAAAAAAAATCAAGATTGCATTTTAGAAAAATCAGGCCTATTCAGTAGTCTGTCCCTGTTGCACATCCAAAGAGTCTTCAAAAGCTTTTCCTAAAAGCAGTAGGCAAAAGATTCCTCCATATGTATTTCTTCGAGGGGAACAGCAAACACGTTAAGCAGTGGGCTTGAGCCAGGGGTCTACAGTAAGTGGGGGTTTTCTGCATGGCAAAATACCACTTACGTGATTGGTAGGCAAAAGGAGTGAGATGGAAGCATTACTGTCCAAAGGAGGAAAATCATTTTCCGTTTTGTAATGTTTATAGATAAAGTTAGGCCAGCAAGTCAGTCTTTAAAAAATACAAGTTTCAAGTCAAGTTGAGTTGGTGCGTCATTTATTGCCAAACTGAATCCAAGTCAGATTATTAAAGCAACTTGAGTCTGATTTGAATTTGAGTTAGTTGATTCAAATCTACATCACTTCTTCTACCTGTATGTGTAGGGGGTCTCTCATCCACTTCACTTCTCAGGCCTATCTCTGGTTAGCAACAATAGTTCTTCAACATTGGACAAGGATGCCTGGTAGTTACATTCCATGGGGCAAATAATTTTCTCCAGGTTTTAATCAGAACTAAGGAACTGGAGAGCCAGTGTGTGTCATTTCAGAATTGGACTATGACTCTGGAGATCAGGGTTTGATTCCTTGCTTGACCATGAAGACCCACTGAGTGACTTTGGGTGAGTCCAACACCCTCAGCCTCAGAAAACTCTGTGATAGGGTTGCCTTAGGGTCACCATGAGTTGAAAATAACTTGAAGGCATAAAACAACAATAACAACATAAGAACTAAAGAACTAGTGAAGGCGATGAACCCAAACTCCTAAACAGATGAACACTTCCCATAGTTCCTCCAAAGCTATCCAAAACTCAGAATAGATTCACTGTCCAACTGACATGGCAGCCCTGGTTGCCATTGGTATCATATTCTCCAGTCCACTCATTAGGTGTTGCTAAGTGCAGGCTGTGTTTTCATGTCACCTAGAACAGAGGCACTAAAGATGAAGGTCACCCCTATTTCTTAACCTTGCCTTTTCATTAGCACTTTTTAGCACTTTACATTTCATTACATATCCCCACTAGTTTTGCAAAATCTCATAATGATATGCAGTAAAACTGTCTGGCTGATATAGTCTTATACTGGTTTAATTTAACCATAACATGGCTCAATGCTGCTGAATTTGTGAGACATTGATCCTTCTCTGTAAGAGAGCTTTGTGGCTACAACAAACTACAAATCCCAGGATTCTGTACCATTGAACCATGGCAGTTAAAGTAGTGGCAAAATGTATTAATTCTCCAGTGTAGATGAGGCCTCAGTTACATTAAACTCTGAAAATAAAAGATGAAAAAAGAGATACCATATTGTATTTCAGATTTTCATGTACAGATTTGAAAGCTGGACAAAGAAGAAAGGTGGCGAGTCAATTTATTTCATATGTGATATTGAAGGAGAGTTTCCAAATGCCTTGTACTCCCCAAAGACAAATAAATGGGTCAAAGAGAACAAATCAAGCATGAATTCCCACTAGCTATCATACTTTGGACATACTGTTAGAAAATATGACTCACTGGAAATAACAGCGGTGCTGGGAAGAGTGAAGTGGGTAAGCAAAAGACCACACACTTAAACAAGCCACAGCATTAGGTTTGCAAGACCTGAGTAGATCTATGACTATTAATAACAGGGTTTCTGGGAGTTCTCCCATTCAGGTTGCCATAACTTGAAGATAACTTGATGGGACATACTAACAACTATGGTATTAGACAGAGAGTTAGATGTAGAAATGTAATTATATATTTTTTCTATTTTTAATTTGGATTTATAATGGAGTTTATTGACCATCTTGAAAGAAAGGCAAGATTATGTGAATTATTTAATTAAAACTTTACCATCAATAGAAACCAATGCCAGAGCTGCCTGAAGTTCATCAGGGGACAGTTGGATTCCCAAATCTTCCAGAACAGCTGGCAAGTCTTCCTTTTTAATCTTCTCTTTGCAAGTTGCATTGATCACATTGAAAGCATTCTGTAAAGCTATAGAAACAATATTTTGGTAAATGTAATATAACGCTGTCCCAGATAACCAGTCCAAAAGATCACTCACTATAAGATGATCTGAGCTGTGAGAATTTTACTGTAATGCAATCTTGTATTCCAAATAGGTGATATATTTATCCCATTCAAGCAGACAGGTATTTACTGAACTCATCAGGCAAGACCTCATTCCATCTACTTAAAATGATCTACTGCACAAGAACAATATTGCAGCATTCCAGAAGGGACAGTCTTCTGAGACACCATTTAGGATGGAGAGTCAGCCACCCTTGCCTAATCATACATTACATCTCATGAATCCTCAGAAGTACCATATATACTCAACTATAAGTCAACCTCATGTTTAAGTCGAGGGCAGGTTTTGGGGCCAAAACTATGGATTTTGACATGACCTGTGGATAAGTTGAGGGTAAAACTTAGGGCCATGTAACAAAGAATCTAAAGGATGAAGCAAAGAAAAACAATGCCAAAGAACTTCCAAAATTCCAGAAGGCATAACTGTGTGCTCACACGGATGGATGGATGGATGAGAGAATAGAGCAGGGTCAGTGCTTCCAGGACAGATTACATTCTTGCTTTTCACCAAGGGATGGTTCTGTTTTTTATGAGTTAAAGTATAGTATTTACATTGATCCATGGATAAGTCAATCTAGGTTTTTTGTGTCAATTTTTTGACTAAAATTTCTAGACTTATACATGAGTATATACAGTACTTACATCACCGGCTAACCCAGTACATACACAAAAGTCTGGAAATAGCTGACTTGCCAGTTTTCCACCCCAAGTGTTGAAATAAATAGTTATATGAATCTACATGTATTAAATTTACATGGTATAATGGAGCAAATTATGTCACCTTTAAAAAAAAATTGGGGATCCCTTCTCCCTGACATTGAGGTCCCAGTTTAGATGACGGAGGGACATTCTATCTCATACACCTCTATCCTCCATTCTATTTGTGGTTATCAACATACAGATAGAAAGTAAGGCATATCAGTGAGAAACTCTGACAGAAAACTGTGAGTTTAGTATTAATTGGAGGTGTCAAAACTAGTCCCTTCCTTGATGTATGCACACATTCCAGCTTCTTTGAACATATTCATGGATCACTAAGTCCTAAAAAGAGGAAAGAATTTGTATAAGAGCACGCTAACCATGGAATTCAGTGAAGGACTGGGCACCAGTGATATTCATCATGACGTCTTTAAAATGCACTTTTCCATCACCTATAAGGGAGAGAATGGCAGACAGTATGAGTGGAAGAAGTCATAGCTATGCATAAAAAATCCTGAGTATGTGCCTGGAATGGCCCTCCATGATGAAGAAGGATTTTGCATTGAATAAACTTACCTATTGAAAGTCAGGTTATGTCTGCATGGACCAGAATACTGTAGGAATAATCCAGATTATTCTGGCACTGGAGTTGCCCTGACATCCCCTTGTCACCTGGCCATTCTCATTGCTACACTGGATGGCTTTTCCCTCATGCATCCCACTGTGTTGCCTGGCATGGCCACCACAGAAGTGAGTCATTCACTCTGAGGTTAGAATGAGGCACCCAGTGTCGATCACATGTCTGAGTGCCTTGTTCTAACCTCAGAGCGAGTGAGAAACACATTGTAAACAACTGCCCAGAGTCATAATGGAGGGTTCTGGATCATTTGGGAAGATATGGAGCAAAAGGTATTTTAATACATTATAAGGGAGGGGTGTATACCATAGATTTGGTGCTGAACTGGAAGAATGCCATCTGGACTGTTCAGACCAGAACTGGGGTTTGGGCCATGCATCATCCAGACTCCTTGCAGAGAACACGGAAGGAAGACATTTTATTTGGTCCATGCAGACAGGGCCCCAGTTGTAGCCCACAGGCTAGAGAGATAATCAGAATGCTTAGCATTTGTATGGTGCTTGAAACTGCAATCCTCAATGCACTTACTAATGAATATCATAAAATATAATGGGATTTATTTCAGTGCAAACTTTCACATGCTCTTATAATATGCATAATACTTACATACAATGTTTCTGCAAATGACATAATAGCTCTGTAATATAGGTTGAAGTTATTATTGGGTACCTCTGCACTGGAAAACTGGGAGAAATGATTCAGAATTCCATCCTGACATTAGTGGGACTGGAAGTGAGAATTACATAGTTCAAACATATAGTGTGCTTTTGAGTTATCATGACAGAAAGTTCTGGGCAGGTGGTGGTAAAGATATGGGTTCCTATTGGATAATATATGTGATATCACTATGATTATATGGTTTCCCTCCCCAGTTTTAATGAAGTCATTTTTTGTGCACCTTTCCATAATGGCGAAATGGAGCAGTATGTCACATTGGTTAAAGTGACCATATCAATACGTGGAATGCTGATATCTAAGCAGTGTTCATTGTAATCTCACCTGAGACTGTAACAGAGTTCTTTAGTTGTTGGAGCTCCTCTGGAGTCAAATTGATGCCCATACCAGCCAAAGTTTTTGGCAGATCATTCACATGGATTTGGTCATCTTTGATATCACTCATTGCATTAAAAGTCTCCTTCAGCACTGCCAAGTACAAGAAAGAGGAAAACAAATCTGCTCAGTTTTCATCCGTGTGGAACTGAGACTCACACAACACATGACACTTGGTGCAAAATGCTTTCACCAAATGATATACCCATATCTTGATGAACCCAGTCTGGTGTGGTTATGCTGAATGAGCACACAGCAACTGTGTTCTCATTAAGCAGATATCTGTTCCCCTTTGCTCACTTCTTGTCTACTACAGTTACTTTGCATTGGAAAAAAAATCTAAGTGTCAGGGAAAGAATTACTCAACTGATCATCATATATGAGCCTGAGACTTCAAGGGAAAGATAATGAGAACAGAGATCTTCTGCACAGTAATTTAATTAATGAATCCAACTCCAAAGGAGTAGATCTCACAATTCACATCCATGGAACAGGAAACTAAAACTGTGTTTTGTCCTTACCAATTGCTTTTGGGAGTTCTGGTATGACAATGGAAATCCTCATGAATTCTCTGAAATTCACCTTACCATGACCTGCAAGGCAAAATCTTGTTCAGATAGGGACAGCAGAACTTGGAAAAGTGCTTTGGACTATAACTCCTAGAGTCCCCCATCCAAGCATGACTAGTGCCTATGATGGCGGTGGGCTCTAGGAATAATTGTAATAAAAAGGCAATGTTTTCAAGTTCTGAAGAGTAGAGCAAATAGTTTTTTTTAATGTATGAGGACAGTACCAGGCCCTATTTGGAAGGCTTACCATCAACTTGGGCTGTCTTCATCACTTGTTGCAGTAATTCATTAGCTTCTGGAAGATCCATGCTGCTCAGGGTAGACTCAAGGGCATAGAGGTCAAACTGGTCCCCCTGGAGTGTGCTCAGAGTCATGCAAGTCAGCTGTAATTCTGCCAAAACACACTCTTCAAGGTCATCAAGACAGCCTAATGCCACTTTCCCATACCAGGTGCCATCTGGATGTGTTGCCCCTTTACATGCCCCTTTATAGTTCACAGTTCACTTTTCCTGTGCCCTCTCCTGTCACATGACCCCTTTACCTTTTCCTCTATCTGTTTTCTCTACTGATCTGATATACCCCCCACTATCCACTTTTGAAGCTATCACTTTCTTCTTTCTCCTTTCAGTGCTTAATTTCTAGTATAGGGGAGGAAGGGATGCAAGCAAGAACATATTCTTTCTATCTTTTAAAAAAGGGAACCAGTCACTAACTCAGAATCTTGTAACTGCAAGTCCCCCAGGCCAGCTTTGCTATTTTGAGAGATCTCTTTTCACTTACCTGGATTAGTAATAAAAGTACTAGTATGGGCCACCCCCCTAAGGAAGTCCTTCAGATTTACTGTCTTGTTGTCTGAAAATGGAGCAGAGAAGAAAGGTGCAGATGTGGACAAAACAGAAAAATAATATTGTACAGGCTAAGGATCTCCTCTCTCCCACAAACTGGAGATTGTATTGTTTTAAATATAGAATATTTATTTCATGCTTTTTAAAATATAGATATAATACATGTATGTACACATCCACATGTATACACACACAGTATCCCCAGCTCACAAATAATTTTCATTTACAACCCAAGACACAACAGATACTCACCATCAATACTGCAAAAGGCCAATGCCTCTGATAAATCCTTGGAGGGTAAGTTCATGTTGAAGCTCTTCATAAGTACTTGTAAATCCTCTACACCAATCCTTCCATTTTTTAGTTTGGCAAGAATGTTAAAGCCATCTGCTAAGGCTATAGGGAAGGGAAGATGTTAGACATTTAACAAAGCACAGGGGATATTAAACTGAGCAACTAAGTGTGACCGCAAGGTACTCAAGGTAAAAGGACAAGAATCAAAGGTAAATAATACATTCTAAAAGCTTATGCGGATGATCTTGCAATCTTCCTTGAAGAACCCACAGAAAGCGTTACCAAGTTAATGGATCTCTTTACAAGATTTGAAAACATTGCAGGCTTCCAAATAAATAAAGAAAAAACAGTGTTTATAACAAGAAATATGACGAATACAGAAAATAACAAACTACAAGAAATTTCAAATTCAATATAGTTAAGAAAGCAAAATATCTTGGCATTTGGCTAACAAATAAGAACACAGACTTATTTGATAACAATTACAAAACAGTTTGGAAAACCATCCAACAAGACTTGCACAAATGGACAGAACTGAAATTATATTTCATGGGTAGAATAGCAGCAATCAAAATGGCAATTCTCCCAAAACTTAACTTTCTTTTCACAAACCTCCCAATAAAAAATCATTAGGAATCTGTAATCTGTGATTTACCCAATATACAATTATACTTTCAAGCAAACATCCTAGTGTGGTTGTCAGATTGGGTGAAACTAGAAAACATAAAACTTTTAAATCTGGAAAGCTTTAATTTGCGCTTAGGGTGGCATGCCTACCTCTGGTATGACAAGAGAAAGATACACAAAGAATTTCAGCACCATTTTATTCATAAATCAATCCTTGCTACTTGGAGGGAAAAATAAAACATTTTTTTCTATTCAAAAACACTAGGAAACCCTTCTAGGAAGGACCAAACAATTACAGGTTGGATAAGATACAAAGGCATCTTGAAGAAAAAACAGCCAAGGCCAATATGAATTAAAACAAATAAATGAAATTCAAGGTTTTGCACTAGAAAGACACTGGCTAGTCTACAAACAACTATTAGATAGATACAAAATAGATCAAAAGGAAGGAGACTGTAACAATATTCATGAACAAATTATATTAATCTTTTAAAATAAATAAAAGTGTGACAGAAAGGTACATCTAACCACATTGTTGTCCGCTGATTGTGGGAATATATTTTGCTCCATTGTGCCAACTTTGTAGATTTTTAGCCACAGGAAAAATACAATGATGTCATGATTCTTCAGTGATCAAAAAGAAACATAAAACTGTAATGCTAAGCCCTGCAACTTCCAACCATTCAGAAAAATGGACAACATGACATAATAAAAAAATAGTAACTGAAAACCACAAGAATGTGTTTTTTGATGACTTCTTCACTCTGTCAAATAGGAGTTTGACTCTACTGGAGTTATTTCTCTTACCTGCAGATGTTTTAAACTCTTGATTCCTTATCAGAGCCCTCAAGAAGTCATTGAATTTTGCTTGCCCAGCTTCTACAAATTACAGCAGAGAGAGCAAATTAAAACAAATAAAAACACTGTGTGAAAAAACTGATTTTTTTTTTTTTTACTATTCACTAGAGAAAAAAAAGCTAAGGGACCGATTAGGTATTAAAGGAAATGCATTGTCCCTATGGTTGACCTACAAGAAGAATCATCCTATAAGATTTCCTCAGAAAAATTTGTCTCAACCGTTAGATCTGCACATTAAACCTGTGTTTAGTTTCAAAGAGCCAACTACAAAATAAAGCATGATGATATGCTGGTGAAGAAAAATCACATGCTATAGCAAACCGATACCTTTCACCATGGAAAGGAGCAGCCCCTTTAAAGTATGCTAAATGTATAATCTAGATTAACCTTGAGGCAAAAATTTTGAAGCTTGGGACCAAATGTCAAACTACTTCACAGATAATCAAGGGACCAGATCCTGTCTGATCTTGGAAGCTAAACAGGGTCAGTTCTGGTTAGGATTTGAATGGGAGGCTTGCAATGAATACCAGGTGCTGTAGGCTATATTGCAGAGGAAGAAACTGGGAAAACCACCTCTGAATATTTCTTGCCTAAGAAAACCCTATGAAATTCATGGAGTCGCCAAACATCAACAGGTGAAATGAAGGCACATACACACATATATATCATTAGGAGCAGAAATTCCATAAATAGTGGAAGATTCTGATTGTCACATCAGAAGCTTTCCACAATTCATATGGTTTGCAAATTGGCTTGCTTTTGTTTGGGATTAGTTATCAGAAGGTAAACACAAGATTTGTTTGCAGTTCAGACACAAAGCTCTGTTAGAATTGTGTTTTGGGATCCTAACAGTTTTCCAGCTTCTATTGATGGTCCTATGTGTAACATATAGTTTGATTCCTAGCAAATTTTCACAAGAACAGAGTGAAATAGATGCGCACAAGCCCTTGATAAAGATGTTTGCTTTTAGGTGTCCCTAGTTTCCAAGAACAATCTGTATATTCTAATACATGTTTCTGGCAGTAAATCACTGTCCTTCTTTTGTTCCTACTCTAGTTTTGGGAACAATTTCAGGGAAGCCTTATGATAGTTTCTTAGCATGGATTGTTGGAATTATCATCCCTTAGGTTGCACTGAAACCTGTTTTCCAGTTTACCAGATGTTTTCTTTTCCCAGATCATTTTCAGGTCATTGCAGAATGAGGTGACCAAGTGTGTTTTTCTTTCTTTTTCTCCATTGCTCAACAGGACTTCATAGCTGGTTTCCTATATGTTTCCCAATTTGAAAGGACCCTGTATGAGCAGTTATTTTATGACATTTCCCCCATTACTTTAACTGATAAAAAGTGGTTTAGGATATAGTCCACTTGGAGAGATAGTGCACAGTTTCCTCTAAGAAGTTCCAAGCATTACGGAAAACTTTGTTCCAAAGAAAGGAAACAAGATTGGAATCTTTTACTATCGATACAGAAATGATCTATCAGAAATATTTCGTATAGCTTTCTGTAGAATCTATAGAACAAAGGGCATTATCACACCAGCCCCTTTCATGCTGCAATCCTGCAAGCCAAAATAAAATGGCAAAATGCCAGTTTTAGAGCAGCCACCATTGTACTTCTTCATTTGTGCAACCAGGAATGTTGCCAGCACCGTGTTGTCTTGCTGTCCTCTCCCTTAATGCCTCCGTCTCTCCCTTATGCCTTACCCAACATGCCTTTAGTTTTTCGTTTTTGTTTTTTTACAACTGTTTTCGCATAATTACTGAGTTCTGCAGCCCCAATTTAAGGTTTTTAAAATGAATTTTCAAAATTCTGAGGCTTCAGAGCTCCGAAATTGTGCAAAAGACACACACACACACACACACACACACACATATATATATATATGAGGAGGAGGAGGGGAAGTAGAAGGAGGGGAAAGTGACATCATGTGACTGCCAAGTGCGTGAATGCCCTGGGAATGGCTTTTTGCACCCGTGGCATTGCACGATTGGTAGTTCATTCACAGGTTTTCCCCGTGAATGAAAAGGCACAGGGCAGCTATGGGAGGGAAGTGGTATCGTGCGATCATCGTTACTGATGTCGCTTCCTTCCCGCATGTGATAAAAAAACCCAATATGTGGATGGTTAACCTTGCAGACTTACCCGTCATCTGTGCTGAAATGAGTACCTGGGAGATCACCTCATTAGCTATTTGTAGGCCAAAAGTATTCAGCTTTCTTCTCACACGTTTTGACTTCATATTCTTGTATTCCTTGATGAACTTGAGAGCAAGGATGGCCTCAAACACAGCTGCAGCAGAGAACAGCAGCAGCGCTATCAATTAAAAGTCAGGCTTAAAAGCTAAGGTTCTCACTTTGAGACACTAGAAAAGACCACTCGCAAAGGCCAGATCTTTTCTGCAGAGAATTATGCCACATCCCATTTCAGGGATGGGGATGTGGGTGTTATATTTTGTTTGTTTGTTGGTCCAAAGACTGCACTGGCTCCAGGAAAGCACGTGAAAGGACCCGAATCAGAATTGGTTGTGGGTAGATCCCAAAGTGGCGAGGTCCAGAACCCACTCGACCTCACACCTGCAGCAATACTGCAGTGTTGAACAGTAACCTAAACCTACAGGTGATACTGCTCTAGTGTACACAGGGGAGATGTTTCAGACAACTTTGCTTGACCTTAAATGACACTCCCTTTTCCTCCCCCATTCTCAGGTGGCAAATCAGGAGGCGTTTTATTTGATTTCTGGAGTGGTGGGGAAGCTTATTACCAACCGCTGAGGCTTCATCTGATGGCTGCCATTATTTTTTATGCTCAGAGGTCCAGCAGCTATATTGTGATGATTTTCACTCTGCAGTCTTGAACGGAGCCTCGGAAATGCTCTAAATCAATAACTAATATAGCTGCGCTCTGACAGGGACTTCTAGAGGGAAATTTATGGTTATCAGTGGGGGCATTTAAGTGAATGTGTCTCTGTACAAAAGCATCATTTCTTTCTTCCTTCCTTTTTTTTAAAAAATCATGTCATTGTGAGACCTAGGCTGGAATCCTGTTGGCACACTGTGTAGCATAACTACACTGGCACAAGCAGTCGCAAAAGAAGGAGAAAGGTATCAGCTATTGAGGATATAAAAAGCTATCAGCCCTCCACAGGCAAAGTGAGGGAGCCACCTCCGGTGGAGAACTATATGCTACTTCATGGGCCTTCTTTGCACTGTTTGTGCTAATCTCTTGCTCTTAGATGCAGTGCCATGTTCAACTGCCAGGGTAGTTGGCTTTTATATGTGGATTGAAGGCGAGAGAGAGAATCTTGCCCATTGCAGCCAGCACTATATCTTTGGCCAATGCTAGGCTACAATTATTTGTGAGCAGCTCTGAGCACAGTACATTGTGAAAAACTAATATATGAACTAGACTAAGCAAAACGTTAAAACAGTAGCAACTTGTAGCTTCCATGTCAATTGGATAGTGATGATACGGTTTACTCTGAACTTTTAAAAAGGAATTATTTAAGGTGAGTCCTTGCCCTCAAAAGCATCTTGGATGGTTCCTGTAAACTAGTGTCAATCAAAACAGAGAACATTCACTGCTCCACTGTCATGAAAGCTACCAGCTTCCACTGCTGTAAATACAGATTACTCATAACACAGATTAATTCTGGAGCAGAACAAGATCTTACCTGAATATGTTTTGAACAACTTTGTTCCTTTCATAGCTGAAGTCAGTTCAAGGACATTTAAAGTCCCATCGGCTACAGAAAAAACCCAAGCAATTAGGTGATCATTATAATAGAGACTTAGTGAGTGCATTTGATGAACTGAGTAGACTCCACAAAAATATTATGCCAAATCAAATGTGTTAGTCTTTAAGCTACCACAAGATGTTTTTTGTGGGTTTTTCAGGCTATGTGACCATGTTCCAGAAAAGTTTCTTCCTGACGTTTCGCCAGCATCTGTGGCTGGCATCTTCAGAGAATGCTTTGCCTGGAAAATTTGGGTGTATATATACTGTGTGAGCCTGGGAATGCAGGAGTGATTGCTTACCACAAGATGTTCTTGTTGCTGTTTTTGCTGCAACAGACTGACACAGATATTCTTCTAGATTTTATTTTGAGTACTGTCTTACAACCCATCCCTCTTTTCTGAGTTCCCCGAAGAGCCTTCCTTGCTAACCTCCTTCTGTGGAAGGGAAATCACTTTTTGCCAATAGTCTGTGCAGTGGCTGAACACATGTGCCATGAGCCAGGGAACACAGTTTCATCCATGTACATGCTAGGTCACCTTAGGCAAGTCTTGCTCTCAGCTATAGGCCTCTCTCTATAATACAGGAATAATATGGCCTACCTTTCATGGTAGCTGTAAGTATAAAGAAAATAAAGTCTCTAAAGCAGTGGTGGGCAAAGTGTGGCCTGGTTTTACAAGGTCATTTCTTTAGTCCTAAGATTCCCCAAGAATGCTCAACAATTTTTTTCTGGCAAAAGAGATGATTTGTTGGGGTGCACTCACACTGTTTACCCTTGGGGTCCTTTTTCACATCTAGATGCAGATGTTGCACTTCCTTGTTCAATGCAGTATATTAATAAAAAGGTTTTATTTATTTAGTGTGCATATTTTCATTTGCACATCCGTGTATGTTCATATTTTAACATTTTATAAGGAAATAACACATCATTCAAACTAGAACGGATTTATTTAAGTAAATTCAATATTTAACTCAATGCATGTGTAAATTTTATGTGTAAAAAAAATTGGGAAGAGGAAGAGGAAGAGGAGAAGGGATCAGGGCCTCCAAGTCTCACATACCCCTTGCACACACCCCTGGGGATCCCACCACACTATTTGAGAACCACTGTAGTAAATCATGATTTGCTTCCTCTCAATTATCCCTGGATTAGGTAATTCTGACATGTCGCTGTATTCAGTGTGACTGGGTTATTCAATCACTCTTGCTACAGAAATATTGCAGAATTACTGACCTTAGAGATGGATAACTTCTGTATCTCTGCAGGAGTCACTGCTTTAAGCTTGCTTGCTTCTATGTACCACTTAGTCTGTCTGTATTTATTTATTTATTTAAAAATACCTATTATAATGCATCAAAACCAAAATAGCCTCAGAAATGATCTGGTGTGCTATTAGCATAAATCCAACTATTAGTTCTAACTGTGTGTGTTGTCTGCCTTCAAGTCTTTCCTGACTTATGGCGACCCCAAGCCAACCCTCTAATGGGTTTCACAGCTGAGCAGGAATAGAACGGTAGTCTCCAGTCCAATGCTCAAACCACTGTGCCATGCTGGCTCTCTTAGGGGTGAAACAGATGGGCCAAATAAAGCAGTTTCAAACTGCTTTGAAGGCAGGGCGTTTAGATGACGCATGCCTCCCTAGCAGGTGGAAACCACATTGAAGCTGCACTCCGGAGCTTAAAAACAGAGCAAAAAGAATCCAGAATATTCTGATTTAGCCCCGAAAATATGCACCATTGACCCTGTGTATAAATGCCCCAATGTGAGATCAGTTCTAAAGGAGCGATCCATCCTAACCCTAACTCTAAAGCTGCATATAAATGCACCAGTGCAGGTGAGCATTAAAAGAGTGCAGAGCCGGTGTACCCAAGTGGTTGGAGCTGCAATGCAAAAAAGTGGGGGCAGTGGAGTGAAGGGGAATAAGGGGGCATGTAGGAGGACATGATTGTGCTTTGACAGTGTTTTACTGGGCACACCAATGTGCCAATACCCTGTACTGGTGGAGGACTGTAGTGCGACTGTTTGGCCAATCAAAGTGACATGGCCCCTGCGCAACTATCCAATGTGATAGCCAGCAGTTAGTTGCTGGTGGTGTGTTTGTGTGATCGTGTGCATGCATGATGGGAAGGCAACAAAAAAAAATTACCCAGCAGTGCAGTTTGATGCTTCACCATGCAGATGAGCATTTAGGCCACCTTCAAAGTGGCCAGTGTGCACAGTGGGGTTTGATCCACTTCCAGAAAATACAGGTTGGAGCTGCTTTTTCCTGCCAATCTCTTCCACCACAAAGTCCAATTAAGGGTTAAATCCAATGGATAAACCCAACTAAAGTACAGTCATCCCAATTCGTGGGGGATCCATTCTGCCCACCCCCGCAAAAGAAAAACAGCAAATATTGAAGCTCCATTGTTTTTAATGGTTACATGCTCTCCCCCCCCTGCGCGCAACATTTTGTCCATCCTCATTTCCCGTTTGAGGTCAAAACTGCAAATGGGAAGTCAGTGAATCCAGAGGAACAACTGTAAACCCATTGAAAGACTAGACTTGTTAAGTAATTGTGACTCATTTATTAATGGGTATTATTCTTAACTACCCATTATTAAATGGATCACAATTACTTAAAAAGTCTACTAATTCAATGGGTGTACTTTAATCACAGCTATCCATTGGATTTATCCCTTAATCTTATACCTTCACCAACCAAACATGTTATTTCAATGCAAATGTTGATCAGCTAATTAACTGATTAAACCTTTCAATTCTTCCCTGGCCACCTTACAGACATGTATGAAAAATGTTGCATGTGAAGTCCCCCTCAGTTCCAAAAGAAAAACCATTGCTGTATGGACCTCTTACAAAGTTGCAACCTGTGCATTTTGACAAGCTTGGAAAAAATCACAGGCGTAAGACAAATACTCACAAGAGACTTCCATGGACCTTGTGGCCTGGGCTAATTCTGACTTGGTTAGATGGATCCCAATATTGTTGAGGCATGCCTCTAGGTCAGAAACCTTCACTCTCCCATCACCGAACTGACTAAAGGCCTTGATGGTGTTGTTCAGAGCTGGAGGGGAAAAGAAGGAAAAAACCCACCTTATTTAACAACTTGGGCCTGGTACAGATTGGTGTTTTGCACCGGCCTGGGGCAGAAATTAGGGCTTGATAGAGCGGAGTGTCCGCATGCTCCTGAGCCCTATTGCTCACCATAGGTGCCATCTTGGCGCACCGCCATTTACATGTGGTGCGCAATTATTATGTCTGCCGTGTGCAGCACCCAAACAGTGCGGCGCATGACGGGCATCATCATGCACACCAATGGCACCCCTTCTGAGGCGCAAAAAGAAGGCCCCTTTCGGGGCTTCTTTTTCTGCTGTGCACAAGCCGTGCCTTGTGATTGCTGCGGCCTGCTTCTGGGGCAGAAAGGGGAAGCATGTTACCCCCCCTTTCTGCCCGTCTGTCGAGCCCCGTACTGTCACAAAGTGTTTTCACCAGTGCCTGTTTCTGCTTGTACCATGGCTACTTCTATGGTTATGTTTAGGATTCGTAGACATCAAGGCCTAGCTCCTTTTCTCCTGTTTTCAGTGCAAGGGAAGGAATTACAGGGCAAGAGCACAGGTATCAGCAAAACATTGTGAAGTTAGTGGAAAACAATTCACCTAACCAGAGCAAAGCTGGGGTATTTAGGGAGTTGTAGTAAAATTTCACAAGGTGCAAGAAACCTACCCCATTCTTTGGATAATAATGCCCCCCCCCCCAATTTAAATGAGAAACACAAACTGGAAGTTAAAAGATGTCACTGCCTGTCTGGGATTTGCTATGTGGAGCAAGTAGGGATGCAAAGAATGTTTGAAAAGATGCAGAAAATAGTTGAAAAATATATTTCTTGAGTGTTAAGAAACCTTGAGGAGATTCCTGGACTGATAAGAATTTTCATGATTTGGGACTTAATCTGAGCAAAACTCACAGTCACATGTGGTTTTATTGTGCATAAAACACACAAAAGAACCACCTTCAAATTTTGCACAGAATTAGTCCCCAACTACAGCATATTCTACACAGAAAATAATATTTCTATTCCGTTTACTGTGCAAAAAAGGGCAAAGGTTTTTGTACAGAATAAGTCCTGAACTATGAATAGTTGACTCTTTTAAGAGTTGGTGTTCAACACCTTCCTCACACCAGAGAAATTGATATGGAGAAGTTGGGAGAATAACAGCTATAACACCCCTTCTTTTGCATATTCTAAATACGTTCTTTTGATAGTGGTATTAGAAAGAGAGCAGAATTTGTACACTGTGACACAAGATTTTCCCTCTCTTTACAATTCTCATTCTTCTCACAGCTCACCTTCCATTTCTTTAAAGCGTTCTGATTTGGATATCTTCTTTTTGATATTCTCAATATCAATATTCCCTTCCTCTGCAAAATGAAAAGATGATACCATTCAATGATGGGGCAAGTTAGGGAAAGGAACTGCTGTACTGGAACAGAAAAAGGGATAGAACGATGGGTCTGAGAGTGGATACTTTGCCACACATGTAAGGTAATTGCACACAAAAACATAGAAGAGCATGGCTTGCAGGTCGGAGTCCTCTGTTTCCACTGAAAGTCTTTTTTCTGATTCCCAATAAAGGGGCATGGCATATTTGTCACTTTTTGGTTCCTGGTAACAGTTGGAGGCTGAGAAGACAAAGACAAAACCATAGCCTCCTGTGAGAATCTCCTAGTAATACTCACTGTCAATGGGAGTTGTCTGAATTAGTTCCTGATATTCCTCTGGGTATAAACAAATGCCCATGTTCTTGAGGGTGGATTTGAGGTCCTGCAGAGAAACCTTGTTTCCTTGAATATTGCTGACTGCTTTAATTGCATCCTTCAGCACTGAGGGAAAAAGCAAAGTTGAGTTTTGCTCATGGGAACTAATAACTAGCATATGAAAATGAAAACGTTAAAAATGGAGTTCTGGGCCTCATCCCACCCCAAGATTTTCACAGACTTGGAGGCCATACAGACTGGCTGGCCTGTGGGCCGCACGCTGGATGCTTTAAGCTTGCCTCAGGGTGCCATTTTGGCATGCGCCAGTCTACACAGCATCATGGCATGGCTCCAGCTCTGCATCTACATGATGCAGCGCCAAAGAGGCATCATAAAGTCATGCTGTCACAGCTACAACACCCCTTGGAGAGCACAAAAAAGACCCGCTTTCTGTGGCTCCTTTTTGTGGTCTTCAGTGGCCAAATTGGGGCCGCAGTGTGTGGCTGCCACAGTCCTGATCTGTCCAGTAAAGGGGCAGCTACATGCTGCCCATCTGTACAGCCCCTAAATCAGCAGTTCTCAACCTGTGGATCACAACCCTTTTGCAGGAGTCACCTAAGAGCATCAGAAAACACATATTTCCGATGGTCTTAGGAACTGAGACACCATTCCTCTATCCACTGGAGGTCACCACAATATGAGGAACCTATTAAAAGGTCGCAGCATTAGGAAGGTTGAGAACCACTGCCCTAAATGAATATTTCCAGCTATAAGTGCTGAGGCAAACTAGTATGGGCTAAGTAAACTGTAAATTTTCCCTCAAAAATGAAACTGAGTAAACTCAGTAAAGAAAACCTCCTTTAGGGGAGCTGAGGATGTGCCTAAAAGGATATAGCCTCATTCACTGAGGATGGGAACATTGTCTGTCCAACACTGATAACTGTGTCCAACACTATAGAAATGATACATTTTGACACCACCTTAATTGTCGTGGCTCAGTGTTATGGAATTCTGGGAACTGTGGTTTAGTGTGACATTTATCCTTATTTGTCAAAGTGCTCTGGTGCCACAGCAAACAACAATTCCCAGAATTCCATAGCATTGAGTCATGGCAGTTAAAGTGGTGACAAACTGGATTATTTCTGCAGTGCAGATGCAGCCTTTGTTTTTAGCCTCTGGTATATCAAACTAAGGGCTATTCTAGCCTGATGCAAAGCCTGGCTTTTTCCTTAGCAAAAATAATGGGTTGAATCCAGGGGGGATAACGAGAGAGGAGGAGACACTGATACATGACTCTCAATATCGCAACTGCCCCAGCGACAATGTTTCACACCGGGTGACTAGTGCAATTGCAAACTCATTGTTGGGTTACCCTTGTCAATGAAAACGGGTGTCCTAGCCATGCTTCGATAACACAGCAGCTATGGGTCAGAGGTGGCGGTGGGCAATGAGTATTGCCAAAATTACTTTTGTGATCCCATCTAGGACAATTTAATTGAGATGTTTTGTCAGTCTATTTGCTTGCATATTGTTGTTGTAACTTTCACAAACTCAGACAAATTATTCATGGCCCAGCTCAGCTTATTGCAATGCCGCCTCTCCTTCCCTGTTTAACTACGGATTTTACTTACCTGACAGTTCAGAGAAATGTGGAATGTTGGTAAGAACTTTAATGAAGTCTCTCACAACTACCTTTCCATTGCCTGCAAATCAAGAAATAATTGTATGCATATATTTGAGAAGCACAAGAATTACTTTGCTAGAGTGCATTGAAGGTGCATAATAAGCTGCTTCCACAACTGACAACCTAAATTTGTAACCTGGGAGAAAGATTTGTCATGGGCCAAGTCAAACCAGGCAAATAGTGGCCGAACTGCTTGTACTTTCAGTTCAAAACATGATTCCCTTTTGTGGCGACTAGTTTTGAGGTATTCCTGGAGTCTGCTGCAGTTCACAGGGGCACTAAAATAAAAAAGAAAGCATCCTTTCTGTTGCACTGCTGGCTGGGCATTTCAGTGATGTGGATGAGAAAGACGCTCTTCAAGGACTTACCATCTACAGGTACCTGTTTTAGGGCTTGCTCAAACTCTTGGTCAGAGAGTTGGATCCCCAAGTTTCTCACAAAGAAAGGGAGATCATGCACAATCATCTTGTCTCCTTCAATCTTCTCAATGCCTTGAATGGTGTTCTTCAACACTGTAAAATTGCAAACATGTGCACCTGTAGTCTCAAATCAGATTTGGCTGCCTTCCATTCTTAACACGAAAGCATGCTCAGTTGTGGTACCCAGATTTTTAAATATACTTCCAAAGAAAGGGTGACTGGTGTCAGCATACCAATATTTTGGCACAAAAATCAAAGCCTTTTTGTTTGCCAAGAATTTTAATTGGGTGATTTTATCTATTCTATTTTACTATCTTGTTTTATTATCATGAATGCATGCTTTTTGTTTCTATTTTATTTTAAACCCTTTAAAAGAAGTGCCATAATCACTGCTGTCACCAAATATACAAAGGGGTCAAGAAAAAATAAACATGGAGAAATGCAGCAGATCACCCGAAAAAGGATGATATTATGTAACGCATCTGGCCCATTTTTATTTTTATTCTTTTAGTTCACACTAGAGCTCAACAAAAAAATTTCAGCAATCATTTTCCTCAGAAAATGTCGGAGATTTTTTTCTTTTGTTGACTCCTGCAGACAAAAAGCCTTTTTTCCCATAATGTTCTTTGAATTTTCTATTTTTGAAAAATGAAAGCAGGTTTATGAACGCCTCCAATTCCAGGTTTGTAAAGAGGGGCTGGTGCAACCCATGGTGGATCCTGGGATCTAAAAATTGGCTCCCAGATCTCCAAACTCTCCACTAGTGAATGAATGGATGAAAATTAGGACACATGTGGCCCAGCAACATCAGAGTGTGGTCAAGATGGCAGAGGTTATTAATATGAGGCTGCAGCAGTTTGCATTTGCCTGAGCCTACAGGGATGGCAAGATTATGCACCTTACCCAGCGTCTCCTCTCCTCTGTTCATTCAGTACAAACTACTTTTTCATTTTGAACTCAGTTTGCAGCAATCGGAGTAAGCGGAGGATGAAGGCGGAAAGTAAGAGGAAGAGAGAGAAAAACTGGGACATTTTAAGCATCTGAAAACATGGGGTGATATAGGATTAATCAATATTGTGTCTGTCAAATCAAGTAGTTTGAGGATAAAAAATGCTAGTCCTTTCAACATAGGAAGTTTGATTGAAGTATATTAATCCTGATAAATCATAATTGCATCGATTTTATTATTAGTAGTGCTTTTTGAAAAGCAGGGTGAGTTATTTGTAATGCATTTCTTTTGCAGTAGTGTAAAATCATTTAAAAAGTAAGGCAAAGACTGGGAAGGAAATTACTCTTTTTGGAGATAACACACTATGGTTGATCATAGTTAATCATTGTTACTTCTTCTTTTTTTATTAAATGTTAATTGTTATCACAAATATCACACATAGAAACTAACATAAAAGAGAGATAAAACAGAAAATGGTTCAAAAATTCTAAGGTGGTCATAAAATCCGAAATAAAACACGAATAAATAAGTATTTTTTAAAAATCATTGTTACTTCTAATGCAATGCTGGGGAGGCCATTTTTATATTTTCATAATAATGATTTAAAAGTAACCAAAAGTATTATTAGTATAATAACAAGTATCTTTTTAAAAACACTTCAAGTTCTGCTCTTAAGGCTCCCTCTCAATGGATATATTTTATCCAACCCCATTAAAAATAATAATAAATGAAATTCATGTAGTGTATAGGAATTGAGACACAGCACTACCAGCACTGGTGTGAGCCTATTACAATATTAGCGCTGGAGATGGTATTGCCATAATTTTTCTGTCTGTAAATGCCCTTACCCCATTACCCAAACATATGCATAGCCATCTGGTCTACTCACTTGCAAGTTCAGTGAAGAGCCGTGTTTTCCCCAAGGCAACCATGAAGCCGTTGAAGTTCACCATCCCGTCTTCTGCAATGTCAAGGTTTAGGAATGTGTTATGATACCTACTTTTTCAGTGGGATTTAGATAGCCTAGGTAAACCTTTAGGGCAGAGAGAAAGAAGTTCTGGCCATCCAGATGTTGTTGAACCCCAGCTGCCATTAGCTGCGGTGAGCATGCTCAGTGGGTTAGAGATGATGGAAAGACCATACATCCACCGCCACTGCCTTAGGGCTCAAGGAAGACAGAAATGCCTGATTGACTTCTCTTATTACAGATGAATCAAAGGCTCATTGATAAGTACAGTTGGATATATACAGTGAAATCCTGGCTCAGCCATGTAAACCGTGGTAAGCTTCAGAAGAGGGCAATGGCGAACCCCCTTTGAACAAATCTTGCCAGGAAAATCCCATGATAGGTTCACCTTAGGGTCGCCATAAGTTAGAAATGACTTCAGGGCACACAACAACAACAACAACAACACTTGTAGGGAAATGTTTTCATAGGTAATAGCAATAGCAATAGCAGCTTCATTTATATAGTGCTTCATACCGCATTAAGCAGTCTCTAACTGTAAGCTAATTTCTCCTAACAAGCTGGGTACTCATTTTAGTGACTTTGGAAGGATGCTAAGCTGAGTCAACCTTGAGCCCCGGCTGAGATTGAACTCACAACCTTATGGTTTGTGAGTGAGTGGCTGCAACACTGACATTTAACCACTGTGCGACCAGGGCTCCAAATAATGACACAACCCCTAATGTTTATTAGAAAGTATATTGTGAAGCTTCTAAAAAGGAAATCAATTTAAAATACTGTATTGGACATGTGCAAAGGGACAGTGCACACTAAATAACAATGACTAGCAATTAAATGCACATTGTGCAAATCAACCTACTACAATGATTTGGACTGTTAATAAAGTTCAATGTGCTATGATTTCTTTGTAGACTTATGGAGAATCTCTCCACTTGACATTGGTTCAAACAGGTTACTTTCAAAAGCCAATCTCTGCCTGACTGACAGAGCCAAAGCAGCAGACATCCATGTACATACAAATCTCACTTTAAAAAAGAGGCAACATAGAGAAATATTAAAAACCAAAAGAAAAATCAGTAACTTTAGACATATCTGGGAAGAAAAAAGAATGGAATTGCCATCACAGCTTTGTCAAACCAACTCAAAGGTAAAAGTTGTGGAAAGCTTGAGACTCACTCTCCACATCTGCCTTCTTCAGCAGCTCCTGGAACTCCTTGTTATTCAAATTCACTCCCAGTTTCTTCAGGATGGACCACAGCTCATGATCTTTGACACTGTCTCCGGCAAGCATGTTGATGACATCGAAGGCATCCTGTAAGGCTAAAAAGATACTCTAGTTTGGGGCAAACTACACATCACATGCAGGCATATGAAACAAATCATGCACACTGTTTTTCTTGAAAAAACCCCCAACAACTGCTCTTCACAAGAAGGTTAAGTAAACAAAAACAAACAACCCAGAGGGAAGGAAGAGATGCTTAACGCTTTGGCTACAAGCAACTTTTGCATTTTAAATTATTTCCTCCATTGCTTCCTCACAACAAGGTTTCAGGTGCATCATGTTCCCCATCTGTTGCACTGCACACCTTTTCACATCCCTTTCCTGTGTGTCTGCATTTGGGTAGAGAAGAATGAAATGTTCAAACAGAAAAAACTGTGTGTTTAACTCAGGGATGTCAAGTGATGAAAGATACTTGTTTGTCAAAGCACATGCTTGTTCTCAACTGTGTATCTTGCATTTAGGATGCTCTGTTTTGGGATTAGTTGTTAGGCGATAAACATGTGCTTAATCTGAAAGTCTCATTGCTAAGGCATACATCTCTGAAGAACGCATATTGTGAAAGGAGAAAACATACTAACTGCAGGGAATACACATTCCCACTAATATCTAGTTTTACATAGATATAGGTGGACAGATACACATGATAGATAGCAGATCGCTATATGGCAGTCAAACACATTTCAGCAGCTATGCTAGCTATATTAAATCTGTACAACATAATGTAAATACACACACACACACAGCTCTGTAGAGGCTTTTTCATACAACCCTTTCAGCATATGCTGACAACCATTCAGTTTAATTACAATGGCACATACTGAACTAATGGTGTGAAAAATACTCACTGTCACATATTACAGGGTTGCTACCCTGTTCCTACTTCTTTAACCATAGTTTAATATACAAATATTAATCTGATTATGCTCTTTCACGTCACTTTCTATTTATCTGTCTCAGTCCATCGCTCTACCAGTCTATCCGGTATTGGTACTAAACACTGTGTTGGTTAGATTTCTGCATGTTAGACTTGGTTTAAAAGCACAAGTGAAAGGAAAAGAGGCAAGCTTTAACTGGCATCCAGCAAGCTGAGTGTGTGTCTGGTTTTATGGATCCCATAACTAAAGCTTTCTCAGCGGCTGGGATCACATGCAAAAAGTCATTCTGTTCTTAGTCTTTGTATGATGTATAGTTGCATTTTGTATGCCCTGCTCAGATAGCAGCATTCAAGAGAAGGTCAGTCTCGGCTGACTGGGAACTATGGCTGCCATAGACTCAAAATGGGCAAATCAAAGAACTATAAATGAAAAGCTGTGTAGTTTCCAAATGGTGTACACCAAATGCAGAAATTTAAGTGATGGTTACTGAAATCCTTTAGTAAGGTATGATGAGGGAGCAAACCACATTATTATTGTTTGTTCCACACTATGAAGAAATTAAACAAACTTGCTTCCTTTTATTTGGTGGATGCTAGAGACAACATATGAGCCAAAAATTGAACTTCAGAACCTGTTTTGGTTAGGCCTAGATTCTGTGAAGTGTTTCCTCCACTCCTGATAACTAAGGGCCAAGCTGATATTTGTTGGTTTATGTATCCCACAAAAGAATCTTTATGGAGAAATAATGCAGTATTGGTATGCTAGGGCCATCACAAGGAAGAATTTGTAAAACCTCAGAGGAATATTTGTAGGATATGTGTTAAGTCAGCTGCTAGGTTCCCAATTCAGCTGCTAGACAGTAGGGTTGTACTACATTGGTAAAGACCACTTCTCATAGAATCATAGAGTTGGAAGAGACCACAAGGACCATCCAGTCCAACCCCCTACCATGCAGGAACTCTCAGTCAAAGCATACCCTTTTCGTACTGTTTATATTATTCAAATAGTACAGAACTATATACCTCTTCAAAAAAAAAAAGAGGGGGCAGTGACTTGAAGTAAGTTTCTTTAATTTTTCATATTGAAAGATTTGTTTAAATATGGGTATCTTGTGAAATAACAATGAAGAAAACCCCAACTGATACTTCATCTGAAAGCAGGCCTAAAGTTTTGCTTTCTAGTCAGAAGTAAGACACATTGAGATCAGTGGGACTTACTGCCAGAGCTTGGAAATTTGCTTTGTGAAAAACAATTCATTGCCATTACAGATTGAAATCTTTTTATACTGTTACATTTTAAAAAGGAATTGCGGTCATTGCTATTTATGTTACCGTTGCATTATAACTTAAGGTATTATCCTTGCAAAAAGAAAAGAAAGAGAAATTAATTTAAACCAATTACTTCCAAGTTCTGCTTACTGCCAAGAAAATATTCAGGTAAAAAACATGAACCATGTCACAAAGCTAGTCTATCTCAAATACTGGGTTGATTTTAGAGATGGTTGATCAAATCATGGTTTCTTAATCTCAGCTGTATCCAAAATGTTCTCAGTCAAGAAACTACAGTTTAATACCAGAGTGGACAACGTCTTGATGTGGGGGCTGGGACAAACTGTCTTTCCCAGCTGCAGTAGTTCAAATACTCCTTCCTGCGTCACAAAAGTACACAGGCAGGTAAGAAAGATAAGAGAAACAGACCCTTAAAAAACAAAAGTAGCAGCCAATGGAAGCAGATGCAAAGGAAGGCCTGTTACAGACTGCCAAAATAAAGCTGCTTCGGGTCTCTTTGGAGGTATGCTATTTAAATGATGCATGGGTCCTAAGAGTCCGGAGGTTGCACCAAAGCCACAATCCAATCCTAAGCACTGGAGTGCAGCTTTGGTGCAGCTTCCAGATTCTTAGGATGCATGCATCATTTAAACAGCATACCTCCAAAGAGATCCGAAGCAGCTTTATTTTGGCAGTCTGTAACAGGCCTAAGTTTCATTGGATGTGCCACTCATTCCTCATTTAACAGGTGACTTGATCACCATGCAATTTCTGCAGTTTAAGGAGAGAGAGACCTTTCTATTCTTGCCATCATTAGATTTCCCAATAAAGTGAGTAAAGCCAAAGTATCTTTGGCTTGAAAGAAAAAGTCTGGCCTCACCCTTAAAATTAGGTTTGCCCTTAACCACACTCAGGTCATGATCAGAAGCAGTTCTTTGTTCATCTTTCTCAGCTTTCATCTTGATATACACACACCAAGCCTAACCGTCCTTGGCTAAATGTGACAACCTAGTAAAGGAATGGGTCCAATTCCCATTCCCTTGTTAAGCTCAGTATCACTCCACACAATAGAGATCTATTCTTTTGTCATCCATAGTGACTGCTTTCCCATTGGAATGCTGGGTGATGTTCTGCTTCCATTCACTGTCAAGAGAAGCTTATCACCATGTTTGCCAAGGATATTATAGACAGTCCCAGCTGGATCCAATCCCTGTCAGCAGCAGAACAGAGGAGTCATAGGAAAAAACAAATCATGCTCTTTGTGGCATTGCCAGCTCTAGTGGAAGCTAATCATCCACCTTAGTAGATGAAAGAGCAGCCCACAATTCTTTGGGAATTTCTTAAATGGCCAGCTGGGAAGTAGTGTATTTATCCTTATCTTTGGGAGAGATTGTAAACCTGGGACGTGACTGGAAGCTAATCCCATAGCTAAGAATGCAGTAAAGTCACATAAAGTAAATAAGAATTCTTACAAAAATGTAATAATAATAATAATAAATACCATATATACTCGACTATAAGTTGACTTCATGTATAAGTCAAGCACAAGTTTTGGGCTTTAATTAAGAATTTTGCTATGACCCATGGATAAGTCGAGGGTAAAATTTAGGGGCATATAGCAAAGGATCTAAAGGATGAAGCAAAGCAAAACAATGTCAAAGAACTTACAAAATTCCAGCAGACATAACTCTTTGTGCTTACTCTTAAGACTGGATGGATGAGAGAGTAGAGGGGGGTCAGTATTTCATATATTATACTCTTGCTTTTCCCAGGAGATGGTTCCTTCTTTTAAATAAGAGTTAAGATACGATACTTAAACTGAACCATGGATAAGTCAACTCAGGTTTTTTGGGTCAATTTTTTGACCGAAATTTCTAGACCTATACATGAGTATGTACAGTAAATGGAATCAAAATGATCATAGAAGAGAATAAATGATAATGAACATAATGGAAGGTTTTGAAGAAATTGTATTTCTTTTCCAACTCATTGCAGATTCCTCCAAGGCTACCTACACCATCTTCATAATGGACATCCACGTAGAACATGGTCATGCTAGATGACCCAACATCCACTGAATTGGCCTCTCAGTGCATCAAGGGCCTTCCATGGACACACTGATATTGATCTTCATCAACTGATGACTTGCAGCAATGATGACAGCACATAGAAAGAGGTGTAGCTATCTCACAGTTACAGAGAGAGGTGTGGCCAACCCACTGAATTCTCTCTCTTGGCTATTGACCAAAGATGCATCCAAACATCTCTACAAATGTGGCATATCATACTGGCTGAAGCTAGGCTTTGAGAGCTAAATTACTGCTGGAAACACTTTCAGTAATCTGAGTGAACCTTCTTATGGCTAAAAAGTTCATGTTCAACAATAAGTTATTCCTGCTTGCAGTGTACAATGCAAACAGTCCCTATCCAAAATGGAAGAGGGGAAAGGGAAAAGCCCTAATCCACACTTATTTTGGCAGCCTTCTGCAGAAAAAAAGAGGCAAGTTTGCCCTTGTCAATCTAAGATCTCTGTCACTTTGGCCAAGGTTTTGCAAAACTGGTTGGGATGCTGATTGTGTTGCAACTACCACTGCAACCAAAATGAGAGGAAGCGATAGAAAGTACTGTGCATTCCTTCATGTTAAAAGCAATATTTCATGGTGAATGTCTTTGCATCCAGCAAGACCTCTTTCCCTTCTCTCAAAGCCATGTTCATTCAGAAAACTGAATTTCTTAAACATTTATGTCAGCACCCATACAAAGACTTTGCAGGTAGAAGAGGTATCCGAACTGCAGAACCTCAGAGTGTTGTTACTCTCATTATCATCCCCTAGTTTAGGCAGAATCTCACACCTAGTGGAAAAATAGTGGTATAAAGGGGTAAGAAACACAACAATTCTCACACTGCTGGCACAAGTGGGCATGAATGAAAGCCCAAACTGGCCTGTACAGAGAACGCCTGGAAGCATGGTAAAATGGCCAATAGCAAATCGTCTTAAAGTTTAGAGGTATTATTGCCCACTTTAGGACATCAGTTGTTTTTGAAGCCCAGATTTTTTTTGTGGGGGGGGTGGGTGGGTGGAGATATCTGGAAAGCTACAAAAATGGCCTTGGGGAGTTTATGGGTTGTACTCTGGCCACTCCTAGTTTAAATTCAAGATGCTTTTCATTTTGAAAATGAAAAGCTGAATAGTAAGGACTAGTTTATATTCACAATTGTGTATTGCACACATAAACTCCTAAGTAAATCAGCATTGTCTGTGGAGCCTCATTTTCATTGACCAACCTGTCTATGCTCTCTCCATACCTCCATGTAACAACATTCACCATTAAACACCATGTTGAGCTCTTTAAAAATGCATGTACACACTTTATGATGAATCCACGTACTTTGGGAAATGACAGTGTGAAGTGTTTTCCTTCCAGCAAAATGCAGAGTCTAGCGTTCTGCTTAGCTGAAGGTGGTACATGGTGGAGAGAACTCTAGGAATCTGAAGCAGGGTTGGCAGATTTTTTGCTTGCTGTAGTTATGTCCCCCATTTTTAACAAGCTCTACTCATATATTTGTCAAGCAAAATTTAAAGATATAAATGCTCTTTCATCCAAAAGAAAGTACACCCACTGGGACACCTTATTGCTCAGGGGATTAGGAGGACATATAAGATGCAGCTGTGACTTTTCCAGTGTTAAAATTCCCTTGAGTTAGGAAGCTCCACTGTGAAAGTACTAACCACTGACTTTCTTCCCCTCTTTAGCAGATAAACAGATTGTTTGGACTAATTACTGAGACAAATACCCTACACCACTCTACTTGCTTACTTGGACTAGTAGCCAAAAAGAGGAAAGGATAGGAAGCACTGTGCATTATTTGGTGGGAAATCAATCATTCATAGTAAATGGTTTATTATCTCGCAATACTTCCTTCTTTTCCCTCATTCAAAATATTCAGCTCCTTACAAATTTAGTGCAACACCCTCACCAAGACTTTGCAGATGGATGTGAGACCAAAACCTCAGACTTGGGAGCAGAATTGCACTCTCGCTTACTGCATCCTGTTGTCACCTTCCATAACCCTAACCATCCCAGTTCACCACCGTCATATTTTTTGCTTTAGCCAATAAACAGATTGATTGGACTAATCCTGTAGACAAATAACCCATCCCAACTGCCATCCTCTTTACTTTTCCTTACTGCATTGTATGAAAAGTTTATCAGTATGCTGTTCCCTGTGGTACCTTTTTCAGACGGCTTGGTACAAGAGATAAGAAGGCAATGGGCAGGGAAAGAGAATAGAGAACCACAGAGACAAACATGCCAAGCTTAGCTACTGGCCACATAAAAGCTAAGCATAACATGGAACAGCCAGGAAGAACCAATGGACTATGTAAAGATAGAGCTGTCATGAGATAGAGGACAATTGTGAATTCCCTATACCATTTCAACAACCTTGAGGGGGCCTCATTATACAGAACATAAGGTATCCAGTTCAGTCCCAGCAGGTTTTGAACTTGCCTGAAGTTCATCACATTTTCATCCTTACTCTCCCTGCCAAGTCATCAGAAATAATGAAAAATAAGGGATTCGGGAAATCGCGGAAGAAGCCTGCTGACTTTAGATAGGTTTTCTGCTAGTACTCATCAGAAAACAGGTACCTGCTATATATGGCCACATAATCTCCCCTACAGTTCACCTGATCCAAAAAGTGCAAGCTGATGTGTGTATTGCATTGAATGGACAACATTTCAAGACCCACCTTTCTGGTCTGATTGACCTTTTGAATGTGCCTTCCTTTCCCTTCCTGGTTTCCTGAAATTTGATACTTGAGGAATGTCATCTTCAGAATCATACCTCCGTGGGAGATGCTCTTGGAAGGACAAAGTCTTCTTTTTCTTCTGCTTCTGGATAGCTTCAGAGTTGGCCCTCTCAGCAATTGAGAAAGGAGCAGAAAGAGCATTTTGGTCCATAGTCAGTGAAAATCTGATTTTCTTTTGCTTCTGGATATTATCTAGTTCTTTAACAGGTAAGGAAGAGCTTAATGGAAACAGAGTGTCCTGACTGGTATAGCCAAAGCCTGGTCTGACTTTTGGCCACACGATGCCTTGATGATCTTTGTCCTTCTCCTCGACATGACATATAGGAGATGTAGTATTGGTTTGTCTTAGGACAATAGGTTTCTGGGGTATACTTGTTCCCCTTTGTAGTTGGGCAAGATCAATCTCTTCATTTGGATCATAGAATGTAATCAGGTCAGCACGGTCTGACAGTAACTCTTTGTCGAGCAAACACCATTTTTTCTGCCACTGAAAGTCCAAATCATCCAAATTAGCAAAGTCCTGGCAAGGTCCTCTCTCCAGAGAGAGATATTCATCTAGTGAAATTGGAGATAGAAACAAAGAAACCATATCAGACATCAAGCAATTCAAACCAAAATGGCTTTACCATAGAAAAGGGTATTAACCACAGTTTCCAGCTTGAACAACAATAATTTTCACAATTCAAAGACATAGCCATGTTAGTTTGGATCAGTATGCAAAGGGATCTTGTAGTACCTTCAAGACTGACTGAGGGATAGAAGTGGGTAGCATAAGGTTTTGCAGACTTAAGTCTGCTTCATCTGATGCATGCAGTAAAGTGCCTAGGAACAGATCTTTATAGTTATGAATGAACAGGTTGCATGTACAAATGGCAACAGAAATGCAAAACGTGTGGTTATGGTGATGAATTTTAACAATGGTCATTGGGGAACAAAGGCAGGAGGAAAGATGTTGTCTAAACTGAGTAGATAACCATATGAATGATGGATGGAGTTACTGCAACATAGTGTGAACATGGCTGGGATTAAGAAAGGAGATGTGATAAACTGGCCAAAAGAGCCCTTGGGAAGCTAGGATGTTAAGTAGCATTATTTTATGTATAGTGTGCCAGAAAACCATTGTCTCTGTTCACCTCACTGTCAATGGACTAGACTTTGTGGATATATTCAAATTCTGCTGTTTCTCTTTTCTCAAAATTGGTCCAACAGCTTTTTATATCTTCCATTGACATTTAGATAGTTAATCTGTCAAACAATATATTATACAAAACACATGTTTTCCACATTGGTCTCACTGCTCAGTTGTTACAGCATGTGCAGGTCTTGATCCCTTGTGTTGAACAGGAAGACCTGAAAAGAGCTTCTGCTCATGTTTGCTTGAATGTAAATATGAAGCCCATATGTTGATATATTGTTATGCCTGGTAATCATCTCAGGAATGATGCAAACAAAAATGAAGATACTGGGTACTGGGATGGGTTCTGGGAAGGAGTCAGGGACTATGTGTGGAGAGTGGGTGTTTTCATCTGTTTTCATGCTTTTGGAAGACTTTTTACCATGTATTTTTAAAATGGAGGAAGGCGTTTTGGGAGACTACTAAGGGGCTTCAAGGGCTGCAGAAGAAGGAGACAAGAGGACTACATGTGACACATGGTTGGCACCTTCCTCATCCCTGATATAGGCTGCTTAGATTCTTGTGACATTTCTGCAGATTGGTTTCTAGTCCAACTAATGGTAAGTGGGCACTTACCCACTTCCCTTTGGTGACTTATAGGGCCTTTCACAGCTGCCAGGAATTCTGAGATGTTCAGTTTGCCATCCCCTGCAATGAAACAAAAGAAATGAGCGATCACATATTTAATTGTATGATTACAGCCTTCTTAGTCCTAGTCCCAGTAGTGTGCAAACAGCTCCACAAATATGTCTAGCAATGCCTATTCCTGCTAGTCTCCCAAACTAACAGACGTTGGGAATGGTCAAATGGCTGATCTTGGTGCAATTGATTTGTAACTGGTAGTCCGAATTTACTCTGTCTTACACATTGTAAACTGCTTAGTTCACTGATAAACAGTATAGAAATGCACTAGCTTTTGCTATTGTACTTGCTATTTGGTTACCCTGGTGTAAACTGCATTTTGTCAATTGGGATGTTGGTTTTAATCAGCAAAATGCACATTTTTATTAATTGTATTGGTCAAGCTAAAGTTGCTTGGAGCAAGCAGAATGGAAGTAAAATCTCATGTAGCATTTTTCACTTTCTTTCACAATTATTCCCCACCTCCATTTTAGAAAAAAAATCTTACAGGCAGAACTTTTACCTCTGTGCTAAATTTAATGAAAGGTTAGGCAAAGCAAAACCATTTTTTTTTTTTTGGGGCCTGGCCTGACTTTTAATCTGGAGATGGAGGGCTTGTCCCCCTCACCTGCCCTTTGATGGGTTTGAATTATCCCAGGTTAAACCCAAACAACTTCACCAGCTTCTCTGGCACCAAATAATAATAATAATAATAATAATAATATCCTGCCTCTCTGTGCAATACAACTGGGGCAGGCTATAAATACATTTCATTATTATTACATTATTATTAATAATTGGATTCTTATATTGAATTCACATAATAGAAGACTACTGAAATTTAGCTACCCATTCCAGCTTAATACCACATTCAATGCTACTTTTTTACTGCACCATACAATTTCCCCCTTTCTTCTTATGTTGGAACAGGTGAATACTCACAGGTAATCCGAATGCATCCCAATGCATCTTGTACTATCTTGGAGCTCAGGGTAACCCCTAAAGAAGACAAAATTGGCTCCAGATCTTCAATGTTCACCATATCTTTCTTGATCTTTCTGAAAACCTGCTGAGCAGTCTGGAGAGCTGCAACAAGAGAGAATAATTGATGGAGTTAGCAAACAAGAAAGAACAACCATTCTCTTATTCTCCACATATTCAGTTGCCACTGGATCTAAGAGAACAGTGTTGGTTATGAACTGAGAAGCTGAAACCAGAGTGAAACTGAACGTTCACGGTGACACTAGCAAGGTTGGAAAAGTTACCTTTTTTGACCACAAATACCAGAATCCCTTAATTAGCATGCCTATGATGGCTGTGGGATCTGGGAACTGTAGTGCAGAAAGTAACTTTTCCAAGCTTTCATGTATATACAAGAGTCCACCAGAGAATGGGAAAAAAGCTCTGAAGTCTTGCTTTTGTGGCTTGAAAATATTCTCAAAAATATAAATCCCAAAAAACAAACCTCTTGATTTTGCCATTTTATATATTGGACACCATTTTACTAAACCATTGTATATAATGGGATTGGAGCATCCTCAAATATTGGTATCCACAGGAGTGTGTGTATCCTGGAACCAAACCCAAGTGGATACCAATGACCCACTGTACAACCATCTTTCCTCTTTTTGCTTCACTTTCCCTCTACTTACCTTCAGATTCAGTGTAGGGCAAGATATTATTCACAACATCCAGGAACTCAACAAAGTCCAGATTTCCATGTGCTGCATTAAAAAGAAGAAGGAAGAAAAGTTGGTAAGAGAAGTGGGATCCACAACTGTATAAAATGGTTTACCTTAGGGGATTTCAGTTCAGATTTTAAAATCAGATAAAACTGGATCAAAAAGGCATACTGCAAAATTGTAACATCAAAACAAAGAATAATGTTTCTGCATACAGTACTTCCTCCTGGAAAGAAGTAGCTGTCATTTCATGCATATCCACTGATGCTCAGATTTGGTGTCATGAAATGAAAACAGAAGCTTTTTTGGCATGCTATAAAATGTATATTGGAAATAGTATAATTATTATTTGACATTTCTAGTATAGAAAATTAAAAAAACTAAATTGAAAAAAACATGACTATTCAAAACTCAGCCCTCTTCTCGTTTCGTTTGTGTGAAGCTTTGCATGTGGGTTTGGCTAAACTGTATGTACATACCTCCAGATAGATCTCCTTTTTAGCAGGACATCTAAGCACACCTAGTTTTCTCCTGTTTGAATCCAATGAGTATAAAATAATGGTTTGTAAAAGCCACGAGATTTAGAGTGAAAGTGAATACAGTACCCACCATCCACAGGAATGCACCTGAGGGCCTGCTGCATCTCAGGAACAGCCAGAAGGATGCCCAGCGTGTGCAAGGTAAGGAGGAGATGGTTGACATTAATCCTTCCTCTCTTGATGGCTCTAAACACATTGCAAGCTCTGGAAAGTCCTGGAAAAAAGCAAGGACAAGATTGCCATACCCTCCACCTATCCCAACCTGCCATCCAGCTTTTTCAGCTGCTTTCTTTCACTTCCTCCTTTTGTCCTCAGCTTTCTTAAATTGCTGTATAATGAGTTAAAAGGCAAATGTAGTTTACACTCAGTTAACTCAGTAGCAGGGAGAGGGGTTACAATCTTGCTCTTCCAAGTAGGCTCAGGCAAAAACAAAGTGCTGCAGCCTCAGCTAGCTTGCATGTTCTTCCTCATTAATAATTACAGGTTAGCCCTCTTTATCCACAGATTTTTTATCTATGGATTCAATATTTAAAAAATATATAAAATGCAATAAGAAAGCCTTGATTTTGGCATTTTATATAAGGGACACCATGTCACTGCTCCATTATATTTAATAGGACTTGAGCATCCATGGATTTTGGTATCCACTGGGGGTCCTGAAACCAAACCCTAGTGGATACCAAGGGCTAACTGTAGTGGCATTTTGACCCCACTCTGGTGTTGCTTGGTCATAAATGTCTCAGTTTTCTCTGTGAAATGCTGGAGGGTATATATTATGGGTCTGTCTGAGAAGGTCCTGAAAAGCAAGGATAATACTGTATTACATCTCTGGCTTTTGATTCACTGAAGTCCTTCAGAAAGACAACCCTAATCTGGAAATTAACCAGTTAGCCTTAAGGTTCTGCCACATTTCTTTTTCTTTCTTTTTTCCTCTCCCCCTTACTTCCTCCTTTTTATGCCCAATCTGGAATGTGTTTCAGATCCTGGATGCTATATTCCTCTACAGAGTTTACTGGAATCTGGCAAGTTTGGCAGTTGCCAAGGTGCGGATATAATAGGCTACACACAGCTAGCCCTGCAATCCACAGCTAGCAATAGGACAAGTTATCAACAGTAGAACTACTGTGATAAAATGACAATGAGTCTCTATAGACCGGCCCAAAAGGCCGGGCTATGGGTGGAGTCATGGCGGAGCATCCACATGCTCGGTGCCCTGACCATGGTGCCATTTTGGTATGCACCCGTTTACATAGCACGCACCATGATGACGCCACTCTGGTGCTGCATCTACATGATTGAAATCTACATAATGCAGCACCAAAAGGGTATCATCATGCTGTGCCCAGTTGATATGACGCCCTTTAGAGGACACAAGAAGGAGCTGCATTTTGCCACTCCTTTTTGCGTCTTCTGAAGGCCGGATCGAGGCTGTGGTGTGTGGTTGCCATGGCCCCAGTCCAGGGTGAAAAGGGGCAGCTGCAGACCACCCTAAAGGTGCAGTCTGTATAGCCCCTATGTTAGCAAAGTCAGAGGCTGAAATTTTAGTGTACACCCATATGTCTTTCTTGTTGTGTGCCTACAGTCTGCTGACCTTAATCATCTCCATTAGCCAGAGAGGGTCAGTGACACTCTCTTGTTTCATTACCCTTTGCTCCTTCCACAAGATATGGGTCAAATTCTTCTTCATCGTAGAAGGTTGTGTAGAGATTATACAAAGCTTTACTCCTCCTGCCAAGAGAGACATAAGCAGCATATGATCACAACTATTTAAATCTCTGTTCCTGCCTAGTCAGCAGGTTTATAATGTAATCTTCCCCACTCTTTCCAATTGTGTCAAGTGTGGACACAGAGAGCTGGTTGGTTCTCAAAGCTGTTGGACCCAGAGGTACTCTTTCTGCTTGGTGGCCTATTACTCACTCTGGCACCATGTGATTTTGCTACTGGCATAGAAAGCATCCATATTAGCTGCTTCTGTTGTTGTGGCAGTGCTTGTGTGAAGACTTGTGTACCACAGGTTGGGATGATAATGCTAATTCACACTCCACAATATTTGTGAACTTATACGTTTTTAGTGTAGCAAAAAGACTTATGCTTCGTGGATGGAAAGAGAAATATGCACCGTCCATCATTCAGTAGTCAGAGAATCCAATGGTTTTATCTATGTATGAATATGTATTTCAGAGACAGCTCTTCAAGAAGATTTTATTCAGACATATGATCAATTTTTATTAGCCTGTAACAATAAGGATGTTATATATTTTCTCTCCTTTTAACCCCGCTTTACTTTTCCTGCTTTCTTTTCTTCTCTGTTTTTTGTACATACAATAAAAATTCCATAAAATCTTACATTAAAAAAACATACATAGGAGGCATTATACAGAGCAAAGTATTAAAGCAGATCCTATTCCCAATAATTTATGTGATGCCCATAATGGATTGATGACTCCCAAGCCAAATCCTTTTTCTGGGAATCAATCCTATGACTTTTTTTAAAAAAATGCTTGAATACAAACTCTGAAAAGGCAATTAAAATATCCAAGGATGACTATCATTGGTTCAGCCCTGAAAGCGTGGGCCAAACCAGCATTTGTTAGACATATGTATCATATAGCACCCTTACGCCAAGCTATTTGTATTTTTAACAAGTTACATTTTGATTCATAACTGTTTTAACCTTCTAAATTGTTTAATTGCTTTTTAATTTTCATATTTATACATGTTAATGTTGTACTGTTTTAAACTGTATTGTTTTTAAATTTGCTGTTAGCTGCTTTGAGTCCCTATGTTGGGAGAAAGGTGGGATATATAATAATAATAATAATAATAATAATAATAATAATAATAATACCTGCCATTTCCTGTAGATATGCCAGATAAGGTCATTCTGGGTGGCTGAGTCTTGGAAAATCCCTTGCATTCTTTCTTCTTCTTTATACCCAAAGGAAATCTCTGTGTTAGAGCATATCGATTTATATTAAATTTTGGAGTATGTGTGAAACTCACTTTGACCCCAAGCTAACCTACTAGGGGCACTGACATTTCTCCAAAGCAGAGATGTCATGTAGGCAGCTTGCAAAGGAGGGGTAGGAGCCCTAGAGATAAGACTAGAAATTCCCCACAGGATTGGGAGTTTCTAGACAAGAAAAACCACCTGCTCACAAAACCAGCACAATACCTGTTGTTTGTTTTCAGCCTCACACCTGATGGCCCAGTGATTAAGTCAATGGCCATCTATTCATCTCTTTGCCTTCCTTGATAGTGTTCAGATCCAAGTGCCTTGGCTAAGTCTATTCTTCACCTTGGTTTAACAAAAGCCCAGGTCTTTATGCTCTTTGTCTTGGCTGCAGCTAAGCCATTAAGTTCAATAGCAAGAGACTAGAAATTGTCTATATAAGCCTCAGTCTAAGCACACACTAGTGTGCTATATTCAGAATACAGCCTGGCTTCACGTCAAACCGAACTCTGATTTTTGCTCCCTCGGCCATTTCCCCCCCACGTTTCGGCAGCCGTGTCCTTTCATCATCTACATCCACATCTGGTTCCTGGAGAAGCCTTCGGAAGTAAGTACTGTATCTCCCGTAGATTTGCCTCTCTCAACTCTCTCCCCAATTTCCCTCCTTTACTTTCATTGAGAATTGCGTGTATGCATGTGCCCTTTGCTGTATGTTTGTTTTCCCCTTTTAATAAATATTTAGACTTAATTGGAGCAGTCTGTCTCAGCTTCGTCTCTCAAAGGATTCTTGTGGACCTTTCATATACATCACGGGGCACAGCCTCGCGAGGATGTTGTTAGGACCCTCCCTCTCAACCATTTGAGCTAAATTCAGAAATCCCCCTAATTAGATCCTTCCTAACATCTGTTTCAGCCATTGCTCAGAGGACAAAGAAGTCTGGGGTGGGGAAAACAGGAAGATATGCTTAGCTGTACATTCTGAGTCGGAAGAGATGGAAAGTACTAGTTTCCTACCTTCACACATGTATGGCTTGCTCATCAGTTTCATTCTCAATTTATGGCCTTTTATACTAGGTTCTAGTGTGTGGATCAGAGATTTAGAGTCAGCCCTACCATCAGACAGAGTGAAATGGCCACTTGAGTTAGTACTTTGTGGCTGTCATGCAAAGGCAATACATTGTTTATTATTTAATTTTGTTATTATTCTGTTTTTATTGTTAGAAATGGAGGATAAATGCTTGAGGGATTTTTTGGCTTTGAAAAATATGCCCTCTGGGTGTGGGGGAACACTGTTTGCTACTTTGCCTCTGACAGCAAAATATCTTGGGTTGCCTTAGCTAAGGGTTTCCCCCCCACAAAATGTACAACCTGTAAACCTGAAATGTGTTCACCTTTAGCCTAGGATACCTAATGCTCCCTTGCAGCTACACATTTCAGCGGTAGAGAGGGTGCACTATTTTATATGGAAATCAGTCCACCATTACTGGTCTTCTCACTGAGGAATTCTTGTTGCTTTCAGAGGAAGTTCAAAACTCCAAACCTAAACAACTTCCGAAGATATTACATTCTCACCTCACTTCCTTTGAACCTCTGGGCCTGATATTTCTGGAAGTAGCTTCTGTGACGTGGTGGCTTGGGGGGATGGATAGGACTGTGCGTGATCATCCGTCTGTGGGAAATGGGAAATGGAGAGAGGGTAAATCACTGAGGAATTATCTCTCTCATACCCTCCAATTGTCCCAAATTAGCAGAGACAGTCCTTATTCATCCTTAATCACCCCACTTGTTCAGTGGCTTTTAAAATGTCCCAGTTTCTCTTTTAAAACGTTCCCCGTCACACAAAAAAATACATTTGAGGGAGCTGCTTGAGTATCTTCTGGGGTACTACAGGCAGAAAAAAAGGAGCTTAGGGGTAACATGCCACCCACCCCTGCTTTTAGCAATGCTGCAGGAAAGTATAAAGTGGAGACACTCATCCTGACATTTCTCTTAGCTACACTCTGAGGCAAAGTGGGGAAATGCAAGCAACTTCATTGTTCCCTAACAAGAAATCAATTCCACTAATTTTAGTCAGAGCTAACAGGTTAGAGCATTAACCAGGGCTGTAATCCTGCTAGAGAAAGACCATACAAGTGTCTCAGTGACAAGGAGAGATGTGCCTTATTTGGCAGAAGGTTACTTCATCTCACTGTGGTCTGCAGCCTGGAGGAGGTTGGCAAACAAGTGGCCGTTTTTACAAAATGCATGGGAAGAAAACTCAGTTTGTTTGTAACATCAAAACAACATGGGACTTCTCACTGTCAAAGGTACCAGAGAAGTTCCACAACATGATGCAAAACTTGAACTACCACATTGGGATGTTTCAGCTTACTCAATTGCACTAGAGCTGCAGCAGTCATGGAAGGCAAGTTTGTGCTCTGTCATAGAGCATCTGGGTATTCGGTCCTTCCATCCTTGTCTGGTCTTCTTCCATAAAGAGTAAGGAACCTCTCCATACCCAAACTGAAGTTGTGGCATCTCTAGTTGTGGTTCCATTGAAGATGTTGTCTCTATGTCACTGATTTGGCTATGATGGAGGGAAAAATTTGCCCAGTCACAAACATAGATGATAAATTTATGCTACTACCGAATGGCAGCCTTACAAAACAACCACTGTAGTAGGGTAGCAATTGGCGAAGTGGTGGGAAAAATATGGCCCACGTGAGGCCACACTAAGGTTACTTTTGAGGCTCTCATAAATTCCCCATCCAATATCCTAAAACTGTCCCACTTCGCCAGGAACAGTCCCCATTTGTCACCCCACTTTTTCAGCTGCTTTTAACACTCTCTCCCTTTGTCCTCTGCTTACTGCAGTTGCTGCAGACTGAGTTCAAAGTGCAGAAGGAGTTTGCATTCAATGAATTCAGTGACAGGGAGAACAGAAGAGGAGCAGAATCTAATAATAATAATAATAATAATAATAATAATAATAATAATAATAAGGATTTATTTATAGCTCGCCCAATCACAAGGAAACAGACCGGGTTACAACGATAAAGAAAGTACAAAGCAAATAAACAATAACAATAAAATAATGAAGCAATTCACAATAGATGAAGCAATTCACAATTTTGTCCTTCCCAGTAGGCTCAGGCAAAAGCAAAGTGCTGCAACCTCTCCTAGCTTGTGTGTTCTTCCTCATGAATAATTTTTGAGATATGTGTCCCAGTTTTCATCTGTGAAATGCTGGAATGCATGCCACCCTCATTTGTCCTCCTCCCCAGTTTAAAATTAAAAATGCTCTCCACCTCCTACAGAATGTGAAGAGGTAATCTAGTCACATTAGAGGGTTAAGCCTGGGTTGTTTTAGGTCTCTAGAAGATGCCTTTACAGTATTTAATTAGGCCTGTTCTAGGTCCAGCAGAGGCTTTAGTAACCCTTTAAGAAGTGTGCAGAGTGTATTTATTTCTTTAAAAATGTGGTAGGGGATTGAAAATTAAAAAATTCCAAAGGTTGAGGGGACATGGCAGGGAGAGGTAGGGGTCTTGTGGTTGTTGTGTGGCCGTCTGAGGTCTTACAGGGGACCAATGCAGTTGCCCAACCCTTGGCCGTTGCCCACCACTGCCTTACAAGTTAAATGCAGACCATGTTCAGAGACCATAAGATGCATGCCACTGTGCTGGGCAGAAATTCCCTTCAACTTGAGAGTTTCGTGACTGATGATGACGAATAAAGGACTATGAAAAAGCTATAAAAGCCTGAATGGCTATGTAAGACTGAAGGCCATTTGAAAAAGCATCCTGACATGAAGGATGCGGCTCTTAGTCCAAAGTGGGGAAGGGAAGTCTTAACAGGTAACCCACTTATTGTAAATTTGTGTCCTTACCTGTCTAAACTAAGTGTGTCAAAGTGTGTGGATAGGTCTGGTTCGGTAGCAAGAAAGCTGGACAGATCATCCTTCCAATCTGCTGTGCTCTTTCCCCATGAACTTGAAGGGTGGATATAGGAGCGATCTCTTTCTTCTTGGGGTTGCTGCTCTGATGTTTCCGGGACGGTCTCAGTCCAACTCTTACTCTCTTTCGGTAGGTCTTCAGGTATGCTGTCCTCAGCTTGCTCAGTTGGGGATTTGCAGTCATCGTCACCCTGCTCTTGAGATTTGCTCCCCTCAATCTCCTCACTTATTTCTTGGGATGTGCCCTCCTCTTCGGCCTGCTCATTTAGTCCTTGGGATATACTGTGAAGGAGGAAAAAAAATAAACGTAGCTATAGACATGAAGAATGCTGCTTAAGTACCATATCAAGCTGCTACACCTCATGACTGGAGTGTGGAAAAGTGGCTTTTTTGGACTACAGCTCCCAGAACTCCTAGCCAGCGTGGCTGAAAAAAAAGTAACTTGTCCAAGATGTGCTAATTACACTGGCTTTATCCTCATCTCTAGTTAGACTCTAATGGGTGCAGGTCCTTCTAACCCAGTGATTCCCAAATTTTTGTCTTCCAGGTGTTTTGGGCTTTTGCTCCCAGAAGCCCTAGCCAGCCTGGCCAGCGGTCAGCAATTCTGGGAGCTGAAGTCCAAAACATCTGGAGGACCAAAGTTTGTGAAACACTACTCTAACCCTTCTCTTCAGTGTTATTGGAACATTCAGTCAATTGTTAGAGGCATGATAGAGTTAACCACCCCTATAAAACACTGCCTGTTGCCTCTCCCTGTAAGTTACCACATGATAGCCAAGATCCTGCACTGGTGTGTAGCTGTGTATGTTTCATGTCATTTCAGTGCCTAGCAGTTGCCAAACCTTGTGCGAAACCCCTGCTGCTCTCACATATGGGAGGGAGAAGGAGGTAGCTCAGATCAAGGAGAAGCATCTGATCTCAGCTTGGCCAGTGGGGAAGAAATGAGACTGTGCTCTCAAATGGGGTGCACCTGCCTTTTCATTTCCCTGGCAGGTAAGAGCAGCTGGACCTGAGCTGCCTCCCCCTTCCTTCCCTTCCTCTTTGATATGTGACAGTGGCAAGGTCCCTCCTGGTGTTTGACAGCTTCCAGATGGTGGGATTTTTTTTGGATGGAACATAGCCTCTACTTACACATGCATAATATGCCTTTGTCCGTGTGCAAATCACTACTAGAATGTGCCTTGAAATAATTGTTTAAAATTGTTAAAAATACAACTGATGGTATCTGCCCACGCCACAGGAAACAGAATGAAATCATACTAAAGTGGCTATAGTTTTTTATATTGGTTAATGATTATTTACCTGCCAGCATTCTTGAGTGGGGTCTCCATTCTCCTCCTGGCAGGTAAAGTTTTGCTTGTTCCACATCAGTAGAGTAAATCCTAAAAAGAAAAAGAAAACTAATGGAAAGGTAAAAGATACCTCCCACTCCAGCTGGAGAGGGAACAGAGGTCACTTCTGGAAATGGTCATTCCTCCAGCATAATAGCCACTTAACAGTGGCTTGCCCATTCTTTGCTATGTCCCGCTGCCACTCACTTGTCAAGGAGATGCAGGAATTTGCAAATTGGTTGGCAATGTGTGGGGACTCAAAACAGAAAGATGATGGTGTAGTACAGCCAAGGCAATCAATGTGAGTAAAGGGGAGTTCTCGGCTTTCTGATCTTCCTCAGGCACTATGAAAAGATCTCAGGTTTGGTGCCCAGCAGGGTGAAAGGAGGTGCCAGAGGAGTTTGATGGAATTGGCTCTCTGGAGATGGATGTGCAGCCCTCCTTCGCAGCAAGTTCTCTCCCACTACCTTGATTTCAACTGTTGCATGGAGAAGTTCTGATCTAATGATGTCATAGAGTAGGAGGTGACCCAAGTGGTATAAAAAAAATTCCCATATCCTCAGTTGAAAAGAAAAATAGTCAGTCTCATAAAGCAGTTAACATCATTCTGGGGACTATAACTGTGCAGTCATTGACACAGAAGAATCTCTATGAGTACCATATAACTCAGTCTCATTGAAGGCCAAAACATCGAGCTATTGACTGGGAATCTTGAAAGAGTCTTCCTGAAAATCTTTCATCAAAGAAGATCTCTCAGTGTCTCCAAGAAATTGTTCCATTGCTCAGCTATTCTTCATTTTTAGGAGGCATTTCCCATCTTTATACAAACTTTTTGGTGTTTAGATTTGCAGTCAACATTTTTCTCCCCCAAATCCATTTTTGTTCTAAGTCAAATATAAATCATAACTGGGTCTTCATGATCTGTTCATTTGCTTTTTCCAGTGCTCAAACCACTATACCATGCTGGTTCTTTGCTTCAGTATTTGCACCCCAAAGAGGGCTGTGTACTTCCATGCATCAGCAGAGACTTTTGCAAGGAATTCAGATTGCAAATCAAGATTTATAAGGAGTTAGGAATCACCTAATTAATCTAACTGAGTTCAAATCTGCAGGAGCAGATGAACTGCATCCCTGAGTATTGAAGTAATGTGCTGAAGTATCACAGGACCACATGCCATCGATTTTGAGAAATCTTGGTGAATGGGTGAGGTGCCAGAGGTTTAGAGAAGAACAAACATTGTCCCTCTCTTTGTTGAAAAGGCAAAATAGAAGATCTATAGACCAGTTAGCCTGACCTCAATACCAGGGATTTTTTTTTTTTTTAGAATAGGTTAAACAGGAGTGATCAGTAGAAACCAGTATGGTCTTGTCAGGAAGAAATCCTGTCAAACTAATGTTATCTCTTTTTTGATCAGGTCACTAGTTTAGTAGATGGTGGAAATGCTGTGGATGTACCAGTCTAGATTAAACCAAAGTATTTGATAAGGTCCACCATGATATTTTGATTAGCAAATTGACTACATTTGGAGGAGATGAGAACACCATCAGATGGATCCATAACTGGTTAGAAAATCATGCTGAAAGAGTTGTCATCAGTGGCTCCGCTTCAGATTGGAAGGAAGTCTCAAGTGGAGTGCTTCAGGGTTCATCCTGGGGCTGACACTCTTCAACATTTTTATCAATGACTTAGATGACAGGTATAGGGAATCCTTATCAAGTTTGCAGATGAAACAAAACTGGGAGGGGTAGCTAACACATTGGAAGATAGGAACAGAATTCAAAATAAACTAGAAAACTGGACTGAAACTAAAATGAAATTCAACAGAGACAAATAAAAAATTCCACATTTAGGCCACAAAGCCCCAATGTATAGGGTGGTGAATATTTGGCTCAGCAGTACTACATGTGACAAGGAGCAGATGTAGTCCTTCAGTACTCAGGGATGTATTTCATCTACAGATTATTGAGATTATTGTTGATCATAAATTTAACATGAGCCAGCAGTATGATGCTGCAGCAAAGAACAGAGATGCATAGGTCCCAAGTTGAGGGAAATAATAGTCCCCCTACATTTTGGCTTCCTGCTACCTCCACTGCTGTTTTAGGATTGCTTCTCTATCTGCTTGTTGGACTACCTGTGCATGTGGGGTTCAGTCAGACTCTGGAGGTGAGCGAAAGAGTCATCTCTTCATATGTAAGGGCATTTGATCTCCTTTATTTTCCCCTGAATATTGTATTTTTTGCAAATATTTTCAGTCCACAGTTGGTTGAATCTGTGAATGTGGAGCCATCAGATATGGAGGGCTGAATGTACTGTGTTCACTTCTGGGCACCTAATTTTAAGAAGGATATAAACAAATTGGAGCAAATTCAAAGTAGAGCAAAGAGGATGATAAGAGGTATGGAGAACAAAACTTATGAGGAGTGGTTGAATGAGCTCGGCATGTTCACCTTGGTGAAGAGAAAACATGATCAAACTCTTTGAATAACTCTAGGACTGCCACAAAGAGGAAGGTGCTGGCTTGCTCTTTGCCGCCTCAGAGGGTAGAACTAGCTGTGATTGTTTTAAGTTACAGAAGGTTAGATTTTGATTGAACATTAGACAAAACTTGACAGTAAGAGCTGCTTGGCAATGGAGCCCATTTCCTAGAGAGATGGTGGGGCTCCTTCTCTGGATGTCTTAAAATGAGGCTACCTGCTGGGGATGTTCTAATTGGAGAGCCTACATTTAGCAGGGGTCAGACCTGATGGCCCAACAATAAGTCCTTTAAGACCTTTAAAGCTCAAAAGTGCAGCCCTTTGGGACTGTGCCCTGAAGTATGTTATATACTGGACAACTTGGGGGATAGGCAAGTACAGTATCATCCAATATCCACAAGACAGTGATATCTATACTGGGCCAACCAAAATGCACATTATACATGCTGCAAGCTTTTGAAGCTCCATTGGCTTCTTCACCAGGCAAAGGATTTAAAAATGATACAGGATTTTTTTTTATCATGTTAGTCATAGCATTTGGTCAAGATGTTGTAATTGTTCCCATGAGTGCCTACTTCCAAAACATCTGAACTGAAGACAACAACTAGAACATCTTGACCAATGCAGGGCTTTGAATACCATCATCATTCCTCCCCTTCCTGTATCATTTTTAACACCTTTGCTTGATGAAGAGGCCAGTGGACCTTTGAAAGTTTGCAATGTGTATAACATGCATTTTGGTTGTCCCAATAAAGGTATCACTGTGTTGTGGATTCTGGATGATACTGTACTTTCCTATATGGCCAACACGGCTCCCCCTTGATTTGTTTTTTGGGGGGATAGGTGTTTCAGATGGCAACAAGGCAGGCTGGAGTTATTTGTACCATGGACAGCTCCAAGTGAATCACTCACTCTGTCCAAAGGGCCTCCCAGAGATGAACTAATTTTTTCCCCAGTCTATCCAGTCCCTCTCTCCCAATCTCCATTCTGTAGGAAGGACAATCTTCCTTAAGGGTCCAGTTCACTGGTTGCAAGGCTAGTGTGTCTCCTTCCTTCTGATAATGAAACCAAAAAGGTGGCTTGGGACTGAAGCAGCTTTGATTATGCAGTGTTTAGTGCATTTGGAGCTATATCTGTATCAAAGCACAGAAACAGATTATGATTCATTTATACTCCAAAATGCAGAGTATAAAAGTATGATGTTTTGTAATATTCTTAAGTTAAATGGATAGTGTTGGAACAGGGGGATCTGCTTGTTGGCAGCAGTGATACACAGGATGGTAAAGTTGCTCTCCAGTTACACCAGAAGTGAGACTCATACTGTCTTCCAGATGTTGTTAGATTGCAATTCCCAGTAGTCCTAGCCAGCATAGTCAATGATGATGAATGCTGAGAGCAGCAATGCAATGACACCTAGAAGGCCACACAGCTGATCATCTGAGTTACACCGTTAACTGTTACACCATAGAAAATTGGGAAGTGATCTTAAAAATACAAGAGGTTTGGCACACTTCCTTGTTGACATGCTTCACCTAGACTGTGCAATGCTGTTCTCCCCAACCTATTTGTTTCAAGGGGCCCAGTAGAAGTCTGTGATTCAGGTATATGGACAGTCTTTGATCCATCCTTGGTGCTTGTTTTGTGTTGGTTTTCAATGTATTTCACGAAAGAGGCAACAGCAACAGAATAAATAGACAGGGCTACAAACAAAAATGTTTTGTAAGCACACAGGGTTGGTTGATTTTATTCAAGTCTGCCAATGAGTCCTTTACAGTAAGCCCCAATCACTCCCCAACAGCCCTATTCCCTCCTCCACAATGATCCCAGATTCAGGAGGAAAAGACCCCATCTCTTACCATTTCTCATTTGGAAAAGATGCCCAGCTGATAATCAGTATGAGAGTAAAGGATGCAGGTTGGTGGACATGGTGCTGGGAGAGCAAAGAGAAATACAGAGATTCACCTGCATTAGACTGAAAGGAGTAACTATAGCTAGTCTGGGATCAATTCTATTTAGAAAATCTCCCACACAGGATACCCAGCTTCTCATATCAGTCATTTCATTTGGAAAGAGAGGAGTCTTCTGGGTGTTAATTGTCCTAGCTGGAGGGGCTCACATTGGACTATGAGTTTTGCCCCTCTGTGTCATCATGCCCTTCGTGTTTCTCTTCAGTGGCATCAGACTGAGAGTTTGGTGCAATTGTGGTGTCCTGGTTTCCCTCTTCCCCTTCTACATTACTTAGTTCAGTGATGTCCAACTGAGACTTTTTCACTCCTGTGATGTCATTCTCTGGCTCTCCCCCTTCCTCTTCTACATTATTAGATGCAGCCTGGGAGTCAGAGAGGTTTTGTGTCTTTGAAGAAGCATTACTCGGTGGTAGAGCAAGAAGAATATTTTCATCTGAACTTGGCAGTGCCAGAAAGGGAAACAATGATGTTGCACTTGACGTGTCCTCATCAAAGTAGTCTCGGTACTTTCTTCTCCATCTAGATTCTGCATTGATCAGCTCAGTCACATCTTGGAAAGGCCTCCTTTCCAGAGCAGAGCATTCAATCTGGAACGCTGTCAGGAGAAGCAAGGAGATACTGATCAGGGATTGTGCAGAGTTGCATGAGAAAGGATTCCACCAACATATTCCACACTGGAAGAAATGTTGTGAACTATACCAGTGATTCCCAAAGTGGGTGATACATATAATTTATAACTACATGAATCATAGAATCACAGAGTTGATTAGAAACTTAGAAAAAAATAATGCATGCTATCTCACCATTAACTCCAGTTGTAATGTTAAAAAAATTTCCAATAAATTTAAAGGAAGAAATTTAAAGGAAGACCCCCCCCCCGGGGTGGTGGAAAGATCGAGGGGGATAGTGAGGAAAAGGGGGGCAGCAGGGGGCCTTCAATCAAAGTACTGGTGAGCAAGAAAGACAAGGGGAATGAGCATCCTTTAGGACCATGCTGGGGGTAAGGCTTGCATGGAATTTCTTTGTAACCCCCTTAAAACCAATGTGTAGCCTCACTGAATGCTGTTTGTGGCAGTGTCTCCCACTCTTCGCCTCCCACTCTTTGCCTCACCTCCCTTAGTCTTCTCTCCCACTAGAGGTGGTGGCTGGGGTGTCACCATTTTGGAATGGACTGACTGTCTGGAGCAAAGCATTAGTGGTAATTGGGAAGTGGCTGTAAAAAGGAGCTTTCAAATTTGGGACTCTGCTTAAGCTTTGTGAGCTCTTCCAGGACTTGGCTGGTGGGTTGGAGCAGTGATTAAGCAGTGATTATTTATTAATGTATTTATTGTACTTATACTCCAATCTTCAGAAATGCTCTCAGAGTGGCTTACAAATTTGGAATGAGACAGTTCCCTGCCCTCAGGCTTACAGTTTAATGACACAACACATAAGGAAAAGGGATGGTAGTGACAGAGGAGAATAAGTCCAGCAGAAACTCCTCTTATTCTCTCCCTCCAAGGCCAGGATGACAGTTGGAACAGAAGGAGGGACTTTCTTCTGCTTCTGGGCTAGACATGGTGGAACAGTGCCCACCTCTTATAGCGATCATGCAACTGGCTGAACAGTGACCAAGAAGCTTCTCACCTGGCCAGCTGGCCTTTGCTGCAAGGCTGGCACAGATAAGAAGCTTCTCAGTCTCTGCTGAGGCAGCTGCTCAGTTGCTGCTCCCAAAGGGACCAGGTACAAAGGGAGCAGAGGCCGAGATTGGCTGTTTTGAATTTGTAGTAGAACAGTAAACTTAATATCAAGGAATTGATATTAAGTTGATATTAATGATCCACCTCCTTTGAACAGGATTGGAATATTTTACTTCATAGTCACTATTGATAACTTGTTTTTGATTGTTAATTTTTATGCATTTTATTGTTCTGCCTGTACTTGTATTTTTATAGGTTGTAATCCCGCCTCAATCCATCCAGGAGAGGTGGGAAAATATAAATAAATTATTTATTATTTATTATTATTAAGAAGCCTCACCAGATTACAAACTCCAGTAATCCATAGGATGTAGTCACGGCAGTTAAAATGGAATCATAGTGCTATAACTTTGTAGAAGAGACTTAAATGATTACAAATCAGGATGGGATGGACTGGAGTTTTTAGATACAATTTTCTAAGAACTAAATTGGATTACTGCTTGTAAGAGAGCAAGCTGACAAAAAAACTTGGAAAACAATTGGAAAACAATGATATAGCACTGTATTTCAACCTTCTCCCCAAAGGTATTGTGTCTGGAGAGATTCACCAACACTGCTAGAGACAAAACTATATCCCTCTTTCTTTCCTTCCTTGATTTTTCTTTCTACACTTACAGCAAGATAGGCTGACTTTAAAAGGACTTATTTCCTCCTGAAACACCAAAGTGAGTTCAAAGCGTCAAGAGTAACCCACTTCACTTCAAGCTCTACTTGTTTATTTGGTTTGGATAACCTCTCTGAACCAGATACTTCAATTCAGGTTTATCCAGGCTTACTCATGCTAAGATTACATATATCAGTTCAAATAGTTATATGCAAGCCAGGCGTTCTTGGAAATTCTGAAGCTTACCCCCCTCAGGGATAGGCTTAGACAGTTGGAGAGGATTTCTGGCAAATACTCAAGGAAATAAGCCACCACCAACTCTAGAGCCTGCTTTTCTCAGTTGGTAAATCATATCTGTCTATAAACGTCATCAGGGATTCACTGTTCTTGCCCTTTCCCTACTTAAATGCCTGGGATATTCACCCGGAGCACCTCCACATCACAGGATTCCATAGTAATAGAATATAAGTAGGTAGACTTATATTTCTGACTTAAACAAAAACTATCAGGCTGTTGTGAAGTCGAAGGCTTTCATGGTCAGTCAGCAGCCATAGGTTTTTTTGTGGGTTTTTTGGGGCGATGTCAGCAAGTCGCAAAACACTTTCAGCACTGTTGCTCAATGACAGAGAGAAGAGCACCGTCCAGATCCAACCAGTAGTTCCCAGCCCAGTTAGAAAACATTGGGCAACTCACCCTCTTCTTCAAGATGTGTCTGCAGGTCTCGTGCAGCCCGCAGGAATTTTGAAAGATCCACCTTCTTATTCTCTACACATAGAGAAAAAGGAATACAGTATTTGAATGTGTAAATCTAGTACTAAAGCAACCTCAGTAGCTTCCTAGGCACAATTCAAAGTGCTAGTTGTGACATTTACATCCCCAAACCAACAGGGCAACAGATGAAAAAGATACTTTCAGTGACTACAGCTCCTAGAAAACCCAAAGAGCATGACCAGAGTTGAAGTCCAAAAGAGCAATTTTTCTAAGCTTTTAGGCCAGGGTACTTCAAAGAAGAACATTGAATAGACACATTTGTTTGGTTAGATCTTCATTTGAAGCCCTGCACTACATGTCATTCCCATCTAAAATTAGATGATGGTTTTGACACACACATATTTCTTTTAGCATTCACGAGGAGGCATTTTTCCTTCTCAGGTTAATTCCCAGGCTCCTAAATTTATTTAGAAGGGAATGGATACAGTTTGTTTGTTTGTTTGTTTATATTTATATTTTTGAAATTTTACAAAACAAAACACATTTAATATTCTTTCCATACATACATCTACTTTTGCATCTTATTTGTTTGTTTTTTAAAATACTAAACATCACAAACAGTTTCTTAAAATGTTGTATACTGAGGTTTAAACATTTTAGTTTCAGGGGAAATACTTTTTCATTTATGTTTAGCCAAAATGTGGTATTTCATAATTTATGCAGTGATTTTATTTTTTGACAGGTCTGACTTATCCATGTTGTGTTGAATGATAGGTTACTTATAGATATTTTTAATAACACATATGCAGCAGGGAGACGGATCCAGGAAGAAGGGCGCAGAGCGATGGACAGTATCTCCATTGCCAGAGTTGTGGCATAGTTTGAAGACAAGAAGGAAAGATGTGGAGGAATCACACTCATACTGAAAGCATCAAATGCAGTTCTGCTGAGGTTTTTCAGCCCAACAGGAAACTAAACAAAGCAATTAGAGCTATCAGACATTCCACTAGTTTTGTCTGGCTAAATTTTCCAGCCCAGTACCATGCCTTTACTGGGCAACAGAACCTGATCTATTTTCTGATATACTCACTGTTAAGCTGAGTGTGATCCAGTGTCTGTTGTATTTCTTCAGAAGTCATGTAGACCTCCAAGTCGGTTAGGACTGACTTCAGTTCATCAACACCCACTGCACCATTCTTCATTTGCTTGAAAGCCCGAAGTGTATTTTGAAAAGCTTGAAGACAAAAAAAGTCAACCATTACTGATATGATCTCAGTGAATGAGTGGGGCGTGGGCAGGCACAGTGAATAACCTTTAACAATATTCTTTTAGTCTGCTCCCGTTAAACTAAAGATGAGGACGCACACACACCATGGGCGAGGTCCAGCCAACCTCCTCCAGCCTCTTATCCCTTAGGAAACTGATTAGCATGTTGTTGGATTGCTTTTAGGAGATGACTGTGGGTCAAACTAGACATTAAGTTCTTTAATCCATTTTCCCTCCCAAACATGATTTCCTGAAAGATACATGCTTCAGAAATCAGACCTGCACCTTAAGCACATTTACTTCCACAGCTGAGCACACTAAAGGCCAGATACGTAGGTGACGAAAATAATGTGCTATAATAGCCTGGAGAGAGCAGGGTTTGGAATATCAGATCCAAACATTAACTTGATAACAATAAATGCTAGAAATTGTGGAATATATTTATCACCAACAACATTGTTATATTTACAACAATTTAATTGGCTATGTTACTGTTCATTAATTTATGCAGAAATATTAGTCTCAAGGGCAGATATGGGGATTTATATAGAATAGCAAGGAGATCTTTTGGGAAAGGAGGTGGGCAACTGTGGGAGACCAGGGGTGGGAATGAGATAGAAAAAGTCCCCATGCCCTCTATAGGGCATTTGGGAGCATTTTTAGACCCCAGAAGATTGCATGTAACATTACAGGCTTGTAGATATTGTGTTGCCAACTTCTCAGCCTGTTCATATAACTGCAAAGGTCAGAATTTAATGTAATAAGAGCTAATACAGGCAAGGATGCAGCAGCCATCTCTCTTCAATATTAGATTCCTTTTATCATACCATCTGTTTCGGCAAAAGGTGAAGTTTTATTCACTGCTTCCAAGAACTCAGAGAAACTGATGGTCCCCGATTCTGTAAGGCAAAATAAATAAAGAAAAGAAAAATAAAAAGATGCGGAATGTGAGTTGGGTTGAAATGAGGGAGAAAGTGTTGCCCACAGGCTGCATACAGTATGCTGCTCCTACGAGTTGTGTTTTATACCTCCCAGCCTATTCAAGACTTTATTAGTTAAAGTTCAACTCAGTTTTAAAAAATCCAGTTCAAATTTTCTGTTCTCAGATTTCACCACATTCTGACTTCTAGATTTTAGAACAAAAGATTTCAATGTTGTACATTTCTCTTTTGGGATAACGGGATACTTTTCAGTTCTGACTGTGCTGATGTTTGTGTGGAAGTTCTGCTATGGGTAGCATCATTTCAGTTCTTGCCTTTAGTGTTTGGATGCTGAAAACCAAAATATCAAGTATGAAATGTTCAAACTGTGAGCTCTTTGTATTTTGAAATTATTTAATTAAATTACACTATAGAACCATGTTGTACACTGAGGAATAATAAAAATATGATATGATACCAGCACTACAATGTATCACAGTATGTTCTTGACTGACCAGGGCAGAGCTTGACACTCCTCCTGGTATTTTTGGATTTTTTCTATATTTCTATTTCTTAAAAAAGACTTTCTCTTTAAAAGCTATGAGAGGGAAGTATCTATGATAAACTGCCACAGATTAACCCTGGGCCTCATAGGGTAACAGAAGGGATTGGAATCCTGTAGATCCAAAGAATGCCACCTTACTGGGCCTACAAGTAGGCTTCCAAAACAAATATTTCCTCTCCACCCAGCTGTGAAGCGTACTTGTGCCCTGTTTTAACAGACTTTGGACATTAGGTTAGGATCTTAGAAATGCACTCTTACAAATTCAATTTTTCAGTTTTTAAAAATAGTTTTCCAGATTTGAGTTTGAATCGAGAAGACCTGTGTGTGTGATTTAGCACTCATGCCACCATCAAAAACTCACCTGTAGGACTGTCAGTTTGAAAACTGGAGACAACTCTTGTCGTGTAGAGGTTATGTTGAAGAGAGAATTTTGGTAGGTATTGCTTTTAATCTACCTAGGTAACAAGCCACATCTTGCTTCTTCTACACAACCATTAATAGCACAGGAGATGTCTCCACTTTTCACTGTGGTAGTCTTGTCTCCCATGTCCAATGAAGAATCATGTTTTGGCTTTCTTTTAAGTTGTCATTCTCCTACCCACCTCCATTCCAGATTATATCTTTCAGAACAAAAAATGCAAAAAGAAAGAAGTGGTGAAGAATTTAGGAGGAGAGTAGGTTGGACTACAGTTAGCAAAATGCTATTGAGCCAATAGTTAAGAAAAAGATTTGTGGTGTAAGCAGAGCTTAGACATGTTACTTTTGGACTCCCAGAATATCTCCATCAGCCTGGCAGAAGCATTTTGGAAGTTGTAGTAAGTGCTGAGAGTAAAATCTCATGACTAATGTGGGAGCTTGGAGTTATATACAACTGGTGCTCTTTTCTCAAAGTGATGCTCTGGCCAAAGTAGCTGCTGAATTAGGTGCGGAGGAGGAGCAACAAAAAGGGGAAAGTAGTAGGCAGTATGATACAGAAGACAGAGGCCTGTTACAGACTGCCAAAATAAAGCTGCTTTGGGTCTCTTTGGAGGTATGCTGTTTAAATGATGCAGGCATCCTAAGAATCCGGAAGCTGCACCAAAGCTGCACTCCAATGCTTAGGAATGGAGTGTGTCTTTGGCGTGACTTCCGGACTCATAGGACCCATGCATCATTTAAATAGCATACCTCCAAAGAGACCTGAAGCAGCTTTATTTTGGCAGTCTGTAACAGGCCTAAGTGAGACAACAGAATAAGTTTGGTCAATGGAATTTTTCTGGTGAGGACTTGGGAAATGTGAAACAGCTGAAAGCTAAATAACGTGAGAGATGTCAGGCTTTTTACCATCCGTTCAAATGAGCAATGTAAAGGACAGCAGTCAGTGATGCCCCCAATAGACCAAAGCAAATCAGATGATTTCTCCTCCATTCCTCTCTACTTGATAGGTGCAGAGATGCTAACTGGTCAGAACATGGAGGAGAACTACTTTTGTCAAACACTGAGGCAAACTCTTTGAAAAAGAAGGAGACATGTTCTCATCCACAAACCTGGCCTCATCTACACAGAAGTTGAGTCAGACAAGAGTCAGAAGTAAGTTGCTTTTTGGACAACAGCTCCCCAAATCTCACCACCAGCATGGGCAGGGATAGATGCTGGGTGCTGTAATCCAAAAAACTAATTTTTCCAAGCTCTGGGTCTGACACATGTGTGCAACTGTTTTCACACATTCCTCTGATTTTTACAAAACTTCTATGCTCACCCCAGCCTCTATGTCATGAAAATAAATTGGCTGGCAATGAAGCCATAAACCTGAAGTTGTAGGTTGTCACATACCATCCACTTTGACTGACTTCAGAGTCTGATACATCTCGTCACTAGTCACTAGGACCTCCAGTGTGTGAAGGGCTGGACGGAGCTTGCTAACATGAATCCTTCCAGATTTGATGTTGCAGAAAACAGCGCAAGCCTTGGCAAGACCTGAACTCATGACATTTTCTGGAAAGGTAATATACAAATACATCAGTGCCACAAATGGATGCAATAACCTAGAAATGTGACTAAAGGCAAAGCTACTTTTTAGAAGAAGAACTACAGCATAAGTAGGGAGTGGGAAGAACTTGATGCAAACATGCTTAATTTCACATTTGCCAATCAACATGTGCAATTAAACCAATTTAGCCTTCAAAATTCTAACTTTCATTAAAAAATGTACAAAAATATTCATGTAAGGGAAAAGTGCACACAAGAGTGCACATATGGATGAAAATAGTGCTTACAGTACACTGTACTAATGGCATTGTAAAATGTGTATACTGTACTGTGTTAGGGAAAACTGCATGCAACAATTCACACATTATGAGAACTGTGCCCAAAATAACATCAGTCAGGGACACCACCATGGTACCTGGTGCTGCTGCTGGTGAAAGCCCTTCTCTCCAGCTTTCAACTGCCACTGTTGGCCACATTTTCACACCATTGGGATCTAGATGCTTCTGAAATTAATCCCCCCCACTCTCCCCATCCTTTTCTTTTTATGTATTATTTATTATTTAGATTGTAGCTCCAAGGGGACTATCAAATTAACTATTTATAAGCCACTCTAGGGACTTTATCACATGAACCTTGGCCTTGCCTCATTCTTGCTGCAATTCTGTTATTTAAAGAGAATGAAAACATACTGGGTTGGAAGCTTTTATTATCCCATGTTTCTCTAACAGAGTGACATCTGTGGAATAATGGGGTGGCAGTGCAATTGACTGCTTATTGATAGCTTTTCAAGTCAATGAAAAGATGCACTTTAACAGTGCTCTAGAGACACAGCAGAAAGGGGCTGGAGGTTGGAGGTGACGTCATGGAATATGTATTACCAAAGTTCTATTCCCTTGCTAAAAAAAGTCCCAGGAGCCTTTAGATTCAATGGGTAGGGCAAAATACTTCAAATGAATAAATGTGCAATTTTATTTTAAAATGAGAACTTTGACTACATTTAAAGTTGAGAAAACATCTGAAAATTCAGGACAAACCAAACATAAGATTAGTAAAATGAGAAACTGTGGCCCAGAAGCAACATCCTGGCGGCGATAGTAGGGCTCGGGAGTGCACACCTACCACATGCTCCCAAGCCATACTACATGTGGGCAGTGCCATTTTTGAGCGGCACCACCCACACGAGGCACGTAATGATGACATGTAGGCTTCTGAGTGCCCACACGCCTATTGAAGGAAGTGGCGCTGTAAGGGCTGTGGCACACCTGTTACAACATCGCAAAAAAGGAGCGCTCCAGGCGGCTCCTTTTTTACTGCGCAGCTGTGCCGCGCAATCTGGTTGCTGTGGCAATGCTGCACAACACAAAAGACCGGCATTTCCTTGCTGGTCTGTACTGCACCTATGAAGAGCTGCAGTGGATCGATTCATCCATTCCTAGCCACAAGTGCTAAAAACTTGTCTGTGTGCAGAAGTGCACATATATTTAAGCTAAGCTGATGACCTCTGTGTCAACGCTACTTAAACTGGTGGTTCAGGAAGCTGTACTGCTCCACAGGCCGCCAGCTGCTTGTTCTTGGTAAGTTTCCAGGAAAGAAACAAACAAATGTTGCCTCTGTCTGTCTGTGTGTGTGTGTGTGTGTGTGTGTGTGTATTAGCAGTCTCTGGCACATTGCAAAGAAATAATTGTCAGTCTGCCACAAAACCATATTCTGCACACATTGTGTTCTCTAGAACCATTCCTTTACTCCATACACTAGGAGATTTTCATGGGGTTTCCTTTCCTTTCATAATTTCTATCTAATCATTTCATTTTGGGAGCCCCTTTCATGTAGTCATGTAGCAGAAAAACTGGAAGGGAGGAAATATTTAACTGTTCAGTAACCATTCACCCTCTCAAGCTATATTTCCCTGATGGGATTCAAGGCACTGCAAAATGGAGGAACAAGATCTTCCTTCTTTATGAATGGGAACATGCTGCCTGGAGTTCTGGGAGCTGTAGTTCTGTAGGCCCATGCAAACCTGGAGCCTGACCTGATGGGTGTTGTAATCTTGTGTCAAGAAAGTAAAATACGTATTTTATTCTATAGTATTTGCATCCAAATTATATAAAAAAGCATAAACTGTGCTATATTTACTCACAGTGTATTGGATCCTGATTAGATTAATCGTGCTTAACTCCCCAAAGAATCCAGTGGTGACTTAAACTGGTATTCACTAAGCTTTCATATTGATTTCAGAAGTGTGAACTAAGTATAGCTAATAAGGACTAAATCAAATTGCTAGTCCCAAGCAGAAAAGACTCAATGATTGAAGAGGAACTTGGCAAATCAGCACTTATGGAAGTTCAGCTGATTACACTGGACTAATCTAGTACAAACTAGCAACTGCATATAGCTCAAGAAAATTAATAAATTATAAGGATTACAAATGTTGTTAATTGTTCTATATAATTTAATTTTATAAATCAACAAAAGCACGCAAATGGAAGTCACATCCACTTGCAAAGAAAATAACAGCCTGGGATGTACAGGATTCTAAAGTTTTGGTTTCTTTTAAAACTCACAACAGTCAAGTACCCAAATTAATGTAACATGTTTTCTAAAAGCTTTTACTTTTAATGAACTGACTACTTTAAGAATAATATACATGAATTCCTTTATATGAAACGATCATCCACTAACCATGACTACCAACAGATACACATGTGTTGCCTCACACGTAACAACCAAATACATCTCTATTTGTGTGTTTTTTTAAAATTGCTGTCAAATAAATGTACAAAAACATTTTGTTACAAGTGCCTTCGCAAGCTTATAATAATAATAATCATAATAATAATATAATAACAACAACAGAAGCAGAAGATATGTACAGTACATAAAGAAATTGCATGCCCTCCCTCAACTCCACACGTAGTCACACAGATCCTTTCTATTAATGCCGGATCCTGTAAATTACCTTCCCAGGAAGGTTCCTTAACAAGTCCTGGATCAAAATGTTTCCACTCATCATCACAGACATTTATGTAGAGATTGTAGGTAACATTAAACTTCCTGCGAAAACATGGGGAAAAACACAACTGCTATTAACTGATTGATTTCCCCACAATTTTGACCTTACTGGTAATTGTGGCAAGGTACCTACTTCTTAGGCTTGTACCCCCAAACTCTGCCCCAGCCATAATCATATGAAAACCAATAAATACTCACAAGATTAGATGCCTAAAAATCAAATTTACCGATCAACATGTGGAACTGTCATGGAGTCAGGGGTCCTTTCCCAAAACACAATCATAGCACGAGGATTCCACTTTAAGTGACACTGCTAAACCCTATTGAATCCTGGAGTTGGTAATCTGGAGAAGAGCACTAGAGCTCTCTGGCTGAAAAGTTCAAATACTCATCCCTAAACTGCAAATCCCAGAGGATGTTCCCAAGGCAATTTAAGTAGAACCATAGCACTATAACTGCATAAAGGGCTCCAGGCAAGGAGAAACAGGCAATCCAAGCAGAAGTGCCACCTAGTGGCAATTGGGCACTCCCTGATTTTCTCTGTGTGATAAAGTCCTATAAGATGTAGAAAGGGTCTCTGTTGAGGAGGGAATACATTGGACTGGCACTTGCTTTGAATGTTTTTCTTACACAAAGGAATACTGATTAAGGTTTTCAAGGGGGTAGCTGGGTTAGTCTTTTGCAGCAAAAACAACAGGATCTAGTAGCTAGGACCTAGAATTTGCCTGAACCTGCCTAAAAGTCTGTGGGTCATTACTCCCAGTACCTTGGATCAGTTGGGTTGTTGGAACTGGGGGGGCTGCTGTTGGCTGACCCTGGTCGCTTGGTGGCAGAAGACTGGGGCATGGTCTTCTCTAGGTCACTTCTGCCTGCCTTCTCAGGCTTCCTGTTAGTGACTGGAGGGCGGGCACCGGACCGGCTCACTTTTCTTGGGACGCCTCCATTCCGACTAGTTGGCCTTACTTCTTGTTGCAGGGGCAGAGTCTTGCTCCCAGACTTTCCCTCCCTGTGTGGTCGGGCATGTTTAAATAGCCTGCCCGACATGAGCCTGATGCTTCCTGCCGCAGCTGCGGCTCTCCCTGGTTGCCAGGCAACCGCAAGTTCATCCTATGACACACAGTGATGGCATCAAATCTATGTGCCAGCATCTCTGGCCTTTCATTCCAGGGGGCTATTCAGTGCGACCATGCTAATAATCTCACTCAGGCATTCTAGTTTTGTTGTTCACACTACTTTTTTATCGGAACCGCATCTATGTGCATCTTTGTGTGTTCTGTTGCTCACATGTATCAGCACTCAAATAAAGATGAAGCCAATGATGCAGAGGTATGTGAAACATGTTATCCCGGTTTATCCCAGATCTATTCACATCGGTTACTCACACAGCCAGCAATGCAAATCTTTTAGGAAAACCTAAAAACTCCACTGAGATTGATTAGTTTGGGTTAAATGGGGTTTTTTTGCCCACGCTCCCTAAATTACTTGGGTGTATTTGAAAAGCACATGAACAACAAAGATTCAATGCACATTCTATTGGGATTATTTTCACTGTCTGAATAATCCCCAGGACTCATCATTAGACAGAAGACAGCCATGAAAGGTGAAGGTCTTGCTGTAACCACAGCCTTGGTGCCACACTGATCTCTACCAAATAATTATTAAAACCTTCCAGATTCTTCAGATCAGAAGTCTTACCCAATTGGCAACCATAAAATGTTTTCAGTTTTTGTGTTTATTTTCAGTATGTCAGGCTGTTTGATCCCCATAGCTGCCTTCTCATTGGCCATGATATGTTTAGGTACTGTTTTCTTAAGCAAATAGCGAAGGCTGTTCCAGGAGTTCCTAGGCTATGAAAGTCCATCCCAAGGGGGCTCAGTTGCCCTCCTCTGTACTCCATTTCTGCCAGAAGGCAAAAAACCTTATTTAAACAGACCTTCCACTTATAACTGGTTGGGGCAGAAGGATGTGTAATGGGTGTGCTGTTTTTAAAATGTCTAAAATACAGTGGGCCTTTGGTAACCTCTGAGGTTTGGTTCCAGGAGCCCCTGTGGATATAAAAGTTCATGGATGCTGAAGTGGCATAGTAAAATGGCACCCCTTATATAAAAAAGCAAAATCAAGGCTTACTTTTTGCAAGATAGATAGACAGATAGATAATTTTCAAGCTGTGGATAGTTGAATCCATGGATAAAGAAAATCCATGGTTATCGAAGGCCAACTGTATGCTTAGTGTGTTTTTAACTGTTTTAAATTAATGCTTAATGCTCTTTTTTTAAAAAAAGTACCATACATTGTTTTTTGTGGGGTTTTGGGCTATGTGGCCATGTTCTAGAAGAGTTTATTCCTGACATTTCGCCTGCAGCTGTGGCTGGCATCTTCAGAGAATGCCGTTTCAGACATTTTGTTTTAACTTATATTGTACATCACTTTGGGTGCCATATTGAGAGAAAGGCAAGATATAAATAAAATAAATATATAAATATTTCAGTAGCTATGAATTATTTTTAGATGTCCACCTACTCTCCCGCTAGCAACACAGGATGTGAAATAGGGTTAGTGTCTTGTTCAGGTGTTCTCCCAAGCAAACTATAGGGGCAGAAATAAGAGATAGGGTCTTGTGGACTGAGAAAGAAGGAAAACCAGATGGATGAAGAAAGAAAGGATGAGAAGAAAGGGGGCATTTTCCACAGATGAGGGAAGGAAATAGGGATATGAATATCTCAGTCTTGATTTTAGGCTGCATCTGTACTGCAGAAGTGATGCCATTTGACACTGCTTTAACTGTCATGCCTTATTGTGAAGAAATTCTGGGATTTATAGTTTTGTGAGATTTAGCCTTCCAATGGCATTTCTGCAGTGCAGAGGCAGCCTGTGTGTCTCTCTCTTGTTCCCTGTTGGCATTTTCTTGTTTTGTATTAGGTTCTGAGACTCTACTCAACCAATAAATAAATAAAATAAAAAAACTCCATGCACATGTCATAGCACTTTTTCTGAGTGTTTATGCATTTTACCTCACTAATGCTAACTATTTGTTTCTCAAAAATGACTAAAGCAGGGTGTCCATGTAGATCTTTCTTCAACTGTGCATCATTTTAGCTGATCATGTTTTAAAACATGTGCATTGTTTTGTGCACAATTTCTTTCTCTAAAAGATCCCATAAGCCTTGTAAATTCTCAAGGTGAGGTGTATATCTTTTCAAAACAAGTCTCAAGAGGTGCAATAAAAGGCTAGTTTCATCAGGACTGTAAAATCCAATAAAATTCTTTCCTATCCCTAAAGAGAAAAACAGATGCACAAGGAAACAAGAGAAAAGGAGATGAAAACAGGGAAAAGCAAAGGTAAAGAGTCTGAAATACTCACTTTTCCTTTTTTGCTGTCATGGAGGATGGCCGGGCAACAGTGCTGCAGAGAGAGGAGAGAAGGGGATTACTATCACCTAAGGTCCTAAGCCAGTGTGGCATAGAGGTTTGAGTATTGGACTATGACTCTGGAGGTCTGGGTTCAATTCCTAGCTCAGCCATGAAACCCACTGTGTGACCTTGGGCAAGTCATATGCCCTCAGAAGAAGGCAATGGCAAACCTCCTCTGAACAAATCTTGCTGAGAAAAACCCATTATACTGTTGCCTTAAGGTCACCATAAGTCAGAAACGACTTGAAGGTACACAACATATCCAGAAGAGATGTATATCCCAGTTCTGGTGCTGAATGGGTTGGAAGCTGTACCATAACCAGGGTATGGGCCTTGCTTCATCCAGTCTTCCCACCATGAAGATGGGGGGGGGGGGGAGGCCAGTTTATTTGCAGAGCCTAAATCCCCATCCTCATTTTGTTATATGATATCTAATAAATAAATAAATAATAATAAAATTTTTATTTCTATCCCGCTTTTTGCCAGGCAATCAAAGTGGCGTACAACAGGTTAAAATACATCCATATATACATAATACCCCCCCTTAAAACAAGATTAAACAATGTAAGATTAAAAACTACATATTAAAACCGACTAAGCTAAATAAAAATAATCATGGGCAGAGTTCGCTGGATGGGAAGTCTTATTTGTGGCCGAGCATTTTATTCCGGGAAGGCTTGCCGGAAGCGATCCGTCTTAATGGCCTTTTTAAAGCTCTCTAGATTGGTAATTTGACGGATCTCGTCCGGCAGGCCATTCCATAAATTGGGAGCGGCTGCAGAGAATGACCTCTGGGAGGTCGCCGTCAACCTGGTCTTTAAGGGCTATAATAAATTCCTCCCAGAGGACCTGAGTGTATGGGGCGGATTATATGGAAGCAGGCAATCCCTTAGATAGGTTGGGCCCAAGCCATGTAGGGCTTTAAAGGTGATGACCAACACCTTGTACTGTGCCCGGAAACTGATAGGCAGCCAGTGGAGTGACTTCAGTATTGGTGTTATATGGTCACTCCTTGCAGCAACATGGCTGCTGCCATTCCAGGGTTTCATCTGTGTCACCCTGATACTATCTTCAGCTTCGCCTTCTACAATGATAATAGGATAGGGTAGTCATAGTGTAGCACGAAGCTTTTGGGGGCCCTAAAGCCCTCAGCTAGTCCCTACAACCCCACCTTTTAAAAATCAGTATAATTTTGAGGAAATGTTTGCTCCAAAATCACACAGAAAGCCCTACCCTCAATGCATGACAACACAGAAGAATAACCTCACCTCATATACACAAGTGTAGTGGAAAAGCGGAAAGGAAGAATAAGAAATCAGTTCTGAATCACACTCATCCCTTTGTGGCATATATAAAATGCCTTTCAAGAACTCCCTCTACTGACCCTCTATATCGTAATGGTAAAGTGCTTTTACTTTAATCTAGGGTGGGGTGGTTAACTTGTAGCTCTCCAGATATTGTTGAACTGCAAATCCCATCCTTCCTCACCACTGGTTTGGGCTGATGGAAATTTCAGTCCAACATATGGATCATAAAACAATCTATGGAGTTGATTATAGGAGTAAAGTATGGACATCAGAATAGAAGAGGAGAAGACCAGGCCTAATTGTGTGAGTCTCACAATCTAAGCAGTTGAGAATGCAAACTTGCACAAATGTAGGGAGAGATGAACGGTGAGACAGTTAAATGGGGCTGGAAAGTGGGAAAATGTAGAGAGTGAGAGATTTGTCTTAGTGAATTAGGGATTCCTACCTGGATGTCACTCCCTTTCTATAACGGTTTCCACTCCTTTGGGGCATGCTGGATGAGCTGAACTTGCTTGGAGAGACCTGGGAAATTGTGATGTCCTCTGTTTTCTTCTTTACAATCCAAGGAGGGTTTCTCCTACGAAGCCTCTCAAAGGAGGGGGAAATCTGGTGGTGAGGATGGTGGGGTTGTGACCACAGCACATGCTTAGCCAAACAACCTGTCAATCTTGGGTAAAGAAGGCATGATGGCATTGGAATGATAGGGAACTCTTCAGCACCCGCCCTGGAAAGATCTCATTAAACTATGAAACCCAAAGCCTGGATATACATTCCTATATGCACATATATAGGCATATCCACAATAAAGGGCAAAATAAAAATGATGAGCATTCTGCAGGAAGCATTGGGCAATAATGGACTTCAACACCCATCTATCAAGGTGGTATAGCCAACTAGATTTGGCCCAACAATATTTGGAAGGCCACAGGGCGCTCACCCCTGTTTATACGGATGGAACATGGTAAGAATAAGTTCATCCATGTAATATCACTAAGGAGCCAGCTACAGGTAAACATTGTCAAAGGTAATTCAGTAACTAAACTGAGAAAAAAGGAGCTCAGACTCTGTGACTGGCCCACTGCTATCACATATGCAAATTCATTTTTGTGATAAAAGAGCATGTAGTAAAGGAGTGGGGAAGCTCAGACCCCAGGGCCTCATTTAGCTTTCCTAGGGCCCTAGTTGACCACTTCCCCCAATGACACCTGTGTCTGATAATGTTATAACTTTTTGTACACTTTTCCCCATTCTAAAAGGATGGAATGCCTCTGCTACATTTTGGTTCTTGGTTGTCAGTGCTTTAAACTAAAATAAATACATGCCTTCGTCCCCACCTAGCACTGGAATCATAGAATCATAGAATCATAGACTTGGAAGAGACCACAAGGGCCATCCAGTCCAACCCCCTGCCATGCAGGAAATCCAAATCAAAGCATCCCCAACAGATGGCCATCTAGCCTCTGCTTAAAGACCTCCAAGGAAGGAGACTCCACTACACTCCGAGGGAGCGTGTTCCACTGTTGAACAGCCCTTACTGTCAGGAAGTTCCTCCTAATGTTGAGGTGGAATCTCTTTTCCCGTAGCTTGCATCCATTGTTCTGGGTCCTGTTCTCTGGAGCAGCAGAAAACAAAGCATGCTCCCTCCTCAATATGACATCCTTTCAAATATTTAAACAGGGCTATCATATCACCTCTTAACCTTCTCTTCTCATAGAATGCTGTTCCCAAGAACCTCTCTGCAATTGAATCCAGAACTTGGTTCCCCATCTTTAATCATTCTAGGATAGGGACCTGGAAATTTAATTCCTTCCCTTCTGGAAGGAGATATCAGCACATTACTGTTGTAACTTCCTTACATGATGGAGCCCTATTCTTTCTCCACTATTACTTATTTGTCCTTCTTTCTTCTTATAAAAGAGAGATGGTAAAAGAAACTGGAGATTCCATTAACACCATGAAAACTGCCCCAAGGTAGGCCAGCATTTAGGTAACAAAGAGATGAAGACTTTGAGAAGTCTTCTGAGAATAACCAGCCTCATCCAGCAAGGAGAATCTGATAAGAATACTCCTCAATAATGTTATTGTGTGCCTACAAGTCATTCCTGATCTATGGCGACCCTAAGGTGAACCTATTCCGGGGTTTTGCTGGCAAGATTTGTTCAGAGGGGGTTTGCCCTTGCCTTCCTCTGGGAGAATATAACTTGCCCAAGGTCACGCAGTGGGGTTCCATAGTCGAGCAGGGATTTAAACCCTGTTCTCCCAGTGACCTAGTCCAACACTCAAACCACATTGGCCCCATGATAGCAGCATAAATCACATTGTCTCATCTGTCAGGAGGGTGCGGCTAGGAAGAAGATATGTACAGGAGCACAGAATGTGAGATTAATTGGAAAGGGTTCTTACAGATAGATTAATCTCATATACAGAAGTGTCTCACCTGAGTTCCTTTGTTATCGGTGGGTGGGAGCTTTGCTTTTGGGACTAAGCTTCTTGCAGGTGGTATCGTTCCAGGCAGTGGCAGGCGTGGCATGAGCAATTTATTACACTGTTCAATCCAAAATAAATGACAATTCCCATATGACAAGTTACATTGAAAATAATTCTAAGTTTCAGTGAAGAACTCTGCTATGTGACAGTGTACCTGTCTATTTCACAGTTCCTTAGGAAGACATTTGTCAGATGGCAAAGATGCACAGAGTCAGCACAGATGTGGATGGGGAGAACAAGATCAGAGCAGTGAGCCATGTTCCTAATCCACACTAGTTTGTATTTACCAGGGGTGGGAAGCATGCAGTCTGTAGGCTACATGTGGCCTATTGGAGGGTTCAGGGCAGATCTTTGGGGCCCACTAACCACCCCAAAGGCCCTGACACCTTCCCAAAGTAATTTCAATTAAAACAAGTCCTATTTTTAGCTGGAAAAAAACCACACCACATATAAAGAGCTAGTGGGGAGACATTACATTCTGCTATCAGTCACTCAAAATGATGGCCATGTGACAACACTGTGGCTTTTTTCTGAAGCTCCAGAGGAGTCCAAAAATGGGCACTGTTGCCCTCCTGGCTCTTCAGTGTAGCCATCCCTGGTATATACAATCCTGCATGAACAAAGAATACTGCAGAAGTAGGGAACCTGACTTGATGCACAAACTGTAAACACACAAGGATTCTAATGAATGTGTGCTGATTGGAAGGGTAGGGCCTCTCTCCACACAAGTTTTCTATATGCATGAATGCAGTCTGAAAAGTGATTGTGTCATTCTAGAAAGCTTATAAATCACTTAGATTGTACAATTTCCAAGCAGTATACAACAATAACAAAATATATAATATTTTAAAAGTGAACCTATATTGGGGAGGAGATGGGGCCACTGACCCTCCAATAAAAATTCTGCTCCCAAAATGAAATTTTCCTTCAATGTTTAATCTAGCATTGCAGAGACTGGAGGTGTCTACACTGCAGAATTAAATCAATTTGACACCACTTTAGCTGCCATGACTCTATCCTACAGAATCCTAGGATTTGTAGTTTGCTGAGGCACCAGAGCTTTCTACAGATCTAACTGAATGCCTCACCAAACGACAAATCCCAGAATTGTATAGGACAAAGTCATAGCAGTTAAAGTGGTGTGACTCTGCCTTAATCCTGCAGTGTGGATGTGAGACAGTGAAAATTATGCACACCTACAACCTGTATATTTACTGTATTTGAATTCATTAGATAACACTGCCTGGTCCTATTCCTCGGATGCCTAAACTGTATTTCTAAAGGCTCGACTGAAAATTTAAGGTTTAGTGATGCTATAAAGTACTACAGCATCAGTTTAGCCATCTTGGGTTCTATGGAGAATTCAAGCCTGATTTGCTCTAGAATGCATTTATTTATCATTTTAGCAGTCCATGGTATTCTCAGAACCTTTCTTTACAATCTTTCCTGGCACTGTTCCTGGCTTCAGTCCAGAGTTCCAGCTCCCAGTCAATTAGGCTTAATAATGCAATTTTTTTTTTACATTGCCTTTAAATTCTAAAGGGATGTTCTTCAGGTTATATTTTAGCACAACCACTGATTTAATGTTCTTCTTTAGCTTTACTATGGTGCGGTCCAGACTGGTGCTTTGTGCTGGCCTGGCCATGTACTAGGGTTGCGCAGGGTGGAGCAAACGCACACCACGCAACCCTAGTACATGGCAGTGGCGTAATAATGGTGGCACCCTATATACATGGGGGGTGCCATTGTTACGTAAGTGCCGTGCAGCGTCTGCACGTCACCGTGCAGTGTTTACGTAACAAGTGCGCCAGTGGCGCAATTGTTACACCACCCCTGAGGCTTTAAAAGTACCTACTTTTCTCGGGTTCTTTTTCCGCTGGAGGGAAGCCGCACAGTTTGGCAGCTTCTCTATGGAGGAAAAACAGCCTGTACTGTGCCAATATTTTTTTTATATAAGCAGCTCATGGTCTGTGCCACAATCTGCTCATGGTCTTGCTATTGTAGAGAAGACAGAGCTACTCCATCTTCTGCTTCCAATTATGCAGTCTATGTATACAAATTACAGTATCATCCAAAATCCACAAAACAGTCATACCTTTATTGGGCCAACCAAAATGCACATTATACATATTGCAAGCTTTCTAAGCTCCACTGGCTTCTTCATCATATCCACGTATACAATTCTCTGTAGTACTAAGAAGCGTGTGCTATGGTGCCACTGCTGTGATCACTGAGAGACCCACCACCAGTGTCATTTACGCATACACACACTGCTGCTGCTGTCTGGTAGCTGTTTGACATGCTTAGTCTGGCTTCTTAGCAAAAGCTAAGCTGATGTTAGCAGCAGCAGTGTTACCATCAGCATAACCTCTTGCTTCATGAAACAGTCAATTTCACCAGTACAGAAAGGAAGTGCCAAAATTTACATCCCCTTTCATGAATAGTTTGTCCATGAGACTGACTAGATAGACTGACAAAATCTTATTTGTGTAAGACATGACTCTCACCTGAATTGCTTTGTCAACACTTCTGGGTTTTACTGGTTGGGCGAGAAGTGGTGATTTTGGAGGCATCCGTGGATTTCTAGAGGAAATGGGAAAAGAAGAACCCATTAATTCTTTCTCTCTATTTTTCTCATCAACAAATCTGACATTTTAGAACTGGATTCCCTCCTTGTGAACCAAGATGTAGCTCATTACTGAAAGTAATAATCAGACCTAACACCAGTACCTGACATATTTGGACACCTGTAGGGCCACAGCTACACTTGCCAGATCTCAGAACCTGGTCATGAGTCTCCCAGTTTCATGGATCATCTCCAGGCAGAAGATGATGGTGCAAATTCCCCAGTTTGGGCAAGCTCAGCTTCAGGAGAAAAGAAAGGTTTGCATGCAAAATGTCCAGTTCAGCTATTAAAGCAGCAGCTTCATGTAATTTGCATTAATTGATTGTTGCTGCAATTGATTTTTCCGCAATTTACTTTGTTAACTTTGTGGCATCAGGGCTTACCCTCTGCTTGCTCTGCATTCACCACCTGTCTAGAAGCAAGTAGGCCTGACTAAATGTTCCTCATGCCATCTCCCTAAGTAAGTGAGAATGAATCATTCTCTCATCCCATTTTGATGTGGAAACAGCCTTTTTCAGTAAAATCTCTACCTTAATTTTGAAACAGGAAAATATGTTCTCTGCATTTGTCTGAATGACAGGTCGTGAGCAACTGTAGTTAATATTTAATGCACAACACTTTTGCTAAAGCATTATATGCATAATATATGCACATAAAGATGCATATATTAGAGGAAATCTCCTATAAGACAGCAAAAACATGTTAAAATATTATTACTAATAGTAGTAATGGTTGTAGAAAAATTGGGTTCAAGAATGTATGTGTTAGACCCACTTTTGTTCAAAAGGGCATATCGAAAAACACGCACAGATATATACTAATATTCCTGTGAATGTCTGAAAATATTAATTTTCAAAGAAGTAGTGGTGTTAGTCTCCTGCAGGATACCCCACTCACAAAACGGTGTAAATATGCTTTATAACTTGAGACTTTAATATCATTTGAAGAAGTGGATTGATATCCATGACTGCTCATGCTAAAATGAAAACCAGTTTGTTTTAAAGGTGCTGTTACATTCTGAAAATATTGACATTCAATAGAACAAGCTGAATCTAAGCAATTTAGAATGAAAAAAAGACACACAGAGAAACCAAAACCTGACAGATCCACCCATTCCTACTTTAAAATCTAGATGGCTCTGTCAGATATACGATATGAGACTGACTGACCCATATTCATTTAGACGTCAATGTATAATGTTCACTCATGTCAGTCTTTATGAAGGAGGCCAAAGAGGCAGCATACATTCTATGCATTAACAAAGTCTTGTATATATCCAGGTAAATTCAAAAGCAACAGCCAGTGCCAAAAGAGTGCCATATTTGATAAAATGCTGATTCATTGGAAATAGGGCAATTGATAGGTCAAAGATGGTGAGACTATGGGGAAAAAGTGAGAAGCAAAGTCTGAATAAGTTTTATAGCATGCAAACAAGCTGTAGGAAAACCTCTCCGACACAAAAGACATTTGAGATCTATCAGGGCTTGGAGAAGGCCAAATTGTACTTATGATTTTTTTTTAACAAAAACTATTCCAAAGCTGTGACATATCCTCATAACCTGGAAACCCCACATACCATATCCAAAAATAGAGAAGAAAGGGCATTATTGTGGGCTCAGACGTGTATCATATAAAACCTTTAGTTACAACATCCAGCTTCTATCAACTTGACAGACAAGGAGTACCTAAAAGCGTTGGGATATTTCCTGGGCTCAGTGTTGCTTTCTCGGTCCACCTGCTTTTTAATTGGCTTCTTCCGTGTCCGGGCAAAACTGTATACAGAAGACTTCCTCTCCTTTCCCTGATACGAACCCACTGGAGTCAACATATATTCCTCAGTTTGATCTTTTGGGTATTGGGGTTTGCTGTCTTCAGTCTCCATTGATGGAGTTCTGCAGTCAGGGTGAAAATATAACCTCAATCAGATCTCTGTGGTCTAATTAATTAACAACATCTCCAGTGGCTTTCACTTCCATTCCTCACTCTTTTAGGTCTCTATCGTGAATAAAAGAACATTTTGCCTAACCCAAGACTCTGTCTTGATGCTATGAAAAGGGAGTTCTGATTGGGAAAAGTCTTAATGAGGGAAGAATTCCCCATCAGACCCTATTTTCCATTGAGGGGAGAAAAACAGCTTTTGTTTTTGTCCCCAAGATGGAGAGGAAGGAAACAAAAACTGGGGAGAATCCAATATAATCAGCAGAGAACAGAAGACATTTCTCAAGGTGTTCAGTGGATGGATGATTTATTGATAATCCCAACACATTTTGTTCTGTATATGCTCTCTTCACTTAGCACCTTGAGATGTGTTTCCTGTTCGCCACGATGGATAATCTGTACCAGGAGAGAGCTGGAAAAGTGGGACAATTTTGAGTTCCTTGACTCTCTCAGCAGCACTTCATAAGTCACCATGGAAGTATTATGAATAGCTAAGAATCAAGGGGCTATGGTAGTTCGATGGTACTCTTCTTGGAAATTTTTCAAGGCCAGTGCTGGATTTCTGTATAAACTGAGTAAATATGGAAATGCTTACAGGCCTTTTAAGCATGATATATCTTTGGGTCACTTATTATTTCTTAGTATTTCTCAGTCATAAAGTTGTCTTATTATGTCATAGGCATCGATGGGCCTGAAATAGATGGGCCTGAAAAGAGCAGTGCACGGCCATGCCGGCGCCAAATGGCATGTGCCCAGTGGTAATCCGGGCTGCCGCTATAGTCCTAAACTGGGCCGTCAAAATGAGGATATGAAAATGTTAGTTCAGAAATCACCCGTGCATTAACTTAATTTAGTGTCAAAACACAGATATGAATAAGAGTGCTATGGTGAAACTAGACGTTACAGTAATTCTTTGGTAAAAATAGTCAACAGCCAAATACCTTAATACTGCAATAGGATAGCCACTATAACAGAAAATAAAATGAGGAGAAGAAGGATCTTCTTAATCTAATAATAATTATTAACATTAATGAAATTCTTAATAAAAATGAAATTAATGAATAAACACAGGTAGGGCATCCCTCAGCACAAAGCAAAGCATAACAATTGAAGCACATTGGCATCGAGGAGTTTACTAGTAACCAAAAGGGACAAAGATAGGGACTTCCCAAGAACCAGATGTTAAGCATAAGCTTCACAGTTGCTACACTGCTTAGATGTCTACTTACTCATCCACCTTGGCTTCAGGGATGGGAGAAATAAGTAGTTCCTCTTGCCATTCTGTCACTGTAATATTATCTGAATTAGAAATGGAAGGTAGCGCCTCATCAGGGTGCTTCTCTTCTAATATCTTCATCTGTTCATCAGCCCACTCTTTTAAATCTTGGGGTTTACCATCCTTGGCTTCCACATTAAACTCTTGTAATTTACCGTCTTCAACCACAGTTATTTCTTCAGGTATGCTGTCTTCAGTATGCTCAGTTAGGTCTTGGACTTTGCTGCCATTTTCTTCACTCTTCTCATGTTGCTCTTCTGGTCTGGCCTCTTCAGTTTGCTCACTTGGGCCTTGGGATTTGATGTCTTCGGCCTCCTCCTTAGGAGCTAGGGATTTGCCCTCTCCAGCCTCTTCATTTGGGCCTTGAGGCTTGCTGTTTTCATCAACATTCTCATTTAGCTCTTTGGGTTTGGATTGCCCATTTGGGGATTGGGGTGTTGTGTCTTCATCAAGAGGTTTGCTGTAAGGGAAGAAAGAAAAAAGCCCCATCACAGATGCAGATAAGAATAAGACAATACTTTTGCCATAACTAGTTAGCAGCACTATATTTAAAACAGTTACTTGGTGAGATTTTGAGAGGATGAAGGAACAACAATAACAACAGGAACAACTGCCATTGTTACTGAAGCCTAATGCCAAAAATGTGAATTGACTGGGTATGAGACCAGCTGCAGTCCTTAACTGTCCTAATTCCTAACCTTGGAACAATAATTCTGTGAAGGGATGCAGAGCTTAAACAAGACATTCTTGGTGCTCTCACACGAGTTACAGGTCAATTCCAAATGGTTTACAGTTACAGTATAGAGAGGATGTTCTAATAATCTGATTCAAATTAAAAACAAACAATGATGTGATTATCAATTACAACATAATCTTAGTTTTGGATGTTGTTAGCTATAAGGGATAACTTTAAAGCTATAGCTTTTTGTGGGTTTTTCAGGCTATGTGGCCATGTTCTAGAAGAGTTTATTCCTGACGTTTCACCAGCATCTGTGGCTGGCATCTAGATGCCTCAGCTGGATGATCCCTTGGTGGGTCTAGGAGTAAAGCCCAACTGTTATTAAGGAGTATGTTGAACAAATATAGCTCAATGAAAAATCATGCATGTTCTTTTATATCTATTACCTGCCAGCACTGTCAGGGGGGACCTCCATTTTTCAGGAATGATGAAGGAGAGTTTTGCTCTTTCCTGGCTAATGGGGTGTTTGCTGAAACCCCAAAGATAAAGGCCAACCGAAAAAAATGAAGGCTGCATGAAGGTTTCTGCTGCAGGTGAAAAATAAATAGTTATTCACTTGTGCCAAAAGCTCATTGTCACCCCAAAATGAAATGAAATATGCTTAAGAGCACTATGGATTGGATCGAGACTCAGTCATGATTTGAGTAAATGTGACATCAGTGGTACATACGTTTGTGGGGCTTGCACCTAATTGTTAGTATCAGGTAGAGTAGCCCCTACTGAATGAATTAAACTTACGTATATGTTGACTTACCACATTCCCATTGATTCAGTGGTCTGCTCTGGTTTGGTTAATCATTGGGTTGGCCTACAGTGTCTAGAATCTTTCTGCATCTTGACCAGTGGTCATACTGGCTGGAAGACCTAGCCAGTTCAAAAAGCAACATTACCAAACTCTGGTCTTAAGTTAACTATGACTGTCTTGCCAATTAATAATAATATAATAATAATGATTTATTTATAGCCTGCCCAAGCACAAAGAATCAGAGCTGGTTACAGCAATAAAAGAATACATTACAAATGATATAATACATTACAAATGATATCCATAGATAATCCCTTCCCCACCCCTCCATTCCAGTCCTAAAACAGAAACAATCTAAAATAAATTACACTATGAAAAAATTATTACAATAAAGTCGGTTAAAAACTAGGGGAAGGATGAAAGGAAGGAGATGGCATAACATCGATCATGATCATAATTGGGGAGGGGAGACTAAGATGGATAATCCTGCCAGAAGAGATCCATCTTAATGGCCTTTTAAAAGGCCATTAGTGTGGGAATGTGGTGGATCTCCTCCGGCAGGTCGTTCCATAGCTTTGGAGCAGCAGTAGAGAAGGCCCTCTGGGTAACTGTGGTCAGCCTAGATATTTTAGGCTGAAGTAAATTCTTTCCAGAGGACCATACTGTGCGGGACGGACATTTATGTTCTAAGCATGGCTACGTCCAGGTCCAGTCCACTTGGCTAATCTTTCTAATCCACTTGTTGCTGCAACTCACTTGCTAATATGCAGTAGAGATCAACAATCTTTGCTGCGTTCTGATGGTCCAGCAGAGTAACGGACAGAGTAATAGTGACAGCTAGGACCACAAGCATGAACACGGGGCAAAGGTCAGGATTTCCATTTTAACCCAGAGGACCATAAAGACAGATCAGGTGCTCAGCCTAGCAGGGGGAGGGCTACAACAGTTGCAGGGAAGTGGTTATTGGGTGGGGATGAAGCCACATCGCTCCCCCATGCCAAGGCAGGTTCTTCATCACTATCGAGAGGGCAACTGTTGTATGAGAGATTCCATCCTTATGATGTCATAGAGCAGGAACCTCCTTAGGCTGAGTTCATGTTGTAGAAAATACAGAAAATCCTCACTTTCTGTAAATACCAAGGTGCTGTTCCCTGTTGACCACATCACCATCATCCCAAGTAGTAAAAGATTAACATGTGCATTCAACAGTCTCAGAAAAACAAGCCTTTTGCAGCCCCAACGACTCCATTGGGAGAAAACAAATACACAGCAACACACTTTAGACAACGGGGAAAATGCATAAATTTGGTGAACTACGTAAATAAATGCACATGTTGATTTAAATTAAATTGCACATGAATTTTCATTTGGAAAACCAACAAAAACTCTTGCAATTGATATGAAACCTGGATAGGAAGGAAATGCAGGTGGGGTTTGGAGAAAAGTAATAAACTCAAGATGGAGAGATTTTTACATCCCTGGGCAGGATCACATTGTGAGAAAGACACCTGCTATCAAACATATGTGCAGTTTGTGAATTCATATCAATCATCTGTGACACATCAAGCAAAAGAAGAAGGTTGTACAGCGACAAAAATATTCACCAGGTAGCAAAACAACTGTAATTTAATAAACAGTCTCTGACATGCCTCAGTCCTTATTAAACTTACATAAACTTAAAATTGAATTCCCTGATATTCCATGGATAAAGGATTTGTCTCTTCCAACACGATGGGAAATATTTATGACATTTCAATCAAAATTCTATCGTTTTAAATGTAATTGAGTTTTAATCATCTTTTTTTTATGGGAAAGTCACTTGCAGCTGTGAGGGCTATCGTAGCATAGCAAGATCTCACCAAGGCTATTGATTCAGGGAATATAAGTTGACTCATGACTTAGCCCTCCATCTGCATGGCAAATACCATATACGTACCAGATTCGTGGTTCTGGTTCTAGATACACAAACACATGTTCCAGTAGCAGTATAAGGTCACAGACATGCATGCGCACATTAACTAGGAAATTTACCCAGCATTTCTCAGGCTGATGATTCCTTTTATAATTTAAGTGAAACAGGAGTTTGACTGTTAGCACCAAAAATCTTTAAAATGTGTTTCACACCTTGCAAAATGAGCCAGTAACAGAAACAGACTAATTGAATCAGTGAGATTTAACTACATGTAGGCTCACTACTTAGCCATCAGTTTAGTTGGTTTACTCAAATGGGACTAACCATTAGGATGCAGGCAATTTTCTGGAGAGGGGAGCGCAATAAATTGTTGATTGGTCCTAAACTTGTACTATAAGTTGGAGGATGTTTAAATATCAAGTTTGGTTAAAATGGGTTCATAAAACTAAGAAATCTGAACTGTTTGTTCCAGAGATAATCAAAACAATTGATGGACTGGGTTGAAAATCTTACTATGGTTTTTGGTTTGGTATTATGATATAATATATCTAGTTTGTTATCTATTAGATAATACAACTGTCACATAACATATCAAGTTTGCTGGCCCTGTGATTAAGCTTGATAATTGGTTTAACATAACAAACAGAGAGTATTTAAATTATATTAAAGATGTGATGTGCTTTGGATGCAGAAACATAGTGCGTATTTTGATGAAATCCCACAAAATACCCTTAGATGTCACTATTTCTCTAACTCTAGATTCAGATGCTCTTAGTGAAGGAATCCAGTTACAAAATTGAAGGTTCTTCTAGACTCTGGAGGGAGGGCTTTGAAGGTGTCACTTTTTCACTCCAGAACACAGAACACCACACAGAAAAAACTGTGGGAGACACATGGAGAACAAGGCTTTTGTAGCCATTAATAGTTGTGCAGGGTTTGGGTTGGTGCAACTTCTCATGGTCCTGGAACAGATGAAATTACCCCTTTTCTCTGTTCTATTTCATTGCATAATTCCATATTCTAGTATGATTTTTCATTATCCATTTTTTCCACATTTTTTGTTTTATAAATCACTATCATACCCTCCAACACATTTTTTTTAACTTTCATCTTTCCTTTATATGGGTTGGTCCTGTACAGATTTACTTGGGAATAGTGGTTTGAGTGTTAGACTATGAAGTTTATTGCACGGGCCTTGAAACGGGCCTGTTGCATTCCAAAACGGGGGTGTGCACGGAACGGGATGGGGCTAGGAACACATCTTACTACACAAGGGAATGCCACCGCTGCCCCCGGGCATTCCAATTGCGTCCTACATCCGTTCCAGAGGCTGCGATTTCTGAGAACCTTAGGTTAGAAATGACTTAAAGGCACACAACAACAAACTCCGGTTCTAGAGTGGAACATGCCAGAAGTCGTCTGAAGGGGATGATGCCAGAACAGAGAGGAAATGAGGCTCTAAGCCCATGCAGACAGTACAGGAGGCCTCTTTTCCTGCTCCTTCACTTTTTTTACTTCAAAAATCTTAACACCAAAACCTTAGAGAACCCTCACCCATTTCCCCACTTTTAAGAAAACCCCAGCCATCTTTTTTTCTGCCTCAGGAACCTTAGCAGAAATGCCTCAGAGAGCCTTTTTCTGTTTTCCAGCCCTTATAAAAATCTTTCCCTATCAATTATGGCAGACCCCTTCCTTTTGGAAGCCCAACCCCTCTGAAAGTTTATCCTGAAGTTGGACACTGGAATTTGGACAACCACCAAAAGCTATCAAATTTTTGAGGCATCTAGCACAATCCCATTGAGTTATGGCTGCCAACGACATCTTCTATTATTAAAGACTGGTGTTGGTATTTTAAAAAGCCACAGTCTAAAACCAAAACAATGGTGAATGAATAAAAGAGACAAACCAAGCAAATTAGTGGACATGAGAAAATTTATTTCATTTGCATGGGCCACAGGTATGTCTTCAAGACAACACTGCCACCACAGAATTGTGTTTTACCAGTTCTACATGACAGTCCTGCCCCATCTCTTCTAAATACTTTCCTGACTTCAGGAGAAAGTAGCCTTATTTCCTGCCATCTTTCCTTGTACAAATCCAAACCCATGCCTGCTGGCAAGGAGGGCAAACAGAATTGTAGATGTGGAGAAGGCTGAACAATCCCAGGGGAAACAAGCTCTGTGTTAATGAGGAAAATGTCTAAATCGGTACCATGTGAACTGTTATCTTAAGACAACTAGAAAAGGAACCCAGCTTCTTCTAACAGTACACCTCTGTACCACAGAATAGAGTTATAACTGTAATGCCGAGTCTTTATTTTCTTAATATCAAGGAAGGACCTGAGTACACAATAGTTTGGCTTGATGTGGGGAGTGCATTCTCTATGTGTAAGGGATGCATAAGGGTAATCGAAATGGTGGTGTGAGTGGTAGACTGGAAATAAGAGGAGAGGGTTGCTAATGTTGATCCTTTTCCCATTTCTAGACATTGCTGTGGGTCTCTAGAGGTCAAGCAGCCACAAGAGGCCTTACTGTGAAAACGGCCAACTCTGAAAAGGACTGCCAGACCAGTTTGCAGCCAAAGGAGGAGGGTGCAGTGTTTCTACCCGTATTATATACATCTTGGGTAACCAAAAAAGGCCCAATAAAGGAGAGGTTCATTAGTCACGTTGTTTCAACATGTCCCCACCCCCTTTCAAGACACCTGAGGACAATTTTTGAGGGAACATTTCAGTCATTCAAGACAGTGATGTGCTTCATCTCCTTATGCTGAATTTTTGATTCCCTGAGTCAAACCTGAGAAGAAACAAGGGAGCCTCTGAGGGCAGGGACACTAATAACTCAGAGAGACACATATCACAACTTAACAAGGAGAGTTTTGCTTTACTTATCCTGAGTCAATGCTCTCAGACCATCTCAACCACAACTGTCCATTCTGACTGAAGAGAGAGAGACAGAGTTAGGCTCTTAAGTTTCCACCCTTAATATTATTTTAACCCAGAGTGCTGGGGATAACATTTGAAACTGTTTGCATGGAAACCATTTATGTTCTACCATCATCTATTGGTCCTTCTGCAAATCCTCAGCATGATTAAGTGGGTATATGGTGGAAGAATGAGAGGAGACAAAATCTCATATGCTGTATGATGCATTTCAGCCTTGTCACCAATTGGCCTTCTTCAGGAGCTATTCAATCCTCAGAAATTTCTGGAGTTCCAATCTGTACTCTCTGTACAGAAGAAAGGACATGTGAGACTTTGTCTCCTTTTATTCCTTCACTGTGAATATATTCTTCCAAACACATTGTATTGGGTATTGTTCATAAGCAGGTATATAGCTATGCATGTTTTGTAAAGATCTTAGGTTGAGCCAAGGCCAAGGCTCAGCATTATTAAGTCATAATGGAAAAAGAAGTACCTTCAAGAATGTTCTTCTCCCAACTTTGCCATTAAAAAAAGACACAAATAATTAGCATCACAAGGTATTCCAAAAAGCTTGTGAGTATGCACATAACCACAATGCCTTCTTTTTTTCTTTCTAAAACTTAAATACCAAGCACCTATGATCTCGTACTGTAGGAATAAGGACAACAAGAGAGAGATTTTCAAAATAAGATGCAATATTTTGTCCTTGTCCAAGAAAATGAGATCAGCTTGTGATGGATCATGGAAGTATATATTTTCTAAAACCTCAGAAGACAATATTTTTTCTTCCTAAGCCCATTTTGAAATACAATACTTATGTGGTTACAATGATAATCAGCAACACATATGAGACTGGAGCTTGCTAGTCCTAACAACACCTATGTGTCTTCTTTTCCCAAAACTTTCCCACCTCTAGTAAGAATCACATATCCCCCATGGTTCCTTGCAAAAGGAATGCTGCCCAACAATGCTCAGGCTGCAATTAAAGCTTTCTTATATCTACTTTAGCCACAGACGTGCAAGTCTGGATGGCAGCAGAAAGAGATAGATGTCTCCAGCTGAGCCAATTCAAGCAATCTTGACAGAAGAGCTTTGGGGTCTGTAATGTGCTCCAATAATTTCTAACTGGATGATTTTGTTCCTAACCCCCTCACTTTCCAAATTCATCATAATAAAAACCTTCTGCATTAGATTATATACTTCAACACTCCTGCCCTCTAATTTTATTCAAGGAAAATGTCCCGTAACTGCCCACTCCAGGATTTGTACAGTGCTGATCCTACTGAAGATCAAGTTCTGCTTTCTCCTTCAGTGTATGGGTTCGGTCCACAGTTCTGAGGTAAAAAGAATAACTGGAAGAATCACAGTGCAAAGATCCTCAAGTGATAGCAGAACAATGAAGAGCAAAAGCTCTTGAACAACTTGAGCAAAAGCTGTTCAAATTTCACGCACACAAAACACACTTGCCAACACAACACAGACTGTTCTGTAAACATGAGTAGGGAAACCCCAGTACTCTCTCCCTTCATGAATTTCCACGGTATGTGATGTTGGTGAATGTGGAGGTGGCTCCCTTGTACAATGGGTTGTTTGCCTGAAAGATAAAAAAGGGAGAGAAAGAAGTGAGAAGAAAAAAAAAACCATGTTCTGCATTTGGTAATTAATAGTAGGCAACTATCACTTGGGTCCCCAGAGGACCTTAGAGGGCCTCACAGACACACTTCTACTGGCTTTCACTCCATTGTACTGTATGTTCCTCAATGTGCTCCGATACTCCCTAAAGAGCAGTGGGGAACATTCAGGGGAAACCTTTTTTCAGGGGAAAGAGTATTTGAAGGGCATTGAGGGTCCATATGGGCCTCAAAAATGACCTTGAGTGATGCATACATTCTAGGGTCACCCTTTCTCCACGCCTGGTCAACACTATAGATTACGACTGATTAACATCTAAGGTTGCCAGGAGAAATAAGGGACAGGACTCCTATCACTTTAATAGTGTGTAGAAGAGGGAATTTCAACAGGTGTTACTTGTGTGAAAACCAACACCTGCAGAAATTTCTTTTACACAACCTTTAAACAGGTGTCTTGTCCCTTATTGCACCTGGTAACACTCGTCCTCACCTCAGTGAACACTTGGTAGGAATAACCCTAGGTAATTCATCTAACTAGAGATGAATAAGACAATCCCATTAACCATTTTAAAAGCACAATTTATCCAACTTGTGGCCTGTGAGACTATTAGCATGAACAGGCCCCTATCTTTTGGTTCTCCTTATTGGGTAGAAACTGCAAGTAGCATATGTCCCCTCTTCTCCTTTTAAAATTTTATGCAAATATACACAGCTCTAAATAGGAATCTGAAACATGGTACATGGGGAACCTAAGTCAATGATTGGAACTAGTACATTAAAAAAGAAATGTCATTCATCCATGCCTGCAGAATGGCTCTCCTTTTCCCCATGCAGCTGATGCCCAGTAAAGTAGGGTTTTTTTTGGGGGGGGGGGGGGTATAAACCTGGCATTAGTGTCAAAACCATGACTAAGTAGCAATTATGAATATAAAACAGTTACAGGTGAGTAAATCTGAGTAACCATTTCATATTCATGACCACAACTTAGTCATTTAAAACTTAAAGTAGTCGACACAGTGTTCTAGGCTATATGAGGAAAAATGCACACCAAAACACACAACATTCCAGGTCAAAACCCCAGTGATACAAAATATTGCTACAGTATACAAAACAAGAATAGGAATAATAATATGTGGGGTTTGGAGTAAAAGAATGAATTAGAGTCTAAGGATAGAGTTTGACACCACTTTAACTGCCATGGTTCAATGCTATGGAATTCTGATAACTGCAGTTTTGTGAGATATTTAGCCTTTTCAGTCAGTTGTGGTGTCATAACAAACTACAAACCCCAGAATTTCATAGCATTGAACCATGCCAGAAAAGCAGTGTCAACTTGCATTTGTAATGTGGATGCAGCCGAAGAGAATTTGACATCTTTATTCCTTACAGGCAGGATTCTCTTCTCATAAGTAGAAGTTGTATCAGGCCCATATTACATGATAGTGCATTTCCCCAGTAAAACATTGTTGAAAACATAATCAGCACATTATTATTTTTCACAATTTTCACATACATAATTAGCACATTATTATTTCTTCTTTCTTTCTCTAAGAATTGTAGGCACTTAAGCCGAGGCAGAAGAAGGAAATGCTCATGCAATCATGTCCAGCCCTGAGTTTTTCAGTATGTTGTGAAGAAAAATGACAAGGTGTTGTTGATATCCATATATTTCTACACCTAGTTTCAGGTGAACGCTGGTATAAAACTGATTAAATTTGTCATGTGAATGACGCACAGTATTTATTAAGGACATGAGTGCATGGAAAGTCATCTGTTCCTGGACCCATCACATCAATCTGATGTTTCTCACCGTGTCCCATCTAGCTCTGGCTCGCTCTTCTTCAAACTTGGCAAACTCCCGCCGGTCATGGATGGTGATAAGCAGTTTCCAGATGAGAAGTGCAGCCAAGCCAATAAGCAAGATGGCTCCAGTCACCGAAAGAAGAACTACCAGGACATCAGGGCCTTTGGGACAATCTATAAGAGAAATATGCTCATATAAAGCTGTGAAGCATTTTCCTCACAGCTCTGTCCCCTGGTGTTCCTTGCTTTGGTACATTCAATCACACATATACACAATCCAGCTCCCATGCCAGAGGACATCTAAATTAATATTGATGAGCAATAACTGTTGTCTGAAACAGGAGTGTCCTGAATAGCTAGTTTGTACACACCCTCTTGGGACACTTGTGTTCAGCTCACAGCCTCCAATGTTTCACAAACAAAAACCAGGACACATGTGGCCAAGTAACATCAGAGTGTGGTCAACACGGCAAAAATTCTTTATGAGGAGGAAGACACAAGCTAGGAGAGGCTGTAGCAGTCTGTCTTTGCCTAAGCCTACTAAGAAAGATCTATTTCAATTTGGCTTCAGACCTGGCTATGGGACAGAGACAGCTTTGGTCATTTTGGTGGATGACCTATACAATACAGGGAACTGGACAGGGGGAATGGGTCCCTGTTGGTCCTGCTTGATCTTTCATGGGCTTTCGATACCATCCAGAGTTTTGGAGAGTGATGTCACCAGTATGAGGATGACACCCAACTCTATCTCTCCTTTCTGACTCTGGGTTGAACCATTGTCTGCTGTCAGTGATTGACTGGATGAGGGCAAATAAATAGAAATTTAATCCAGACAAGACAGATGTGATCCTGGTCAGTCATAAGGCACATTAGGAAACAGTGACATTGCCTACACTCCCCCTTAAATGGCAGGCTTGCAGCTTTGGTGTTCTCCTGGATTCATTTCTGAGCCTGGATGCCCAGGTCTCAGCAGTGGCCAGGAGTGTATTTGCATTAGTGTGCCGGCTGTGCTTGTTCCTTGAGATGTCAGATCGGGCTATGGTGACACATGTCTTGATCACATCCTGTTTGGGCTACTGCAATGCACTCTACATGGAGCTGCCTTTGGAAACTGTTTGGAAATTTCAGCAGGTTCAAAATGCTGCACCTAGAATGCTGACTGGGGTCAGTTATAGGGAGCACATATTTCCCTTGTTGAAGCAGCCTCACTGGCTACCAGTTTGTTTCTGGGCACAATTCAAACTGCTGGTCATGACCTATAAAGCCCTATATGGCTTAGGTCCAGACCATTTGAGAGACTGCATCTCACCATACAAATCTGCCAGAGTCATAAGATCTTCAGAAGAAGGCTTTCTCTCAGTCTCACCACCATCACAGGCTTGCTTGGTAAGGACACGAGAGAGAGCCTTCTTGGTGGCTGCTCCCACCCGCTGGAACATTCTTCCATGAGAGGCTAGGCTGGCCCCTTTCCTGCTTTCTGTCAGCAAGCAAAAATGTTTTTTATCAGGCAGGCTTTTAATACATAATCATGTGATGGCTTTTATATGGTGCATTTATTATATGGGTGTTTGTGTTGTAGTTATGTTTGTTTTTTGTTTTTAATGTATGTAATGATACACTGTTTTTATTTGATGTTTTTAATTGTGTGGTTTTTTTTAATTGTTGTAGTAAAGTTTTTTAAAAATGTGTTTAGTTGTGAGCCCTTGGGTCCCTTTCTGGGAAAAAGGCAGCATTAATTCTGCCCCTCTTCTGCTCTCCTGGCTGCTAAGTTAACTGAGTGCAAACTACTTTTGCACTATGAACTCAGTCTGCACCAACTGAAGTAAGATGAAGACAAAGGGAGAAAGTGTGAGGAGAAGAGAGAAACTTGGATGTTTTAAAAGCAGCTGAAAAAGTAGGACAGTCCCTGCCAAATTGGGACCACTGGAGGGTATGTCAGCTTCTGATCCATGGATGTCTCAATGGTGTGAATAAATCTGGGGAGAGATCTGATCCTATCTTGCAATAGGAGTACGTGGCCTTTGTGCTCTGCATACTGCTCTGGTTGACATATGCATGCCAAATGTTGCTTCACGATTGCAACAGCAAGACCTGTATGTGTGAATCAGCCATCCCGGAACTTAAAAATTGCCACACCTTTCATCAGAATCAGTTCATACATTCCCAGTTGCTAGTCATCAATAGTTGCATGTGTATCAGTTATCCAGCTCTCAGACATTGTCCAGAAGCTGCTCCCCCACATCCATTTGTCGCAGGCCAAACCTAACTGAAAAGATATTTTGGGAGAGCTCTGCTATGTCACCTTCAAGAAAATCTGTTTATGGAATAAAGTTATATTAATGTATATGCCTAGCCCACACCCACATCCTATGCATTTCTCCCCCTTTTTTCTTTCTTCTTTTTGTTTTCTTTCCCCTGTGTGATCATACTTTTAAAAATCTAATAAATGTATGTATAATAAGCAGTCTGGGAGAGCTTTGCTATATTTTTGACCTCCTGTTTGAGGAAGTGAACTATATCCTTGGTCTGACCTCTGAAAACACTGCTGGTAAAGTGTGATATTACAGAAGTTGTATCAATGGTTTGTGTTTCTGTATGCTACCATCAGACAGTACATATGGCTAAGAGGGTATATGAAGAAAGAGTGACAAGTGTAGAAAGTGAGGCCCAATGAATCTGCTTATGGGTGGAGATTAGCTGAGAGAGTCAATGAGAGGTGCTGTTGGAGAGATGAGAGAGGGGTTGAGAGAATCAAAGAGGATTATATTTAAAATGAAAACAAAGGAGAGGGGCTGGATTCTGAAGGGAGGGAGGGGGATAGAGGCCATGAAGAAAAATTGTGTTTTTGTTAGGTTACTTGGCTAGTAGCATATCAATATAAAATGGGGGTGGGCAACTATGCCAGGAGCAGGGGCCATTATTTTTCATCCCATTCCCAGAACTGCTGCACCAGCACACCAAAGCCAGAAGCGACATATCACTACTTTGTGTTTCATTCTTGGCTGCTTTTCTAACCATCTTTCACGGGAACTGGGAAGCAAACTGTTTTTTACACCGATTTGAGTACACTTTTGACCATTTTTGTGCCAAAAAAATGGAATGGATTTTAAAAATTAAAACGATTGAAGTTTAGAGGTTTGCAGAGGTACACTAAAGGACAACAAGGCCTTTTTCTCCAAGATATCCAAGAAAACTGCAAGCATTTATGTGATGGAGAAGAGTGAAATAATGTCAAAAATATAGCTTAAATTGTTTTTAACAATATTATATTTAGTATTTAGCATACCTGTAACTACTGCTTGGTCATTATACCCCATATGGGAGTTTAAGGCTTATAGACTTTTGCAGTAACATAAGTGAATCCCATGAAGATTTTCTCTTCCCCCATATTCTGAGTAGTTCTTATCTTATACTGGTATTCTCCCTGATTCAGGTTTAGTGCAAGAACACCATATCAACCACGACAGAAGCCTGCCCAGTACAAGCATTTAAGTGACAGAATCAGGTTCAAGAAAACTCTCCTGACAGCCAGATCAGCATAGAAACTGTGTAGACTGCCCAGGATGACAGTGGAACCTCCTTCAGGAGATCTTTAAGGCACAGTTGGGCAATGGATTCTTAACAATGACGCAAGCAGTGAATAGTACGAGTGAATAATATGTCTCGACAGCTTCATGCTGATGATTTCATGAATCTGTTACTTTGCAAAACAATATCACCCAGAAAGCTTATGGAGTAGCCAAACATCTACTGCCCCCAACCACACTGTTGTGTACACGCCTTTCTGTTCCTGGATGGGGTGTTTAACAATCCCAGGTTATTATGGGAAAAGTCACAGGTTTTGTGGTTTCCCGCCAAGCATTAGCTAGTCTCATATTCCCCACTGAGGTCTGGTCAAATCTATCCAAGTGTTCATTAGATGTCAACCTCCTACATGCAGTCTGAGTCACCAACCAAATTTATATCCCCTGTGGCTATGGGTATGTCTCTCTTCCCAAGCATTGTGCAACCAACTGTTGGTTTTAGCATCCTCTGTGAGGGCCAGGGTGGCCTCTAGGACCTATACCCACATGTCTCATCATGCTTCCAAGAAGGAGGAAGTAGTTCTTGAATTGCTAAAGGCTATTGTAGAGTTCATGCCTTCACTCCCTTTTGCTCTGCTATCAACAAGCAGAGACAGGGCCTACATCTGGTAGCCTAACAGACTTATTCAGCAGTCTGATGAAGAATTAGGCATGACTCCAAAGCTTCTGCAGCAACAGATGATGGACAACATTTAATTCTGACATGAAAGCTGGCAAAGTTCAAAAGTGCATGCTCCAATCAAAGTCTCTTATTGGAGCAGGAGGAGTGTGGGTGAGAGACATTTAAAGTTCCCTCACTCACTCATGATCACTCAATGGGGCTGAAGGAGGAGAAGGAGAGCCATCCCATGCGAGTAGATGGAAATATTGACAGGAAAAGAAGACAGGCTATTGGTTGATAGATGTTGACATGCATGCCAGGAATAAAGAAACAAAGTCGCAGTGGTCATATGACAAAATCACTGAATCATGGAGTTGGAAGAGACCACAAGGGCCATCCAGTCCAACCTCCTGCCATGGAGGAATATACAATCAAAGCAAATGGCCCCTTGCCATGTAGGAATAAACAACCAAAGCAGATGGCCCTGACAGATGACCATCCAGCTTCTGTTTAAGGACCTCCAAAGAAGACTCCACCACACTTTGAGGGAGCTGAACGTGTCGGTTCAACTCTGTTGAACACAGTGGTCAGGAACTTTCTCCTAATGTTTAGGTGGAATCTCTTTTCCTAATAGCTTGCATCCACTGTTCTATGTCCTATTCTCTACAGCAGCAGAAAACAAGCTTGCTCCATCCTCAATATCACTCCTCTTCAAATCCTTAAACAGGGCTATCATATCACCTTTCAACTGTCTCTCCCCCAGGCTAAACATACCCAGCTCCATAAGTCTCTCTTCATAAGGCATGCTTTCCAGACCCTTCACCATTTGGGTTGCCCTCCTCTGGACACACTCCAGCTTGTTAATTTCCTTTTTGATTTGTGGTGCCCAGAACTGGACACAGTATTCCAGGTGAGTTCTGACCAAAGCAGAATAGAATGGCAATATTACTTCCCTTGATCTAGACACTACATGTCTATTGCAGCCTAGAATCATATTGGCCTTTTTAGCTGCAGCATCACACTGTTGGCTCATGTTCAATTAGTAGTCTACTAGGACTCCTAGATCCCTTTCACACATAGTCTTGTTAAGCCAGGTGTCCCTCATCCTATATCTATGCATTTCATTTTTTTCTACCTAAGTGCAGTAGTGTACCTTACATTTCTCCCTGTTGAAATTTATTTTGTTAGATTTGGCCCAGCTTTATAATCTATTAAGGTCATTTTGTATTTTGATCCTCTTCTCAGGAGTATTAGCTATTCCTCCTAATTTAGTGTCATCTGCAAATTTGATAAGCATGTCCTCTGTTCCTTCATCCAAGTCCTTGACAAAGATATTGAATAGCACTGAGCCCAGGACAGAACCCTGTGGCACCACACTGGAAGAGGAGCCATTGCTGAGTGCTCTTTGGATTTGGCTGGTTGACCAATTACAAACCCACCTAATACAGCCCTTGTTTTACATGGGGGATCTGTTCCAGACCCCCCCCCCTCGCATAAAACAAAAAGCATGTATGTTTGAGGCCCATTACAAGTAATGGGGCTCGTGCTTGTGGTGGTGTGTGGCGGTGCACACGCACCATTTTTTCTTCCAGCACATGGCACCGGAAGAAGCGGCACTGCTTTCAGCATATGCTGAAAACAGCATATAATGTGCCCGCATTTGATGCGGGCGCACTGTACTTGCATTGTCTGGCCCACATTTTACTAGCTTGTTAGCAACATTATCATGGGGGGCCTTGTCAAAGGCCTTATGCTACATCCACAGCATTCCAATGCAGCAATCACATGGACATGGAAGGACACTCACTTTTGTCCCAATGTGACTTCTAGTGAGGGGAATATGTTGTTGTCAATATACTGTTCAGATTATAATAGATGTATACAATGCTAAGAGAAGACAAAGTTGGTAAGGATAATGCACAGAGGAATTGAATTTTTATGCAGGTGTGAATGCATTGTTACATTTCAACCAACTCTCAGAAGCACCATGGTAACATGACAAATGGTAAAGAATTATGCCCAGAGTCAATGTTTCTCTGTCCTCATCCAACAGAAACAAAGTTTGAATGCAGGTTGTTACATCTGCACATATTACTAATTTTTATCTTCACAAGTTTCTTACTTCTCCCTACTTCTGTTGTCTCTCCTCAACCAATTGTATTGTCGCATGCCTTCAAGTCACTTCTGTCATGGCAGCACTAAGGTAAACCTAACATGGAGTTTTCTTGGATTTGTTCAGAGGGAATTTTCCATTGCCATCCTCTGAAGCTGAGAATATGAGACTTGCCCAAGGTCCCCCAGTGGGTTCCCATGATTGAGCAGAGATTTGAACCCTGGTCTTTCAGAGTCCTAGTCCAACACTCAAACCACTACAACACACTGGCTCTCTCCCCTCACCCTAGAAATTCAGGTTTTAGAAGCAGTTCTGAAGCTCTGTAACTGATGTCCTCCATGACATGTCCTAGGTGCAAATTACACACAGGTTGGCTAGAAATTAAAGCAACTCTGATTATGAAACAAGATAGGGAATAGCTGCTTTCTTGAACTACAGCTTTAAAGTTGTAGTTCAAAAAAGCAATTCTTCTCCACTTTGGTAGTGTCTTTCATCCATTACTGGGAATTCATACTCAATCCTCATATATATGATCACCAAAGATTAAGCTTCATATCAGTGGCTTTTAGCTCTCACCTGGTTCCTCAATGACATAGAGGATAGACTTTCCACTGGAGTCTTCATAGTACTGGAAACGTACCACACAGTCATATTCATCCTTGTAAGTACAATTCACAGCATTTTCCCCCTTGTCTCCTACAAGAGAGGGCAGAGGGAAGAGCATTTAATCCAGTACTGCGTATCCACCACTGGTCATCCAGACGCGCTTGAGAAACATACAAGCAACACCTGAAATGTCACAAGCACACAAAAAACAACTGTCCCAACTTGAGAGCTTGTAAGTAACTTTGAGGTGAGCAGGACCATGCTTGCTTTCAATTTGCAAGCTAGGGTTTTCAGTTCAGCACCACCACCAAAACAAACCTATGGTTTGGGGAAAAGGGCTGCTGTAGTCTACAACCACTCCATCTCTCTCGCTCCCTCTCCAGGATTCTTGACCACTTGATTTTTAGTGTCCATGTGGATGGTGTTGAGCTTTAGCTGAAGAACAGAGATTTTCTCAAAGTAACTAGCCACCCCATTGCCTCGTAGTCTCCCTGTATGAGTCAATGGAAGTGATTTCATAATTGATGTTGAAGACTCCTAGGAATGTATTCCTGTGGAGCTGCAGTTTTCACGTACAAAGTGCCTTGTCATGGTTACTAAAAATTTCATGGCTGCCATGATGGTCTCTTGCACAGACTTCAGTTGTCCAACACACATAGTAAGACATACTCTGGATCTGGTGTTCTCAGTTGGTGAGAAGGACAGGGTTCTAGATGCAGAGGGCTTAATTCTAACTCTTTTGTCAGAACATCCTAGTGTAAGCTATCCTTAGGCTTCTAGCCATCCCTTATCTCCACAAGAATGGTGGACCTATAAGGTGGATAATGGGTACTGAACAACTCCAGAAAACATTGAGGAAGTTCTGGCTCATATCGAAAATCTTAGCCTCTCCATAGAATTCAGAGATCACTTTGGCAGCTGACATGATTGTTCCTAAGCAACCAGCATTAACTCAGGACTTCATGGTGACTGAAGCAAAATACAAGAAGACACTCCCTCCTAGTCCATGTAGAAAAGCCAAGTGGATGGAGAGTGGACCGGTACTGATTTAGTATTTTCCACTGTACTTGAGACAGACTGCTAATGGAAGGAGGTGCAGCTGGATAGGTCATATGGCATGCTTGACCCTCAATAGAGGAGAATGTCTAGAGGACTCAGCCAAAACAGATGGGGATTGGCTCTGCTAGCCCCTGAACACCTTCTGCCTTATGCAATTTCCTTAGTATGCCTAATGACAGGCCTGACCTTATAAGCCACCTCTCCTCCTGTGAACAGCTTGGCTACTTCTCTTGCTCTTTGAAAAAAATTGGGGCCAAAGGAGCAGGCTAGATGATGGAGATTATCGTACGCACCTTATCTTGTCATTTTAGTAATGGGATACACACGCATTTAACTTCAAAGATGGGTCTTACTGTATTATCCAACGGCTGGATGTATGCAGCCCATATGCATCCCAGGCTTATCCTGTGGCTTTTCAAGGATGGGAAAACCCCATCCTTAAAAGCTGCAGGATAAGCCCAGGTTGCATACGGGCTGCATACGGGCTGCATACACCCAGCCACAGGAGAATGCAGTAAGACCCAATCTTTGACAGTTAAACATGTGTGTATCCCATTGGGAAAACCATGGGATAAGGCATGTGCAATAATTTCCAATGTTTTAAGACATCTAGTGGTCTCCAGACTGTTCTCTTTAAGGGATTTTGGATTTCACATCCCATAATCTCAGACAACTGGCCAACATGGCTGAGGTTTCTGGGAGCTGAAGTCCAAAATCTCTTAAAGGGCACATTTTGGGGACCACTGTCTTAAAACATGTAATAAATATAATCAAATTCAAATAACAGCTCATTACTAAGCATATTCTATGGAGAAAAAGAAAAAACATTATTTTACCTCCACATGTTTGCTAAACTCTTCTAGTACAAATTCCTTATTCTCTGAAGAAGCCTACATGCTGCAGCAATATCTGTTTGACCTGGGAATGTGTGCAGAGCACTGTCTGGTCCTGTTTTGTGGAATAGTTTTTAGTTTGCATTCTGCTCTCCATGTCTGATGGCATTTAGCAATGGGGACTGAGTGATTCAGTTCTATAGATAAGATAATTAATGCCTCCATACAATAAAGGTTGCACATTGAAAGAGGTAGTTGCAAGACCACTCCTTGAGAAAGCCCCCTTGGACCCTGATGAATTTAAGAATGAGCAGATAGTCATAAGTATCTGCTTCTTGGGGAAGGTCCTTAAGTGGGTTCTCCAAAATCAGATTGGTTATCTCCATCCATTCCAATCTGGTTTCAGGCCTGGTTTGGCATAGAAATGACCTTTATTTTCCTGACCTTTGCTAAGAGATGGATGGCCAGAGTGAACCTTTCAGTATCCTTGGACACCATTGACTATGGTATCCTTCTGTATATGCTCTGTGAGTTGGACCTGGCAGGATGGCACTCAGAAATGTTTTTAGAATACAGTTCCCAATTCCCCTAGCCAGCTTGGCTATGCTGGCTGGAGGATGGGGAATTACAGTGGGGAAAAAATTACTTTTTAGTATCCCTATAATAGCCATAACAGTAGTTCTATTCATATCTGCATGGCAATTTCCAGAAACTGATTCTAGAAAATTATACCCCAACCAGGTTTCTATCTTCTTTTTCACATGGAAGATACCTGACCTCTTTGAAGATACAGGAGAAAACCCACATAGAAATCAAATCAAGCACATGCATAATTAATAGCAGTACAGTAATAACAAATAATCTGCAGTTCTCACAGGGAGACCCCATTTTCTTACCAAGTTCCTGCACCAACTCAATCACATCCCGACAGTTGCGGTTACAGGCATCTTGCTCCATCAGGACCCCCCGCTCAAACTTTTTACATTCCACACATTCTCTGTATAGAAGGAAGAAAAGGCAGGTGCAGTGAGAACATGAAAAAAGCCACTTCAAAACTGCTTTGTAGAAAATGGGATGGGGAAGAGTGACTTTACCAGCACTGGAAGCCTTGACTCCATTCAGCCAAGCGACGTATCCCTCCCACAATATATCATATTTTAAAGGTTCCCATGTCTCAGTTTTTGTCCTAGACAGTTGCTAAGAATGAAGTGATACAGCATGGCCCCTTACATTAGCTTGAATCAATGGCTATTTAATACCTCCTCTCCCTGAACTGTCATCTGTCAGCAACCATTCCACCTGGCTAGACTAGAGGAGACAGTATGGCTATTCAATCAACCTGGCTGACAGACTACCTGCCACTTGGCTCCTCTGCCCCCCTAAACCATCTCTATTCCAGATGGTCATTCCAAAACAACTATACTGTTGCCTGCATTAACTTGTTTTCTGGTTCATTCCTCATCCTTTTTTCTTTTGTATCATGACATCTAAAGCCTATAGAAGGGCAGAAACTGCATTTGTTAAAAAAATGTTTGTATAAAGTTTACAATACTTTATAGATATAAAGAACAAGCTATAACAGTCAGAAAAGAGGGGAAAGGATGATGGTGATGATTTCAGGGTTTTAGGTTCAGGCTCTGTATAGGAAACTGTAAAATTCCAGGGTGAATGGCCAGAAGTACAAGTACAGGCTAGTTCCTGCTTGCTTAATTAGAGTTTTTGCTAAGCCTACCAGTCTCCACCCGTAAAGCATCAGACACAGTCAGGCTCTTTCCCTGACCCACAAGGTCACATTCTTCTCCTGCTGCTACAAAACTGCCAGGTGCCACAAAGTCACAGCTACTACCTCTGTTACTTCTCAGACACTCTCCTGCTCCAAAACTCAAATTGCAAAGTTTTAGCTTTGGGACAGCTGGCAGTACACTTCCATATTCCTTCACCCTCCTGCTAACCACCCAAGCAAAATGGAGGCTGTATCAACAATCACATGGACAAAAGGTACAGAAGCATTTCAGTTTACCATGCAGAAGGGCCTGATATGTGGATTCTGTGGAATGTTATATCCAGGATGGAGTAAGAATTGTGCCATGTCCACATCCCAAATCTTCCAACAACTGACAAGTCTCTCTCCCCCTCATCCAGTGCGGGTCCTGGGGGTTGGGACAGATTGCTCTTGCTAGAGGTCCAGAACTTGAAACCATTTTATTTGGAGTAAATCACTCAGAATCACCCAGCTCATATGGCCAATGGCCATGGGGGCTGGAAGATTCTAGAAGTCGTAGTTTTAAAAAAGGGCTTTCAAGACCTGAATCTGAACTGAATGTTTTTATCAGATGACATGAAATCATGGAACCTTATCTAGACAGGAAGAAACAAAACACAGTTCATTGCCAAGGGCATAAGTATTATGGAAGTACTCATGGCCAGGTTCATCACACATGCTGAGTTTCAGACACTGAGTTTGGGAGCTCAGGTGTGATTTTCTGATAAAATCTGGAGGTGGGGGCACTTTGGATGGTACCTATTTGGTCAGCAGGAGAGCATGGCCATGCCTGTGGCGTGGTGGAGTTATTAATAGTACTGCAAAAGCTAAATGGAGGAATGGCCTGCCCTTTTGCTTCTAGCCATTCACCTGCTGCCCTCCCCATGGAGACCTTGACAAAAAAGTCTAGCTCTGACGTTTTCAGTCAAATTGTGAGGACCAGAGACCTTTCCCATACAGTCAAGCCACAGTTCTGAAACCAGTCCTTTCTCACTTACTTTTTGATGGTGCAAGCATCAGGGCAGGTGGGACATTTCTCACAAGTGTCTCCATAAGAGCCAGGCTGGGTACAGACGCATTTCCCACAGGCACAATACCCACGCCCTTGCCCACTGCAAACCAGTCCATTGCTAGACATGCAGGTGTCAGTCCGGGTGGTACAATTGCAGTAGGTCCCTGTCCAGTCAGGATCACAGTTGCAATCACCACAGTCACATTTCCCATGGCCTGCAAGAATATAGAAAACTGCCTTAGTTTGAGTTAAACTATTCTGCCATCAGATCCATCTAGACCAGTGCTCCCAAAACTGATTGGTAACAATGGTTCTCTCACTTTCAGACCCTCATTAGTGACATGGAAATAATCACCTGAACTGAGCATACATATGCCACCATTCTGCTGGAACACATAGAACGTGTAAGACAGGGTTATGGATTCCAAATTTAGCCTACTGTAATTTAAATATATATATATTTATTCATTATTACATTTTTCTCTGCCTTTCCTTCAAAGACCTCAAGGTTTTTAGTCCTTGTGGCAACAAAAGTATGATTGAAAGTACGCAAGAAATGCTTTCTTGAAACCCCACAACAGGGCTGAATAAGGTTTCCAGAGATCAGGAGACTTTAAAAACAAAAACCCTAATGGGTTAATGTGGGCATTTTGATTTTAAAAATATCATTAAAAGAGGAAAATGGCCCTAAATCCTCTAAATAACAAACAGCAATGTAACAAAACAACAATGTAACAAAACAATAAATAAATAATGTAAGAAATAAGACCAAACATTTCTTGTTACAACAGCAGCAGCAGCAGCAGCAGCAACAACAACAACAACAAACCCAATGTTAACAGTAATGTTATTAATTATATTAAAAACATGTCCCTAGCCGGTCCCATGTATCATCATAACTTTAATATATTGCTTCCAAACTGCTCCATAGTAAACTTGCCTGCTCTTTCCTCTCTTTCAAGACACAATAGGGCTTGGAAAAGTTACCACTTTTGAGTAATAACTCCCGGAATCCAGTGACCATGCTGGCTGGGTGTTTCTGGGAGTTGTTATCTGAAAAACTAACTTTCCCATGCAATTCTGGCTACTACACTGTCTCTGACTGTATCTACACTGCAGAATTAATGCAGCTTGACACCAGTTTTGACTGCTCAGTGCTATGGAATTCTAGGATCTGTACTTTTGTGAGATTGCTAGCCTCTGTCAGAGCACTGGCTCCACAACAAACTACGACTCCATAGGATGGAGGCATGGCAGTTAAAGCAGTGTCAAACTGCATTAATTCTGCAGTGTGGCAACAGGCCCAGAGGCAAGTCCTAGAGATGATAGAGTCAGGAACATCCAGCAGGCATGTAAGCCTGATGCGAAAAAGCCTCACAACCTTTCCCAGCTTTGAATCCCATCCTGACGCTCCCTGGGTTTTTTGTGATGATAACTGGTTAAGTTTTACATCTGCTGCTTTGAACTTCTCAGAAGAAGGGCAAAGATATAGACATGGCAATTAACTAACATTTCTAACTAGTTAAAGACAAGGTTTGTCTATTTTTGGGAAGGCCAAAACCAACAAAGGGTGTACGCTTAATATTTTACCTCTACTGGTGCTAAACACCAAGGCCTGTCTCTGCATTAATTTAAATCCTATTCATCTGGGCACTGACCCTTCTAAGCTACTGATGCAGTTAAGCCATTCGTGTTGGAACATACATGTTGCAGTCAAGAAAAGGGTCATGGGCCTCACACAAAATACCTCCACAAAACTATCTGAGAGGAAATGTTTGCTCCAAGGTGGGTTTTTTGCCTCTATTGTCTTTCTGCCCACCCACTGGACATGGGGCAGCAACCTCCTCTGCAGGGGCGGAATAATAATGAAAGGCTGGTTAATGAGAAGCTCAAGTGAATCACTGCAAGAGAGACTAAACAGCAGCTGCTTGGAATATATCTCTAGTGACGCTGGAAAAAATAGATATATACTCAAGAATAGGTTGTGGGTTGGTCACACGCCTGAGAAATAATTACTCGGATGGAATGAACCTGGGGATTATTTGGCTTAGTCAAATGTTACTGAAGGGGAGGTGTGAGGAGGATGAACAGCAAGAACAGAAATAGTTTGAAGAACCATTAAAAAATATAGATTTTTATATTTGCATCTTGCCATCCACATCAAAACATTACATTTAGGGATTTTTTAACTGGTCTTTCTCCTATATCTTAACCATAGTCTTGATAAACCCCCAAAATGTAATGTAATAGACAGTCTTTTTAAATTGAGTGCCATGCTGCTGGTTCAGGAGGAGCAAGCACACTGAAAATACTGGCAGCCCTGTTCAGAATTCATGTTTTTGACATTTCTTTTAAAATTTGTCCTATTTATATGGTCACCTTAGCACCCTATGTTCTCCAGGCCCCTTACAAAAGCCCTTTCTGCACTTTGAAATGTATGATCTGATCCCATCAGATTTGAAAGAGATCAGCTACATGGTGGCTTCCTTTGCTTGTTGTGTGACATCGTATACATTCAAGAATAAGCAATTGTTTCTGAGAATAGTAATGGATGCCTCCTCCTTCTTTTATCCCCAACAGAGACAAAGCAACAGGAGCCTCTACCTCCTCTCAGTGCCACACTATACATTTAGTGTAGTATGTAGTTACTGTTTAACCCAACCCACAACAGCATCATTTTCCAATTCAGTGGCAGATTTAGGGTCCAACAAGTCGTTTTAGGAAAGATACTAGATCTTCTATCTTTCTGATATCTACTGAATGGGGCTAGCAGAATAATAAAAGCTCAGTGTTTCCCCCACTAAAAGAATCACAATGGCCAAGTTGTGCAATGAATAGCTTGCCTGTTTTATCAATGTTTGATAAACACCATGAACTGCCACATTGCACAATGCTAATTGTATTTTACAGCCTACACAGAAACTCGCATGGAATGGAATGTGCTGTGGTTCTCTATGAAGGGGAAGGCTGAATCCTCTAGCTCAGAGAACCACACAAATGGCTCCTTTTCCCATTATCATCCGGAATCACTCATGGAGGCATCCAGCCCTGTAAAGCTGCACAAACAGCCAAAATTAAACAGTTCATTCCCTCACCATAACATGAACTTGGACCCAAAAGTAAACACACAGACACACACACTGCTGTAAACACTGTTGAATTGGTACTCTCTCACCTTTGCATGAATAGCAAGCATTTAATCTACCCAAAATTATTCTTTTAAAAAAATTAACAGATTCTGTTTCTGCCTGAAGAGTTTTGTACAGGTATTGTGTAAAAAGTTCCAAACTACTATGACAAAGTCCATCTATAGTTAAATGCTTATCATTTATAGACTTAATCTTAGATAGGTATGTTGAACTGTAACTCCCTTGAGCCCTGTGCGATGCAACAATGATGAAGGATAATTGAAGTTATACTTCAACACCATCTGGTTAGCCACATATTTTCAATACATACCTTGATGAGAGGAGAAGGACACCATTGACGGCAAGTGTGGGGCAATTTTCTGCCCCTGGGACCTTTTGGGAGACACACAGAATCCCCAGCATGCCCTGCTCCCCAAAAGTGGACAGATGTCCATTTCTAGTTTTGAAAAATAGTCATTTTAAGGTCATATGGTGGTGGAGGGAATATGTAGCTTTGATTCACCACTCCTTCTCAGGTGAGAAAGAGTTCAGAAAAGCTAGAGGACCCAGAAAAGGGCCTTGGGGGCATACATGTCCTGATGACCATACTTTGCTTGCCCCTGATTTAATGAAGGAAAAAGAGCCCTGTCTGGCCTTTCCCCCACATTTAGGTTCATATATGATTATTGCTCAGGAACATCTATACTGTACTTTGGCTTAACCAGCTGGCTTTGTCCACACTGTATTAACAGAAACTATCTGACTGTCTTATTTATGTGTGCCAAACTCCAAAATACATGTGCTTAAAAGATCTAGAGAGTTTTACATAACATTGCCAAAATTATTCATGGAATTAAAAAATAACTACAAAACAGATTCTTAAAGATAGCAGAATGTTTGATATCATATATCTTATATAGAATATAATACACACACACACACATATACTATTTAGTGTTTAGTATATGATAAAGAACAAGAACTAAAAATCTCCTGATACTCTGTCTTCTGCCACTAATTAAGTCTGAAATATCTCTCTGAATGGCAAGCCAAATTTTTTCAGTGTCTGAGGCTTGAGATACATAGCAGGTTTTGAGAGGAGCAAAACTGATATGAGACAGCCACTGCTTCCTACAGAATGCAGACACGTGCTCCTGTCTCACTGTTGCCTCTGGTCAATTAGGTTTTACAGTGTGTTTACTTTGAATATTACAAAAAACAATAATAATAAAATTTTAAAAAAATCAACAAAACCTACTTGACCAGAAGTGTAAATGGGATGAGTGATAGGTCTTGCCATTATCAAACGGTGATACCTCTTTAGAATTGTTTTTGATTCTTGAATGCTTTCCCAAGCCACCCACCTCTCCCCACCCCATCAGCCAGATTCCACTCACCAGAGCACAGCTCCCCCTTGAAACGGACACAGGAGAAGTCATCACATTCGCAGTACTTGCCGGAGATCTTGCCAAAGTCGCTGCTGTAGCAAACGCATTGACCACAGATACATTCACCCCGCTGGCTACAGAGGGGTTCTCCTGGACGGGGGCTGCAATTGTCCTGCTGTGAGGGACTATACTCCTCTTCAGAACACTCACAGTGGGAGCCCAGCCGCCCCGGGTGGCAGCGGCACATGCCACATTCAAAGGTCCCATTTCCATGAGTACAAGTCTCACTATCATGCTCGGCATATTGCTGGCATACGCAATTGCAGTCAAAGCTCACCAGTACTGTCAGGTTATCCTTGAAGCCCACTGGCTTGATAGTGAAAGACTTCTGCTTTTCTTGGGGACATCCTCGCACCTTGGCCTCAATGCTGAAACTCACCTGGGAAGGGCAACACAAGCAGAACTGTTTATACTCCATCTCAAGGGAACACTCAAAAACTAACCAGATCTGTATTTCTGTTAATCTCTCACTCTCTCTGTGTTTTTGTGTCTTTGTATTTATCTATGTTATTTCTTAACTATAAAATCAATTTCCTTGCTGCATGACATCATATGCAGCTTTATTCCAGCTGCCCCTGTTTTTCTGACATTAATTTTAGTGCTGCGGCATAGACAAACTTTTCACAACTATGGAGCACCAAATTTACATCTGTGGACTGATATTCGGATGGCTGATACTGGGACTTGGGGTATTAGACATGTGTGCATACACACAGCTAACTGGACATGGGATAACACACAACTACCTTATGCTTTTCCACAACTGCATCAAGTTTACTCCAAATGTGAACTAGGATGTAGGAATAAAGGGAGACCGAAACACTGAGCAGTAGCTGAAAAACTTATTTTCTACTCAAGAAAAACATAAAGACCAGGCTCTACAGTAAAAGCTTAGCAAAAATATAATTTCTAAAATTTTAACCCCTAGATTATAGGCATATTTGCTGTGAAGATACGAAGAAATAGCTGTCCTACACCAGCCCTTTGCAACTCACCGTGTCACCAATCTTAAGACCAACACAGGACTTAACTCCTGGAATTACTTCATTATCCAGGCAGGTGGCATTGAATGAGAGGGACAACTCTTCTGGCAGATCCCGCACTTCCAGTTCGATCTTGGAACGGATTTTCTAAAAAGAGGAAAGAATGTCTGAGCCAAGCAGGAGGCAGAGTAAAACCTTCACTAAAAATCCAATATATCTTCCCATTTTGACATTTAGAAGATCCAAACACAATTTTTTCAAACCTCTACTGTTAACTCCAGCCTCCACCTCCCATATCTCTGTCTTTCAAGTCAATCAAAACAGGAGACAAGTCAAAGGGTTACAACTATTAAATAAAGTAAATAAGCTTGGATCAAAAAAGATCCAAATTACTCAGCCATGAAGCTCCTTATGTGGCCTTAGGTAAATCATAGGTTCTTCACTGAACACAACCATAGCTCAGTGGCAAAGCATAAAGGTTGCCCCTGCAAAATGTTGCATTGTAACACTGATGTTGTACTCTAGAAAAAACACTAAAAGGGGCAAAGTAAACAGAAAGCTTTTAATTAAAGAAACAAATGTCCTCCAGAAGCTTGACAGGACTTTACCCATCTGTATGGAGCAGACTAGTGATGCATTTGTGCTCTATGAAATAAATTAAAAACTGCTTCCAAATTGCCTGAAATCTGGAGTTGGTTAGGCTGCTACACTGTTTTCAAATTTATCAGTTCTAATGTCATCTATTTTACACTTGTGTCTATGCCAAGTAGTTGATGGAGATTTGAAGGGTCTGGGCATATCTACTGGAATGCAGGGAATATTACTTAGCTACTAAGGCCTTGTGCATACTGCCCAGGAATCTCCAGGGGCAGCCCTGCAGCTACACCGGTTTCACCCATTACCTGGCCCTCCATTCCTGCTGGCTGTGTCCACAACCAAAGTGGGTTGTTTGTTTCTGAGGTCTGAATGAAGTGTCCATCAATGGTCACATGCTGGGCCCCTTGTTCTGACCTCAAAATGAGTGACCCTATGGAGGTGGTGGATGAACCAGGCAGCTCAGTGGGATGCCCATGAAGAGAGATGGTGCAGAAATGGACAGCTCCAGCTCTTCCTGGAAGATCTGGAGCAACAGATAATTTTTTAAAATTCATCTTAATCTTGTTATGCCCCAGTTCTGGCATGGGACATGCCAGATGTCATCCAGACTGCCCACACCAGAGCCAGAGTTTGGGCTGTCAGAACAGGCCCTTTTGGCCCATCCATACAAGGCTAATCGAGATACTAAGATTAATCTATGTACTTCATCCAGAAGCACAGGCAGTGGTTTCCCCCCAAAAAATACTTGCTTTGCTATGGAGCTCTTGGTGGTTGCCTAGTTTGCTTCTATGGTTGAATCAGCCATGCTGATAACACAGTGAATCTTCTGCATTACACTGTTGGTATACTCACCCCATAAGAATCCAAAATAATCTGCAGAATATTGCTGGAGTCACTTGTCAAAGTCCCTACCGTAGTGCCTGGGAGCAACTCACTATAGTTCTGAAACAAAAATGGTAGATGGTTGTAGTAAGCAGAGAAGCAAAAGCTAAGGAAAACTAAACGAGAATGCTTGCCATCTATAGATGAAATACTTGTACCAAATAAAACAGATCTTCAAAGAATGTCAATTTAATAATTTTCTGCAAGGAACAGCAGAAAACAGGAAGTACTTAAGCATTTGAAAAGACAGGCAGACTTCAGGTTTATGAGATGTTTTTTTAATTAAAATCTCAAAATTCACTTATCAAAGCATGTTAGAAGAGAATAAATTACAGAATTCTGAATCAAAAAATTGTTCTGAGTACCACAAATGAATGGAGCTCACAATACCTCCACACAAGAAATCCACTTCTGGGGTAACCAAAGATCCCCCCCCCCCTTGAGCAGTTTTATGAAGTGAGGTCAACTCTGTGAGAGGTTGTCATTGTTAAACAATAGGGACTCTGAATGTTTGCTAACCTAGTGCACGTCACTAAAGAGGCTTGTCCTTAGAACCTACAAAAACCTTTTATTCACTCAATTTTATCCTTATTCTTTCATGCTGATGTCTCCCATGGTCACAGTCCAATAATCTCAGAGCAAACAGAAAATCTGTAAGTCCACTTACCTGGTAAAGTCCTACAATGCCATGAGTCACGGCAAAAATCAAGTTAATGTTTTTCTGGGAGAGTTTATCTGTCAGCAGACCAAGGGATGGGTAATCCTTGGGAAAGAGCAAGAAAGATAAATTATGTCACTTATGCCTCTCACTGGGGAAACAACAAAACCTGGGAATTATAGGGATGGGGAGAAAGGGGCATATGTTGGTTGACTCAATAAATGGTGGAGCCCATTTGTTAGAGTTACACCTTGAATACTATTTTATTTTATATCATGTCTTTCAAAGCAGCTTACAAGACTAAAACAAGATAACATTAACAAAACTTGATGATAAAAAGGTTAAAACACAATTAAATAAATTCACATTCATATTAAAATGTCATTACTTAAAGATAAGAATACTTCATGCACACACGCGGGCACACACGCACACACACGCACACACCATAAAAAGACTCATCACTACTGCTTAATCATCAAATGCCTGTCTAAATAAAAAATGTCTTTGCTTTCTGGTGAAAGGAGAAAAAGCCAGTCTAACCTCCTGGGGGAGGGGATTCTACAGCCTAGGAGCAGCCATGGAAAAGGAAAGCTCTCTCCTTTGTCCTCTCCAGACAGGCCTATGATAGTGTTGGGACCAAAAGAAAGCCCTCCCTTGAGGAATCTAAGACTTCCATAGAGAAATAGGTGCATATAGAGAAATAGGTCTTGCAGATAGTCTCTTTAGTGGAAAGAAGGGAGAGGAAGTATCATGCTCTGTTTCATACACTGCAGGTGCATCAGCAGGTTCATGCATGGGGATAGCCAGTTGGGGCCCCTTCCGCTGTGTCAGGAGGTGTGACACCCAGTTGGGACCCCTTCCACTGCATTAGAGGAATGAGTGTACCCATTGTGGTTTTGTCACTCAGAGAGGGAGCTGAGGTGGTGGAGGGCTAAGAGCACCACTTGTGGCTTCGTTGCTGGCCCAGCTCTCTCCCCAGGCGGTGAGGGTAGTGGAGGGGTGAGTGTGCCCCCTGTGGCTTTGTTGCCGGCCTGGCTCTCTCCTGAGGGATTGGGGGAGCCAAGGTGGCAGCAGTGGTGATGGAGGGTGGCAGGTGAGCACGGCAGTGGGAGGAGAGGAGAAGAGAGAGGAGGGTGGGAGGGGTAAAGTAGGCCACTGCTACTTCACCCATCTTGGCAGCCGCTTGCACCAAGTGTCACCAAGCCTGGTGCTGCCATTGATACTCAGCAATTATATCATCTTTGGGGACCTCCTAAAAATCCATAAACAGTCACAGAGAGTGCTGTGTCTGCACCTCCAGCTACACAAATTGAGCAGGCTGGTTCTTTACTGTCATCACTGCTTGCCACTGCCCAGTAAATAGCCATGTTGGGAGTGGGCTCACTGGGCTGCACCAGCCAAAAAGTGGGTTGAGAGATGGTGGAAGACAGGTGTTGTAGTTTTTTGTGATGGAACTTGAAAGAAAGCTTTTCTAATCAGGATAAGTATTAAAGCAATAGGATCCCCGCCCTATATTAAATCTAGGAATTTACCATCTGTGAAATCTTGTAGGTTTTCAAGTGGGGAAAAAAACTGTTAGGTAAAATGATAGTATAAAACCTTTCCTCCTGCTTAAGTCTTATTGGGATAATCTGGATTCATCCTAAATGTTAGATATTATTCTAGTGTTACATTCATGAGGCCTATTTTTTAGAAGCTAAAAAAAACCCTATATAATACTACACATTTTATGCTAATTGTGCAAATATACCATCTAATATGGTAGAATAATCCTTATAATGCTTTCAGTCTTAGCCCCGTTAGTTACAAAACAAAATTCTTACCAGTCTGGTTGAAGCTTCATAGACGTTGTTGCTGTCCAAGTGGCAATCCCCATCATTGGGTGTCACAATCCCTGCCAGTCTCCCATCTAGAGCAATGTGTGTTTTAGCATCTGTAGTGAAGACCAGTAAGTGGGAGGCATCTGGTCTCCAGCCAATCTTCTCCTGTTGCAAAACAAGAATGAAAGCATAGTTTCCATGATCCACACAGAAAAGCAGGGTCTAGAAAAAAGTAAGCAGTGGCACAGATTTAACATCAATTGACATAAAATAGTTATCACTTCTAACTTTACTGTCAGGTTGGTAGATAATTTTTTAATGCAAGGCGGGTCCAATATATTTTGGGTGCCTCTAGAAAATCCAATGGCTACTACATCTATCTATATTCTACCTATGACATACATGAACCACTTGGAAGTTCTTCTTAACCCATCTATTGACCCATGAGGATTGAGCAGGGCTCTTACTCCACAGACAGTAGCTTGGATGATGGCATCAAATCCTCCTTCAGGTGCATCACGATTCCTTGACACACTCTGCTTCTTCACCTCCTCATTGAAACGCTGTACTTCATCTGTAAGTGCCAGGACATGTTTATAGCCAAACATTGGCAGGCAGTAATCATCAGGTGGTTTCAAGCTATAAAGCAACATAATGAATTTAGGACAAGGAAAGCGAACTGGATGCCTGAGGGCATAACTGAAATTACCATAGTTACTAATATTAAGGGCCACCCTCTTCCCCTAACAGCACACAACAGTTGCTTGTTTCTGAGCTGACACAGACAAAAAACCAAACAGCCGGCTGGTACCCTCCCCTCCTTAAAAAAGTATTAAATCCAATGCAATATTTAAAAAAACAGAACAACAAACAACAAACAAACAAACATACAAGTTAAACATCTCCAGTCAATACATATATACCATATATATTTGTGTTTAAGTCGATCCCATGTATAAATCGAGGGCAGGTTTTGGGGCTAAAATTATGGATTTTGATATGACCCATGGATAAGTCGAGAATAACATTATGTAACAAATAATGTAAAGGAAGAAGCAAATAATGCCAAAGAACACCACTATTTGCTCACTCAGGTATTTACAAGGCCAGAAATGGAGCAGCAGCAGAGTAGAAAGAGTCAGTGCTTTCTGTAGGTCCTTTAGGGATGGAGTAAGCTCTTGCATTTTGCCACTCGATTGAGAGAAGAGGATAATGCTTCCTTTTCTGATAAGAGTTAAAGTGCAATACTTGATTGACTCGTGGATAAGTCGACACGGGGGTCAATTTTTTTTTACTAAAACTTCTATACTTTTATACGAGTATATATAGCATATACTGGAGCTCAGCAAAAGTGAGGTTAGAAAAATTAGAATTTTGAACTACAGCTCCAAATAAAAGAAAACGCATATAGAAACACAGAATCATAGAGTTGGAAGTGACCACAAGGGCCATTCAGTCCAGCCCCCTGTCATGCAGGAACTCACAATCAAAGCACCCCTGAAGATGGCTATCTAGCCTCTGTTTAAAGACCTCCAAGGAAGGACACTCCACCACACTCTGAGGAAGTGTGTTTCACAGTTGACTTCCTGCTTACTGTCAGGAAGTTCCTCCTAATGTTGAGGTGAAATATCTTTTTCTGTAGCTTGCATCAATTGTTCTGTATTCTAGTCTCTGGAGCAGCAGAAAACAAGCTTGCTCCATCCTCAATGGGACAACCCTTCAAATAATTAAACAGGGCTATCATATCACCTCTTAACCGTCTCTTCGTCAGGCTAAACATTCCCAGCTCCCTAGTTCTTTCCTCATAGAGCATGGTTTCCAGGCCCTTCACCATTTTGGTGGCCCTCCTTTGGACACGCTCCAGCTTGTCAACATCCCTTTTGAATTGTGGTGCCCAGAACTGGACACAGTATTCCAGATGAGGCCTGACCAAGGCAGAATAGTGTGGCACTATTACTTCTCTTGATCTAGACACTATACTTTTATTGATGCAGCCTAAAATTGCATTGGCCTTTTTAGCTGCTGTATCACACTGTTGACTCATGTTCAACTTGTGATCTACTAGGACTCCTAGATCCCTTTCACATGTAGTCTCCTTAGGCCAGGTGTCCCCCATTCTATATCTATGCATTTCATTTTTTTCTACCTAAGTGCAGCATCATACATTTCTCCTGGTTGAAGTTCATTTTGTTAGTTTTGGCCCAGCTTTCTAATCTATTAAGGTCATTTTGAATTTTGATCCTGTATTCTGTGGTATTAGCAACTTCTCTCAACTTGGTGTCATCTGCAAATTTGATAAGCATGCCCTCTATTCTTTCATCCAAGTCATTGATAAAGATGTTGAATAGCACTGGGCCCGGGACAGAACCCTGTGGCACCACTCTGGTCACTTCTCTCCAAGATGAAGAGGAGCCATTGCTGAGCACCCTTTGGGTTTGGCTGGTCAACCAATTAAAAATCCACCTAAGAATTGTATTATCTAGCCCACATTTTGGGCTATATATATATGCCAGGAGAAAAGTTCAAGTTAATTTAATCTTCTTGTATGAAAACATCATGGTGTAAGAATTCTACTCTGGTTTATTCTTATGCCAAGGCCTATAGCCAGAAATGTAATGGCAACAGAGGGATGAGAATAAACCAGGAGTGATATTATACAGTCAGAATATAAAGTCAATCCTAGTGTAAAATAGCCAAAGCTGAAATACTGTACTACTAGGACTTTCTAAATGTCTGCCCTTTTTAGTTTTGTGAGAAAGAAATAGTGCATTGGAGAAGGATAAAATATGCCTGGAGGAGTATTAATATTCATCCTTTTCACCCGTGATTGATACTCTTTCCCCCATTTCAGTTTCTTTGTTTTCACTACTCAGGGTTTTTATTTTCCTTCCTGGAGCAATCTCAAGCATGGTTCATGCAGGAAATGTGAGATCATGTATCATCCCATTGGATTTGGCTGCATGATGACATTATTAAGGACAAAGTCAACTGAGACTGAAGATAATGCTGGTTCTAAGCAATCAAATCACAAATTGATCACAAGCTGCAGAGTTAAACCCTGTTGCCTCTTGTAATTTATATAAAGCAAGGATGGTCAAAGTACGGATCACAGACCACATGCAGCCCTTGGGAACCCCAAAAGTGGTTTGTGGGACCTCCCAGAAGCCCCTCACCACCACCCCAATTTACAGTTTTGGATTGATTTGGGGATTATTTTTTATGCCTCCAAACTGTCCAACAGTTTGTTCCTCTAAACCCTCCCATGTCCCCAAAACAGGAAAAAATAAATAAATACAAAAATGGAAAAATGGTAGCCAGACATGACATCGGACCCTATCGCATGGAGTTAAAACCCTGGCTTACCTCTCCTGAATTCAGTGCTAATTCAGGAGGCAGCTGGGTGCTATCGCATAGAAATCGCCACCAAAACCGCTACCCGAGTCCATCCCATTTTTAGAAGTTGGAAAAGGTAAGCCTGGGTTTAAACCCCATGCGATAGGGTCCATCATGTCACTTTGGGCACAGTGAAGCATGCTGCTGTGGCTGATCAAGTACACACAGGAAGAAAAAATGACCCTTGCTGTGTTTGCAGTTGCACACCTCTGATTTCAAGTGCTTTCACCCTACTCTTCATTTGAAAAAGATCATGGAGGCGCTTACATTAAATCAGTATCACACTCTCCTCTGACTTTTGACACTGTCAGAAATCTTTGAAAAAGGGACTCCTATATGTTTTGAAGGATTTATTCCTATGTAAATATAAGCTGCCTAACTGGTGCACAAGTAATGTAATTAAATAAAAGGATAACCTTGAGGGAAAATCCCTATTGTCCGCTACACAATTTTCACAAATCCTGACAGTCTTTCAGTATTTGTACAGTTCTCCTACAGAAATTATATTTTTGCCATTTGTTTATGTAACAATTATTTCCAATTATTTGTTTACATTAAATTATACTGCACAGACACACAGACTGTTTTAAAATGCAGTTTTGTGAGGGCAGTTTAGCCGTACACTGTGTGACTGCCTGAAGAACTACTTGGAAATGTTCATTGTGCCATTACAAAACCACAAAAAGGGAGGTAGCCTGTGGAAAACTGTGAAGACCTTGGAGAAAGCAATGATTTCACACAAAGCGAGTGCCCTGAGGAGCTGTCCCCATATAGCTGAATTAACAACAAAACAAAACACAGCAATGCTGAAAGGTGTACAGATGGTGAACAAAGTCCATGAAGTTGACAGATAAGGTTTTGATGTGAAATTGTTCTGTCTCATTCACAGAGTTTTAGGAAAGAAAGAGGGGGAATGAGTCTTCCATTTGTAATTCATGTCTGTTTTACCACTGGTTTTTCCTCTTGTTTTACTGGGGGGGAAACCTTTAATGTCTGAAACACAGTAACTGATGGTGCCTAGTGTTTTCTAACTGGCTGTACTAGGAGCCCTCCATCAGAAAGGCACTCTTACAGCAGTCTCTCTGGCCAGCCACATTTATTTCAACAGTGAAATATTCCCTCCATAGCAGTTAAAAGGTACACTTTCTCTTGTCTTCAGTAACATTAAACATGAATAAGGTTCAACAGGTTTCTTTTTAAGTAGCTAATTGAGGGCAGAATCCTGTTAAGGCACTATTCTAGCATACAAATAGTTATGCTAGGAGTTGCACTTTCTGAGACTTGTGTAAGGCTGGTCCCTAGTGTAGTTATTCCATTGCAAGCAGACATGCAACCCTCTCTCACACTTTTGACCTACTAGGTGGAGAGCTGATCAACCATTACACAATGCGAGAGCTCAAGTTGCACAGCTATAGGATACAGTTTAACCACACTATCATGTTTATGCCACACTAAAATGTATGGGATCTTGGAATAAGAATTCTGGTTCACTGGGTTACCTGAACATCATTAACAGCACTCAGTATTAGTGCTGCTGCATTGTTTAACATACGATAGGAAAAAAAATTCACCAGATACAAAAATGTTACTGAAAATATCCACTTTCCACCTCTTATGACATACTGAAACATGAAGGGTACCTTACCTGCAACATCTCCAGATGTGCAAGGCCTGCAGCATGTTTGGGAGAAATAAAATACACAGAATACTGTGTCTACATTTTAAATAAGCAGGCAGGCAAAGTTGTAGAAACAATTTAAAAATATATGGGCCGAGACAGACTGCCCAAAAACAGCAGTCTGCAGGTGACTGTTTTAACTCCAGAGGGACATTGCAGCTGACAAACAGCATGATATTCCTCTGGAGAAAAAAGAACCCAGTTCTTCCAGGTTCTTTTTGCAGTGTTCGGGTTACATCGCGAGTGCACCACTGGCACACTTGTGATGTAAGCAACACAGCGATGTGCGGATGCTGCGCATCCCTTATCTCAAGATGGCAGCAGCCATGTGGATGGAAGGCCGCCATCAGGCCGCCACCATTACACACTAGGGTTCCGGACCGTGCGGTTGCTGTGTGTTCTGCCACACTCCTTTTGGCTCATCTGTCTTGGGCCATATATCAACACGTCTTTCACCAATGGGGAATATGCATACAAAAATACAAACCTTTTCAATGAAAAAGAACCACATACCTAAAGTCCCTTTTGAGATATATGATGACTCCTTATTTAATATGAAGCAAGGATAGGGTGAAAATGAAGGTAGGATTCAGAAAAAGAAACAGCTGAGAGATTTTAATAACTAATGCTTATGAAGACAGAATGCTTGTGAGAGGAGGGACAGCACATGTCCACCACAATCATTGGCTCTTTAAATTTAGTTTAGAAAGGCCCACAGTATCCATACTGCCTCAAAGGGGGGGGGGGGGGACGACAAGAATATGAATTTGACAACTCTCTATATTCTAGAAGATATGTTTTTACAAATAGACACACAGCAATTAACTATGCTTCAGTAGATAACTTACTCATAGCATGGATTTTCTATGGCTTCTGGAGGTGAAATGTACATGTAAGGGGACAGAGGCTTGTCCACAAAGGCTCCAAAGCCAATCCTTAGGTTGCTGGTCACTTTACGCATTCTCAAGGCTAGGTTGGTACCTAGATTTTGGATGGTACGGAGATCATCCTTCATGGAATTGGACAGATCCATCAGATAGTAGATGTCTACAGGGTAATCTTCCACCTGACGCACTTTCACTGTGAAGGTTTGGGAATCGTCTGAAATGTTAAAAGCATTGACAAAGTGAAGAGATAAAGTTATGTCTGAGAAATTCTCGATCACCTTCCTTCTTTCCAAATGCTTGACCAGCCATGCCTGCCCACCTAGCAATGGTCTACACACATACAAAAATGTACAATCTTCTTTCTCATGGGAATTTCTGACCACTGATGGTTAATACCAGAGATGATACTGGGATTCATGCTTTAGAGCTTATAATTGGTTGCAATCTCCCATTCCTACAGTAACTCGTAAATGTTAACAGTTGGTATGCACTTGCATTCTTTTTAGCAGCTTGCCAAATTATTTATTACTTTCTGCTGCTTTTCACTGTCTTTGAATTTTTTTTAAAAAGGGTTTAAATGGTGTAAAAGCTTTTTAAAAAATTCAAAATGCCCCTCAAAGGAAAACAACTCCCCCATACTTTGATAAACAAGTAGTTTTTAACAATACTGATTAGACCAGGGATTTCTAACATGGGGTTGATAGAGATGGAGTAGTGGTATCAAGGTGGGATCTGTGAAAGGGGAAATCCCCCCCCCTTCTATTTCTCTTCCTGTTGCTTTCAATTTTTCCACTCAGGATGAATTGTGACGTTAACCCTTAAAAAAAAACACTTCATTTTCCTTCCAGTTACTTTGATTTTTTCATTCATAGTAAATTGTAAGGTTAAACATAAGGTCTTTCCAAATGTTCATGCACTTTTTTTCTTTCCAGACTGGAAAAAATCCAATTTCCAACACCATAAAATAAATTGTATGCAATTTTTTGAGTTTATATGTATTTTTCTGGAAAGCAATTCCATAGCTTTCATTAGATTTTCAGTGGGGTCTATAATTTTAAAAAGTTAAGTACATTTCACACACACACACACACACACACACACACAAACCCACACAAAACAGTCATTGCATTATTTTTCAAAAGGAATGCCTTTATGCCCTCTGTTTCCAAAAAATAATATGTTGTGGAGCAGTGGTTAAATGTCTGTACTGCAGCCACAAGGTTGTGAGTTCGATCCCAGGGGCTTCAAGGTTTACTCAGCCTTCCATCCTTTTGATGGGGGCAATTAGCTTACAGATTGTAAGCCACTTCTTAGGGAGTGCTTAGTTCATTGATAAGCAGTGTAGAAATGTACTTGCTATTGCTATTGTGATAACACTGGAAATAACAACCTCTGATCCACTTTGAATTTAGCTGTATTCCTGAAATGTGGTGAGTAAAAAGTTTTCAAAATATACAGTGGATATACTGCTAAAAAATAGGTATGAGGAGCCTCAACTTGTTTCAGACTATTTTTCCCTACAGCCCCAAATGATCTATTTTTCACTGAAGCAGTCTTCCAGACTCTCCGGAGATTACTGCATGTGGCTTTAAAACCACTATTAGACCAAGAAAAGGATGGCAGGGTTAATAGGAGTTAGGAAGAGCATGATGGCAGAAGCAGCCCCAGTCATGCAACTGTGAAGATGTCTGATAATGGCTGCTCTGAAGCTGATATATTTCCATTTTTTTTAAAAAAACGACATAAAGCTGTAAGAACATGTCTCGTATGGTAATGTCCTTAGGCTCAGGCTGTTTACCCAGCCCTTCTACTGGAGAACCATGTTTTAATTGGACATATTGGCCTGTTACAGACTGCCAAAATAAAGCTGCTTTGAGTCTCTTTGGAGGTATGCTGTTTAAATGATGCATGCATCCTAAGAATCCGGAAGCTGCACCAAAGCTGCACTCCAGTGCTTAGGAATGGAGTGTGGCTTTGACGCGACCTCCGGACTCTTAGGGCCCATGCATCATTTAAATAGCGTACCTTTGAAGACCCGAAGCAGCTTTATTTTGGCAGTCTGTAACAGGCCATTGGGAAGTGAACCCAGGGCATCTGCAGAAAAAGAACATTTGGTGAGCTGATATCTCTCCTTACCATCTTTGTATGGAAGGAAGTATCAAGATGCAAAGAACCCAAGGTCCGTAAAAGCAGAAAAAGATTCAGGAGATAGCATGCCAGTGAGCTAAATAATCAAATCATATCTTGCTTTACCTGGCCGCAAGATGAGCTCGATCTTCTGTGGAGCCATTTGGGTAATTCCACTCCCTGAGCCTTTACTGCTCAGGGGTCTATTCTCTAGGATGTGGGTGCTGCTGACTGGATATTCAATAAAATCATTTGTACAGCCATTTTGAAGAAGATTGTCCTTCAGATCACAGCGAGAGAATCCTTGTGGCAGGCCCTGTTAGATGGAGAAATAAACGTGAAAACCAGCAATAAGATGAAAAGTTTTCCAAGGGAAGGTCAACAATGCAGTTACCTTGGTCCTTGTGCTAATATGAAGCCAATACTGTAATTACTTTCTAAATTGAGAGGCGTCACAGGGCTCTCTACCTTCCCAGAAAACACATCTCTACAGCAATTCTGCTCCTAATGCCAAATTAAGGAGCTTCTTTGTTAGAGGTACGCTGTACAAGAAATGATTGCTCCCTGCACTTAAAAAGTAAGTGAAATGACTGGACACTGTTACTGTATTTTAAAAAATCATTAACCCCTATTATTAAAAAGATAGACTCTGAAACAGATATATTTTCAATTGGCTTTGAAAGAAGTCAAGAAATGTTATTCTAGTTTAATGATAAAGAATACCCAAAGGCCCTTTCACACCACACAGTTATAGTACTACAGTTCCACTTTAACCCTCATGGCTGCATTCCATGGAATCCTGGGTTTTATAATAGGATGAGGCACCAGAACTCTCTGGCTGAACATCCTAAGTACCTCCTTGAAATACCTATGACAGTCCAAGTGGAACCATAATGTTATAACTGCAGTGTGAAAGGGCTCTACAACTGGCATCTTTCAAGGCCAGCCAAAAGCATCATCATCATCATCATCATCATCATCATCATCATCAGCATCAGCATCATCATCATCATCAGCAGCAGCAAGCAATTAATACTTGTGTCTTCATTTTTCAAGCATGGCTTCCCATATTTACACTGTTTCTGCCAGTAGTTAAAGTGGAACCGCAGCACTATAGCACTATAAAACTGTTTAGTATGAAAGGGCCCCTGGTTTATCACAGAACAGGTTCAGAGCTTGGTGAAGAACAAATAAATCTCTAAGAATCATGGTCCCTGCAGCAGGGCCTCGTTGGCAATACATAAAACCAGGCACAGGAAGGAGTAGTTTATTCAGAAGCCACTCCCTGAGATACTGAGGACCCAAACTGTGTAGTGCTTTAAAGTCTGAATCAGTCTGGAACTTCTGTTTAGGCCAAGAATCAGGTTAACATGAATCTGGGGAGATTATCGCACAAAGCTTTGCTCCTGATACAGTCACAGCTTTTTTAAACACCCAAAACAGCAACAATTCTTTTCACATTACCACACAATTGCAAATTGATAACAGGTTGGTGATGTATCTTATCACACTACCATTCCATTTACTCATCAGCTATGCGAGATTAAGTAAGCAGTCTAGCCTTCACTGGGAGCGGAGTGTGTGCAGTGAAACTAGTTTAAACCCCTTTCTCCTGCCAAAGATAAAAGATTGCCGCCTCATGAGTAAGAGGTCTTGCCTTCATTGGGAATGGGTGTGTGCACAGTGAAACCTGTTCAAATCCCCTTCTCTCTGAATTACAGTAGAATGACCTATCAAATCACACACTTCAATAACATCATGACTGACAGCTTATTCACAGGATTTTCCCATTCATTAAAAGCAGCAGCAGATGCAAAAATTGACTACAGAATAGTTACTGCCTATCCTGCTTCTATTCCACTATTTAAGAACAGTGTGATAAACCCCTGGGTTAATTTTCACTAGCCACAAACAAATTAGGTTGGTGAAGAAGGGGGGAGAACCAAAAAAGGAGTAAGAGTGATCATGCAGCATGGTGGGAACGCTAGGCGAGGAAGACAGAAGGAAACAGGGTTACTTGTTAATTATAGGCATTTGGAATGTAAAAGTAGTAAACAGAGCAGAATCAAACATTGTAGGAAATTTTTTTGCCTAGGATAAAGAAATGAATCAGAGAGCAACTGATTTAATTTTGTTCATCGTAAACTCGTTGTTCAAGCAACCCAAGAGGTGACTGTATACGTGGACATCACCTGATAGCCAATACAGAAATCAAATAGACTTCATATTGGGAAGCAGAAGAAGGAGAAGCTTCATTCTTTCTGTTAAAACCAGTAGAATATCAAAGAGTAAAGTTAAACCAACCGTCATGCCAAAATACAATTTGAAGAACATCTCCACAGAATTTAAAGATACTATAATGTAAAGAATAGATTTGCACTATTAACCCAACTGATTAGCAGCCAGAAGGACTCTAGGCTGAAACCAGGGATGTTGTCAGGAGGAATGCAAAAAGGCACTAACTGCAGCCAAAAAGAAAGGTAAGGCCCTATACAGACTAGCACTTTGTGCAGGCCTGTGGACGGAGTTAGGGCGCAGCGTCTGCATGCTGGATGCCCTAACCCTCTCCCTAGGGCACCATTCTGACACGTGCCGGTCTACACAGTGTGCACCATCATGACGCCCCTTCGGTGCTGCATCCACATGATGCAGCACCGAAGGGGCATCATAAAGTCATGCTGCCGCAGCTATGGTGACCCTTGGAGGGTGCAAAAAGGAGCTGCTTTTTGCGCTCTACAGAGGCCGGATTGGGGCTGCAGCATGAGATTGCTGCGGCCCCATTACAGCCAGTAAAGAGGTGGCTGCAGACAGCCCCTTGGGGTGGTCTGTATAGTCCCTAAATTTCTTCTGTCATCCACTGAAACTCTTAAAGCAGTTAAAGACAGACAAGAAGCAAAAGTAAACAGTTACAGAAATAGATACAGAACCCTGAATGCAACTGTACAACAACTTGTGTGCAGGGACAAGGAGAACTATTATAATAAGTGCAGAGGATTAGAAGGTGACAACAAAAAGGAAGAACAAGGAAACTCTTCCACAAGATCTGAGAAATCAAAGGGAGACATAAATCAAGAGTAGGGATATTGCAAACAATCAGGGGAACACATTACATGACCAAGTAGAAATAAAAAGATGATGGAAACAATACTCTGAAGAAGTATATAAAGAGAGGAAAAAAGATAGATTAATTAAAGAGAGAACTATAGTGGGCCCTCTCCTTACACAGGGGGATCCGTTATGGATCCCCCCACATAAGGAAAAATCCGCCTATTCTCAAGCCCCATAGGAAATAATGGGGTGTGTGCATGTGGCAGTGCGGTGCATGGGCATTGTTGTTCTCCCCACATGGCTTCCACATAATCTGGAAGCTGTGTAAAATGTGTTTGCACATGGCGGGGGCCATGGTTTGTATATGATGACAAACCTCCAGATTTAGTGAAGGAGAAGCTGCACTTAGAACACTTGGGACAAATAAATAATCATGGACAAATGGCTTATCAACAGAGCTGCTCCAAGCTACAGAGATAGAATCTATAGTTCTACTCAGGTCACTAGTTTAGTAGATGATGAGAATGCTGTGAATGTCATTTATTTGGCTTTCAACACAGCATTTTTATAAAGTCCTCCAGAATATTTTGATTAGCAAATTGTTTAAGTGTGAATCAGGGCCACTCTACACAGTTCTATTACCTCCTCAGATTAACACCAAATTGAGCTGAAGGTATTCTTGGGAGAAAAATGTTGGACTCATAGCTTTATTTGTCAAGAAGGCAGGCCTGAGACAGGAAGACATGCGTAAAACCAAATTTGTTCCAAAGGCAGGGCCACCCTTCCCCTCTTTCTTTGGAACAGCCACTGTTGTGCTGTTCTTCCTTTCTGAGTAACAGGGCTGATAAGAGAACTGACTTCCCCCTAATAATTCCTTCCTGAAGCTGCTTGTATCTGGTTGGCTCTCTTCAGGCTGGCCATGTGAAAAGGCACTACCTTCCTATTCTCAACTATCTAGGCAGGATTGTACCAAGATATTTCACTGCCTGAAGCGAAGCAGCAAATGTACCAAGTGTGCATACTAATGCCTAAAACCAAGCAAGTTATTTTCATGCACAAGGCAAAAAAATCCCACAAACACACTTCTTCTCCTTCTCTCTGACAGTAAAAAAAGTAACATTAACCCACTGAATACTCAAAACTTGAGATGGCTGCCTCATTGTCTGACTATTGGTAGAGTCAGCCCTGTATCTTGGGCTTTAAAAGTAAAGGGCAGGGACTCAAGGAAATGTGAACCATTTCCTTTTATATTAGTGTAAATACATCTATACAATACCTATATCCCGTTGAAAACATTTCACATTAATTATCTTGTTGCAAGCCTTACCACTAGTAGTATTACTTCCTAACCAGTAATATTTTTCCTTAGTTAGTCCCTAAATAGAAACTCTTGAGTAAGAGCCCTCTTAGCCTGCATCTGCACTGCAGAAATAATCTAGTTTGACCACACTTAACTGCTATGGCTTAACGCTATGGAATCCTGGAAACTGCAGTTTGTTGTGACACCAGAGCTTTCTGACAAAGAAGGCTAAATGTCTCACAAAACTACAAATCCTAGAATTTCATAGCATTGAGCTATGGCAGTTAAATTGGTGTGAAACTTGATTATTTCTGCCGTGTGGGTGCAGCTTTAGAGTCTGTCACTATATCAGAACCTGACAATGGAGTGTCTAACTCTGAGAGTCGGTTTACACTGGATCGGTTTCAGTTGGTGAGTAAAACAGATATGGACAAACTGCTAGGATGAGCAAGGAGGACAACCTGTCCCCTCAATCCTTGTCTTTCTTGGCTGGTTGTCCAAGGAAATACAATTAGATCTCAGCTATAATGTATTATTTAATGCAATTCTCAGGGAGTGATGTTTTAGATCTTGTTTAAAAGAAATGGTACAACCCAGTGGCATCACTAGAGGGTGCAGTGGTCTTGCCCACACTGGGTGACACCCCAAATGAGGGGTGACACCTGGCTGGGTCCTCTTCCTGTTGCGGGAGGAGGCATGAGCACACCGGCCCTGCTTCCCTGCAGTGGTGGTGGTTCATCACAAGATCTGTTTCCCTGTGGCAGTTCCTCATGAGAACTGGGAATTGGGTAGATTCCATTAGGGATAGCTGCTTCTCAAAAAAGGAGCTGTTATATGGTATACTACAACATACCAAGGAGCCCTGGTGGTGCAGTGGTCAAATGCTGGTACCACAGCCACAATGTTGTAAGTTCGATCCTAGAGGAGGGCTCCAAGGGTCACTCAACCTTCCATCCTTTCTTAAGTGGGTAAAATGGTTATCCAGCTTGTTGGGGGCAATTAGTTTACATATTGTAAACTGCTTAGAGTGCTGAGTTCATTGATAAGTGGTATAGAAATATAGATATTATTGCTATACAAGGTGCCCTTCTAGCCTTAATGCTGTTTAACATCTGTATGACACCACTAGGTGAGATCATCTGGAGGCATGGGGCAGGGTGGTATCAGTATGCTGATGACACCAAAATACACTTTTCCATGCCTTCAAAAATAAGACCATCTGCATGAATGCCTGAAGGAGGTAACGGGTTGGATGGGGAAAAACAAACTGAATCAGACAAGTCTGAGTTGCTTGTTGTTAAGCATCCTAACCTGAGGTGAAAGGAGTATCAACCAGGCCTGGATAGGGTTATACTCCTCCTGAAATTAGTATGCAAAGGGATCTTACAGCACCTTTGAGACTGGAGCCTACTTCCTCAGATGCTCAAAGTTAGATCACCCTCAATAATGGTGTCCACAGCTTGCGGGTGCTTCTGGATCCGTTATGGCAAATAACAGCCCAGATAGATATGAGAATGGCTAGGAGTGGTAACTATCAGCTTCAGTTGATATCCCACCTTGCACCCTTTCCTAGAGTGTTGCACATTGGGCTACCTCTGTATCAAGTCCAGAAACTTCAAATGGTGTAAAACATGGCAGCAAAATTTAAAGGGAAACAGGCAAATGCCACATCCTGTTTCTGCCAAAACACAGATGTTTGAGGAGCAATGTCACCCCCTTTTAGGGTTCAGTTGGTGCCACTGTGTGTGGGAAAGAGGCAGAATTAGCATATGTTTTCAAAGCAGTAGCCATGATAGTCTCTTGCAGCATAAAAAGCAGGAAGGGTGAGAGGGAGAAGGAATGTAGCAGCACCTTTAAGACTAACTTGTTTTTATTTTACCACTTCTTCAAATGCAGTACTAAGTGATATCCAGGCCTCTGCAAACAGAATTTGCAGAAGTTATTTGCAAAACCTGTTGCTTAATTTGAGTCACTTAACTACAACAGCAAATTATTAATATTCACAGCATCCCTGCAGGAACTCACTAAGCCTTCTGACATCATTGGCACCAAAACCTAAATGCAACTAGACAGAGCATGAAACCAAGTGCACTCAGTTGGTCCTGACTCAGCTGTCTTCTAAAATAATAGCTTTTCGCAAGCAACATGAGAGGGTAGTGAAACTGGGTACACACAACCAATGCTTTCCCCATTTCTCTCCTGCCCTGTCTCCCTTTTCAGGGGGGCAAGGTCTTGGGTAGAGGAAGGGACTATTGATAAATCTCCACAATGGAGATTTGGGGATTGGGGATGTTGGCAGATTAGGTCTATATAGACCAGAAATATCCCTCCCTCCTGCAAAGGAAATTTCTGCATAATCATAGGGCCTTATCACACGAGAGGCAAAGTGTCTAAATTGCATGGATAAAGTGGATTTAAATCCCAGGAAAATCCCACAAAAGTGGGATTGTTTTCAGACACGGGCTAATTAACCCAAAATTAGCCCATGCAGAAAGTAGGCAAAATCAGCCCCTTTTTTACTTTTGGGATTTTCCTGAAAGTAAAAAGCAGTCGATTTTGCCCACTTTCTGCACAGGTTAATGTCACGTTAATGCTCAATGTGTGTGATGTCGTCTGAAAACAATCCCACTTTTGCAGGATTTCCCCGGATTTAAACCCCGTTTTTGCATGGGATTTGGCAGTTTTTCTCCCGTGTGATAAATGCCATATTATCAGTGATGAGATCTACAGCTTCACTGTTTTCTCTTCTCATAGTAATATGAATTAATTCCCTTATCCACCAATTTTTTTTAAAAAAATATGACTGTTCCTTTAGGGAACCTTTGCACTGGGCATGTCAAATAATTCTGAGGCTTGTTTTACATTGCATTTCCCTGGGCAGGTGTATTCAGAAATACACTTGACTGCACCTGGATGTTGTAAAGAAATAGTGATATGGGTACATAGGTGGTCCCGAAGTCTCAGGGAACAGCTGTACCAAGCCAGATCTATGGGCAGGGAGGCAAACCTCAGAGTGAGTAAGTCTGTTTTTTGTCTGTGAGTTAATTTTAAAGCAGAGGTGGGCAGAATGCGGTCCATGGGCTCCATGTAGCACTTGGGACCCCATATGTGACCCCTGACGTCTCCCAATTCCCCTAAATTTAATCTTTTGGACAACTAATTTTCAGGTGAATTTTTGGCCCCCAAACTGCCTGTATATGTGGTGTTCTACTTCCTCGACCCTGCTAATAAATAAATAAAATCCAAAAACCCCAAAAGAGAAAACCATTCACAATATAGTGGTGCAGACTGCCAGCTGGGTGTGGTAGAGAAATGCCCCCATCCCCTCTGCAGTTGTGCACCCCTGCTTTAAAGCCTGGCCACCCTTTCCCCACTATTCCAAGATGACACTTAATGCTCTCTGGCTGGATATTGTATGTTGATATTTGTATGTGTGATGCAGAGAATTTACCCTTCCAATATAGCTCTGGTACATGGTTACAACAATACAAAGTGGAAAAGAAGGAAAATGACTGATTCTGGTGGCAAATCCACAATTACCTCCTGGATCTCTAGTTCTTTTTTAGTGCACAGTTTTTTTCACCCCTCTCTCTTAATTTCAGATAACAAAGACAGGACTTGAATATTAATTATCCAATTACTGTCTCCAAAATCTTTTACTATCCTTGACTTCTCTTCTACCACTGAGGGGAGTTTATTTTGCAAATATCAAGGAAAGAGGAAAGGGGAAACCTGGGCTGCTTCTGTACTGCAGAATTAATGCACTTTTGCACCACTTTAATTGACCCTGGCCCACTGCTATGGAATTCTGAGATCTGTCATTTTGTGAGATAGTTATCCTTCTCTCTCGGAGAGCTCTGGTGCCACACTGAACTACAAATCCCAGGCTTCCATAGCATGTAGCCATGACAGTTAAAACTGGTTTCAAACTCCATTAATTCTCAAGTGTAACAGCAGTCCTGGTTATCTTCTTGCTCTTTAAAAAAGAAAATGAAAAGAAATGTCTCCTTCTGGCAATACTTAATTCAGCATAATACATGCAGACAGAGTGATTCCATGCAGAAAAAGAGGTACAAGCAAAAGGAAGGCTCTTTGTTCTGAAATGAGTCAAGGAGGCGGCCTGAGGACCCCAGGGAGCGAAAAATATAATTGACTAAATTAATACAACATGCTAGGAAGTTGCTCTTCTAGCAAGTTTTACACCCGAGCGGGAGGCGGAGTGGCTTTTGGCAAGACGCAGGAGAGACGGCTCCATCGCTAATTGTTACATCTCTTCAGTAAACAGAGCCTGGAGGCCCAGCAGAGAAAATATTGCCATTTTTGGAAACTCTTGTCATGGGTAGGCAAAACAGCTCTGTAGCCATAGCTGCTGTCTAGGAACATGGAAGGCCAAACACTGAGACAGCTGTGGGAGAGGGAGGGAATGGTGACGTATTAGCCTAAACTAGCCAATTTTTTAAAGACGTCTCCCCATCATATTATACACAAAACTGGCAAGTATTTCTGGCATGGGGCCTTGTGGTTCCGTCGTCACACGCCCACAAATATTCTTCCTGTGTAATCAAGAGCCAGGATGTCTGATGAGCTGTATCAGACCTAAGCCCTGCCATACAAAACGGAGGCAAATGCTTCAGATCAGTCAGACATGCACCAAGAGCAATCCTGAGTTTTCTAGTTAATCTCCTCTATTTATTTACATTCCCTCTAACCCCATTCCTGGCTGGACAAGGAATGTGGAGCTCTTGCAAAAAGCAGTATTTATTAATTACATGCAAGATTCTCACAGGGCTATTTCCCACTGAGATGGAAAACCATGTCTGGGCTATACGCTGCAAACTGCTGGTGGTTCATGTGATTTGCAGTCCTGTTATAGAAACAAAAATCCACGGAAAACTTGAAATTACGAAGAAAGCTTTGAACTAAGACTTCTGAGTTCAAGTTTCTCTGAAGAGCAGGGAGCAGGATTAAAGTGTAGCAACAATATTGTTGCTCGGAAGGGGCAAAATGAAGGCACTGCCCCATGAGAATTATGCCCCACAATGACATTTTCCTTCAGTCCCCAAATTTCTAGCACCGGAGAGTGAGACTTTACAAAACATTCATCCCTAAAATCTTTGCATTTGCTGTGTTTGCATACCTTGGAAACTTTGTCTGCCCCTTTTCTTTAGATGACCGTATTGTATTTTTTAAATAGTTAACTGAAACTTTACATTTTTGCAATGCTACAAATTTGGGGACTAAGGTAAATTTAATGGGAACCAGAATTTTAATCAGAAGACCTGAACTTGGAAGGGCAGCTATAAGAAATTAGACAAGATCCTGAACTGTCAAATATATATAATTGAATATTAAAGTTAGGATGGTCCACACCACAGTTCTCACCATTTCTATGAATGGCTGTGAGAGCTGGACAGTGAAAAAAGCTGATAGGAAGAAAAACAAATCATTTGAGATGTGGTGCTGGCGAAGCATTCTGCAACTACTACGTTCTGCTTAAAAGACTAATACAGTGGTACCCCGGGTTACGAATTTAATTCGTTCTGCCGCCGCGTTCGTAACCCAAAAAGCTTTCGCAAGCCGAAAACCCATAGGCGCTAATGGGGAAAAGCCGCGATTTGGTGCGAAAAAGCGCCGAAAAGCACCAAAATTTCTTTCGTAACCCGAAATAACCTTCGTAACCCGGAACAGTTTTTTTCAATTGATTTTTTTTGTAACCTGGAAATTTCGTAAGGCGGCGCATTCGTATCCCGGGGTACCACTGTAAATGGGTTCTAAAACAAACCAGCCCTGAACTCTCCCTAGAAACAAAGATGACTGAAGTATGAAGTTGTCATATTTTATCTGTATCATGAGAACAAAGGACTCACTAGAAAATACTATAATGCTTGGAAAAGTTGATGGCAATATGAAAAGAGAAATACTGCATATGAGATGGATAGATTAAATCAGAAGAGCCTCTGGCATGAGTCTGCAAGTGGTGAACAGGGTACTTGAGGAAAGGATGACTTGGAGGTCTCTCATTCATAGGGTTGCCATAGGTCGAAGTCAACTTAAAAGCAGTTAACAACAACAACAACAACAACAAATACCTTATCCAGAATTCTGAAATCTGAAATACTTCAAAATCCAAAATTGTTCACATGAATTGCTGAGATAGTTACACCTTTGCTTTCTGATGGCTCAGTTTACACAAACCTTGTTTCATGCACAACATTATTAAAACCATTATGGATAAAATTGCCTTCAGGCTATGTGTGTAAGGTGTATACAAATGAATATCATGTTTACACTTGGGTCCCATCTCCAAGATATCTCCATATGTGTATACAAATATTCCAAAATCCAAAACAAAACATAACAAAAAAAAACCCCAAATAAAAACAAAATCTCAAAATAAAAAACACTTCTGGTCCCAAGCATTTCATTCTGGAGGCAAATTTCAAGTAAGGGCATACATTACTGAATTTTTAACTGTCCAACTGCAATACAACAGAGGAAAAGATTCTTCAGCTCATGGGCAAAACCCAGACCTGCAGAACTATAAAGGCAAACTCCTCCCTTTTTGCAGAGGTATGTGAAAGAACGTCCATTAGTCCTGACTGGAAACTGTGGGGTTTCCTGCCTGGTTTATCTTCTTTTTTTCTTGTTCATGAGGATGAAGGGGAGGCGATAAAGCTGTCCCCCAGCCTAAGGGCCAGAAAGGAAACTTCCAATACCTGCTTCATTAAGTGACCAAACGATGTCAGGGTGTGTGACTCTATAATCTATTCCAGCCAACAGAAGCCAAATTACTTAGTTCATAAACTTGCTAACAACTGCTTCAACAAAGCAGCATCTTTTGATGGGAAGACAGATGGATACATCTGGTGAGCCTCTCCTTGCTGAGAACCAATTACTCTGAATCTGATGCATCATCAGTTAATTAAAAACACTTTGTGGAATATTCCAAAGGTTCTAGAAAAATAAGCAGGATGTAGACTTCTTCCTGGACCCAGCAATCCTACTATTTGGGATTTTAATAGCCATGAAAAATATTCTTGCAATACTTCAAAAGGATTCCACTTTTAACTGGATTTCTCTTATTTAAAGGAAGGACATTCTTCAGATTACTTTAGCACTTCCTTCTCTCCTTACCATGTCTTTCTTGGGATGCTTCTAGAAGGATAGGTCCTAGCCCTTCCCAAACATTAATCTTTTGCTGTAAAACTATGAAAGGAATTGTGATTGACTGATTTCTTTTTTTCCTGTATGCATAATCTGCTACAATCCAACCGCACTAATGGGTATGAGGAAGATATATTGGTGGAGAACAGGGAGGTACACTGCATCTTACCAACTATTTATCAAATGTTCTGGATGTGTTTTTAGGTAGGAGGTGTTTTAAACAAGGTGTGTTTTAAGTTACAGGGAGAAAAAGTTGCTAAAATAAGGGTGACCAGAAAGATAGTTGGTTTGTTTTACAAAAATAATTTATTTCACTTGCAACATTTAATCTAGGGGCTTTTCCCCTAACATTTTGATTTTTTGATGCATGGAAGAAGGTTCTAGCAATAATTGAAAGAGTGATATAAAAAAGAAACAGGGCTATAAAATGTCAACCTCCATAAATGTCATAGTGAAATTATGCCAACTGATGATAGGTTAATTTGCTTACAATGCTGGAATGGGAAGAGGAATCATTATGTTCACCTCCTAAATAATATATCTTTCTTTTTAGAGAAGCTGTGCAGATGTTCAACATTCTGTGGTTTGTCAGCATTTACAATATGAACTTTTTGTGATTTTACAGTAATTTAGCCAATCTCCTGTCCCAGAAGATCTGGCTGGTCCCTGCTCTGATGAAATTTCAATATCACTTGAACACTTTTTTTTATTACAGAAGGAGAATCCAGCTTTCATTTGAATGGATTACTGTTAGCTCACTCTTCAGTATTGGCTTTTAATTTGTTCTTTTTAATTTTCTTTCTAATTATATAATTTAGTTATGAAATGGTGCAGATAACAGTGGTTCAGAGGCCAGAGCCCAAAATACATGGGTTGATAAAAGTGGCTTCTGGCCGCGTTGGGGTGTGTGGACTTCGCATGATGCATGCCCCCAAAGTGCTGGAAGCTGCTCTGACGCTGTGAAACTGAGCCAGAAGCTGTTGCAAAAAGAAGTCGGTTTAAACCAATTGCTGGCCAGTGTGGCTTGGGCACGCAGGTGGTAGCCTGCTTTGGGAGCAGGCCATACAGTTGCTGCAGCCCTGGTCTGAACACTGCTCAATGGTGGCCTTAGCAGCCAGAGGTTGCTCCTTCTTGCCCCTCTGCTGTGGGGTTTAGTCTGCATTTTAAAGGAGTTATCCATGGTGCTGAACTGTGTATTAAAAATTGGTTCAACACTGATTAGTTCCTTTAATGTTCAGTCCAAAATGCGGATTTACCATCTGACTGACACAGGAATCACCAGCTGCCACTGGTGGCACTGAACTTGGCTGTATCAAGAGTTAGGAGTTTCTGTTTGGTGTTTGTTCAGGTTAGAAAGAAGCGATAAAGTTCTTGTCAGCTTCCTGACTGGAGTGTCCACCAATCCTGCCTTGACATTTTTTAAAAATATAATTATTGGTTGATGTGACTCTCTAGGGTGTTTTAGTCAGAAATGTAAGGGTGAAAAATAAGTGCTTTGAAAAATCAGTAAATAAAACAGGGGACTTACCGCAGAGGAATGATAAGCTGATTAATGCAAAACAGAAACTGACCTCTTTGTAGCTCATGTGGAACAAAAACACAGATGTGACCCAATAGCTAAAGTGAATGTGAACATGGTATAATTTAGACTCAATTTTGCCTCACCTCCTGGGAACACCACGCACATTGTGGATTCACAGTTAAGCACTGTTGGCATGAATTCACTCCTCGTGTAGTACAGATATTACCACCTGAAACACAAAGAACAGAACAGCATTGGATCACCACCCCACATGGCTCTTTCATGGACGACACTGGTGGCAAAGCACACTGGTGACAAAGAGTGCTGCCCTGTAACACACACACACACACCCATTTGAAGTAGGTGGCCTTTGAAATAAGTGGCAATCCATACTGGTTCTGTCTGTTAGTATTCTGCCACTTTCTTCCTGAGCTCCTTCAACAGTAATTAAGAATGCACTTCATTTTCATAAAAACCCTGCCCTCACAGTCATCATACTCAAGAGCATCTAGTTTTCCACACTTTCTCCAATGTAAGGGATCCTAGATTTATCAACCATTGCCAGATCTGGGGAGGATAAAGATGGTTTTCTAAACATGTTAAAGCATTTAACAAGAAACCATGCATTTTCATACACAGGTAGACAATGTGCAAAGATGGCATAGCAATTCATTTAGTTTTTGTGTGTGTCTCATCCTTATCCTAATGCAATAGGCTGTTTAGGAGCACAGTACCAACGTGAAGCCTAACTTCCCCATGATATCTAGAGCAAAATTAAGATCTTAAAAACATTTTAGAAATGAAAACTCAATTATGTTCATATTCCTAGATGCTGAAGCCTAACTCCAACTGCTAGTTTAAGGGTGTATCTATACTGTAGAAATAATGCAGTTTTATACCATTTTAGGTGCTGTAGTTCTAGCCTATGGAATCCTGGGATTTTGTGGCTTTACAAGGTCTTCAGCCTTCTCTGCCAAAGAGTGTTGGTGCTTCACAAAACTACAAATCACAGGATTCTGTGGGATGAAGTTATAGCAGCTAAAGTGGTGTCAAATGGCTTTATATCTACAGTGTTGATGCACCCCAAATTAATAAAGACCCACTGAATTGACTGCTGGATGGTAAAACATTTATATAAAGCCTATTGATTTAATGGGTTACTCTAACCAGGATTAGCAACTGGATTCAATCCTAAGTGTCCATGCATCAACCTGCATTTCAAATTTTAAAATTCAGGCTCTAAACATGTGATATCTGGGTTCTATGATGTGAACAGATTTCCTCACTAAGGAATGGGTTTAATGTGTGCGCATGTCCATATTCAAATGCTAGTGATAATTATTTTCACATGTAATATAATTCCTGTCATTAAACATTAAACAAACCTAAAGTATGGTTGCATAGTATGATAAAGATGACAGATTTCAGAATAATTTTTTTAGACAAGCGTGTTGTTTGGTAATAATTCAACAACAGCTTTAATTTGGTAACAGCTCAAAAGAGCCTACTTTTTCTCACCCCGTCTCCAAATCTTAAGTGGAAGCAAGCACTTTAAATATTAATTCCTGATCCAGAATAAAAATAACCCGAGCTGTAAATTATAGTGAAACCTTTACATGCTTTTAATTTTACAAGACTGATCTGTAAACATACCTAGGCGTTTAAAAAGCACAAACTAAATACTGTGTACTGAAAGTTTACATGGCCAGATTCCAGTATAGCTGAAACTATGCATTCCTCAGGGGATTATCAGCAATATCTGGACAGCAATGCAGAAAGCAAGCAATGTATTCACATAGCCAAATATTTCTTATCTTAATGATGCCCTTCAGCTAAAGAAAAAAGACACTAACTTTGAGCAACCTGACACATTACATGGCAGGGACCCACTGTATACAACTGATTATACAGTGACTAGAGTCTTGCCTAAATTTATATTGAATGTGTGCTTTCTTAATATACACATTATCTCATCTCAGAAGCCTGGGAAGCACTGATGTAGGAAGCAGTGTGATATGGCTGGTTTTACCTCTTTGTTTGACTGTCAAACCAATAAATTCATGAAGTCACTCACTACAGTCGGCACAGTTCACAGGTAAGAAAGGAGCATTAGCCAAAGGAGGGGCCAAGCTAGACATGACTTTGAAGACATAACTGGAAATTACATTTTTTTTGTCTCACTGGTGTACTTGGTTTAAAACTATGACATCTTTTGTTTAAGAGATCACTATTCTGCGATAACTTTAACCCGTCCCCCTCACTATAGCTTCAATCTAGGTTGGACCCCTTGGGTCTGTAGTTTTTATTTTGCTGGATCACTAGTGATGTGCACTTCTGTGGACAGGATTTGAGGGTTTAGTTTTGTTTGGGGAAGCATTTGGACACAATAAATGTGCATTTTTCTTATACATTGTTTATTAAGCATCTAAATGAAAGCGTTTATCAGACAATCTTAGTGAAACCAGAAAAACCCCAGTTTTGGAGAGGTACTGTTCCATTTTTGGCAGTACAACTTTGATGAGGCAGTAGGAACAACTCATAAACTGATGTGTCACTAGATTGGGATTTACACTGGTGCATGAGGCATTGGATTGTCCTGTTAGTAAAGAACTAAGACATAAATGAACTGCTGCTTATGTAAGAGTTAATGATTCCTAGAGAGAAACTGTCACTGACACATGGCATAGGTAACAAAGAATGCTTTGTGTTTGCCCCCTCCCTTTTTTTTATTTGATTTTTCTGTTTAGTGTTTAGAAATTTGTATAGCTGACCTATCTGCTTTTTTTAAAGTACCTGTGGGAATCGGGCATATTCTGCAGCATCGATACAGCACTGAAATAACTGGCACAAGAAAAAAGCTAGAGCACTCCTGTTGTACAAGTTGTGACTCTAAATTTGTAAAGTAAACGGACCAATCTTTTGTGGATCAATTTTGCAGCCAGTGACCATACACTGTCAAGGTTGACCCAACAGATTTTTCTACCTGAGGTAAACAATAAAGGGATATTTACTCTCATTTTATATACAGAAACTAACTAAACTGATAGATACAGTGGTGGCTGTATCCTCTGTCCCATGTAAGGATAATAAACCATCTGCGTTCTCCAACACCTCTGTGCTGCTCCTTCCACCTGAAGCGGCTGCCTCACACTGCTTATGCCAGGGTTGGGCCTAAATAATGCCTATAAGGATTAGCACAACAGGTTTCAGACAGTCTTAATTCAAGGTGGATGAAGCACACAGCACTCACAAGTCTTAGGTAGGCCCTTATTCCCTCTCTGTAATTTCTTTCTTTCTGATGCATGCAATTGCACCCCCTCTCTAATAACCATATCCGTCTGCTGACTCACAGGCTGTGGCTTCTGCAGGTCCTACAGGCTGAGGATTACGCATCTCTGAGAAACTGTTGTTTAAATGCCCTGGGTTATTATTAACTCTATACAGTCTTGTCAGTGGAAGCCTGCTTTCCCCTGTTCTCTGCGGTGTTTCCGTTTTTTCCTGATATGTGGTTTTCAGAAAGGTTGGCCACTAGTTTCTGCAGAGATCTGTCTCCTGCATTCTCATCCCACCCCACTCCCAATCTCCTTTCCCATAGCTGAAGACATGATAAATGGGTGTGTGTGTCTCTTTTTCTTATCAGGAGATAGCATGGGATCCGTTTTCCTTTTTCTTGTTTTAGTCACAAATATGATGACAGGAAACAATTTAAAAGATAAAAAAGTGGTAAGGAAGACATCTAGATGGGGGTGGAAACAGGAGATAGTCAAGAAACAAGGGATAGAGTGGGAAGAGGCAGCCATAAGGAGACAGTAACGCTTCTCTTATACAGTAGTCCATAAGACATATCCAAAGGTAGCCATGTTGGCCATTTAGCAAAGTATAATAACATCCAAAATCCACAAAACAATGATATCTTTATTGGGCACAAAATACAAGTTGCAAGCTTTTGAGACTCTGCAGGCTTCTTCATTAGGCAAAGGTGTTAATCACACAAGAGAAAAAAAAATATGACAATGTTAGTCACAAGCTGAATTTTATCAAAATGTAGCTGTCCCCAGTTCAAGAGGTATCAGAGGGACATTCATGCAGTCCTTCCTCCTTCTGTCCATGTGGGTACTCCAGGAGATAAAATTTAAGTTCCATTAGAAGAGATGGTGCTCATGAGATCCCAGTTGACTCCAAACTTTGTGAAGCTACAAGCTACTTTGTTAGGCAGAAGAAGCCAGTGGAGCTTCAAAAGCTTGCAAGCTGTATTTTGTTCATTTTGGTTGGCCCAATAAAGGTAGCACTGTTTTGTAGATTTTAGATGTTATAATCCACAAGCACTATAAGATTGTGGGCATAATCCACTTCCCACCGAAGTCAAAGGCAATTGTGTGTGTGTGTGTGTGTGTGTGTGTGTGTGAGAGAGAGAGAGAGAGAGAGAGAGAGAAGACTGTACCAGACTGTACCATTGCTACAGAGGGTAACATAATCTCCGCTCATCCAGATAAATGCTACCTAAAAAGCTCCATAACCACCCCATTAGGTTTCAAAACTGTGAGAAAGGAGAGAAAAGGAATGGAAAGGGAGGAGTCTCCAGAAATATAACTTCTACACCAGAGAGAAGATTTTGCCTGGAGTTCTCAAATGCAAAACAGCTCCAGTTATTGCCACAGACTGAGTTACAGCACCATCAAGGTGGAAATATTTGAAAAATAAGGTGAACTCTGCGCTCCGCTAGTCCATGTCCTAATTGAGCAGAAATCCAGCTAGATCCACATCGGGTATTTCCCTGCTTCCCTTTTCTCTGTAATATGAAGTGACATTTTCCAGTCACCTGGTGGTGAAAACACACAAGAATCATATTCTTCCAAATCACTCATTCCAACCAAAACAAAATATCAAAATACCCTGATGTCGGAAATTAATGTGTAATTAGCCAAAAAGGCTAATTTGGAATCTTTCTTCCTGGTTTTCTGTGAGAAGTGTGTGGGTGGGTTGCATTATTAATGTTTTTTCATAAAAGTCACATTACCATAAGTCCCTATGTGGAAACTATCACCAACAAATCTAGGCTCCCAAAATGTCAAATGTTTTGGCTCTTTCTCCCAACTTTGTTTTGGTGAGCAATCTTCCCTGACCCACTTGACCTCCCTTTCTCTGCTGTTCCATTGGAGTTGTGTGATGCCTTTCAACACTTTTATCTGCTCCCAGTGGCTAGGGCTCGTGTCACCCCAGTGTGGCACCCCATGTTGTCACTCCCAGGCAAGCAGCCATCCTACATTTCCAGTGAGTGGGAGCTGCTGGTAGAAGGAAGGATTCAGTCGTTTACCTTCCTCTGCCCATGGAGAAAAGATGGGGTGGGGTGCAAGGGGATCTGGACCAGGGACCCCAGGGTTACCCCCCACCCAATCTTATAGAAAAGGGGAGGAAGTGGTGGAAGAAGAGAATGCTGCCATCACCACTGCAGCAGCTCCACCCAGCCTGATGTCCTAAAACTGCCTCCTGCAGGCAGTGTCAGGGGGGGGAGAATGGGACGGGGAGAGAGTGCAACAGTAGGCAGGGAGACGTGTTTGCCATCTGCTCTACCCTTCTTGATTCCTGTGCTGCTCTCTTGGCACACACACCAGCTACTCTCCTCCACCAGCCAGGGCACCTCTGCTGTCCATTTGTGCAACCATTTGTGCTGGTGGAAGAGGCTGGCCAGGTGATCTTGGGATGGATGGTGAGTGATTGCCCCAAAGGATGTTCATCCCTCTCTGAGGTGTCACCCAGTACGGTCTATTCCCCACACCCCCTAGTGATGCCCCTGCCTGGTTTGACTAGGCCAGTGATCCAAACTTTGGTCCTTCAGATGTTTTGGACTTCATTTCCCAGAATTCCTGACTGTTGGCCTAGCTGGCTGGGGCTTCTGGGAGCTGAAGTCCAAAATACCTGGAGGACCAAAGTTTGGATATTGCTGGACTATACCATTGCCTGACATCTTCCTCCTTTCCCAAACTTGTCTATCCAAAGGAGACTGTAAGCCCTTTGAGGGTAGATACTGAACCCTTATGTTCTGTACACAGGTGACACTACACGTAATTGATGCTGACAAACCACATTACCTCCTTCACTATGAAATACAATTATTTAGCATATTTTGATACCACCTTTCCATAGGATTTTAGTGTGGCATTATGTTTCCTGTATTTCATTGTATTCTGTCAACAACAATCCTGTGAGGTATATTAGGCTGTAAGATACATCTGATTTCACATAGATATAAAACTACAGAGGGAGAACTTGTGTTTATATATATATATTTAAAAAGAATCCTTACCCATAGAAAATTAGAAAACAGAAAAGGTTCTTGCTTAGCTGTTTACAGGTTTTTTTTAAAAAAAATGTGTAGGCAATGTTATTTTATTCATTTAAATCAAGGAACATTTAAATGCATTAGCCACCTCGTGTCAGTGAAACAACCCTGGGATGGATTTACTAGCTCTGCAGTGAATAGAACAACCAAAATGAATTATGCCATTTGACTGAACAGTAAAGGAAAGAATGATTATTCAAAGCAAGAGCTGCACATCTGGAGTCAAACCAGATGAGACAGAGCTGTGATTCAACTGTCCACCCCATCCACATATAGAGCAGATCTTGTTTTCATGGTAATATGAACATGCAAAAGAGGAGGGCTGAACCCGCATCTCCCAGCCCACCCCCAAGAATTGGGTAACTCAGCTTGTAGCAGTCAGGCACAGCTGTCTGGCACTTTGAAAAGAAGCTCTGGAGCAGGGACGTAGCCAGGATTTTAGGAAGGGGGGGGTCCAGACTAAGTGCCACCATTATAATGGGGCTTGGGCGCAGCGGTGCAGCAGCATGCACCATTCATTTTTCAAATGGAAGGGGGGCCCGGACTCCAAGAACCCCCCCCCCTTGGCTACGTCCCTGTCTGGAAGATCATTTTGTTGCAGGTTCTATTTGTACTGTAATTCAGAGCAGAAGCCTTTAACAGAATGGAATGTTTCTTGTTCACCATATGTTTCTGTACAATGATTTGTTTGCACAAACACATATAAGCCAGTCATAATGTAAGAGACATATAAAGTGTCAGCCACTACCATTTCTATTATTGCTGAGTTCCTTCAGAGCAGTCATGAAGGGGGCTCTGAATTTGATTGAAACAGGGGCAGGACGTGTGAGTAATTTGGGAAATCCTTTACATGCAATCTTTCAGGGCAAGAGTACTATAGAGGAATGGCTGTAACTTAGTGGTAGACCACGTGTGTTGCATGCAGAATGTCCTTGGTTCAGTGTCTGGTGCCTCCAGTTAAAAGGATCCAGTGGCAAGTGACATGAAAGGAGAGCTACAGCCACACAGTGAACATGCTGGATAAGAGGGACAATCTGACCTGGAACAAGGCAGTTTCTTTTGTTACTTGTGTTTATCCACTAAAACTGATCTGAATCCAGATTTGAAGTGCCTTAGGCAGAATGCTAGGTAAACTCCCCACTAATAAGATGATGTTTCACCCATGGTTCAATGCCAGTGTGTGGTTCCTGGTCAGGCAACAAGGGCAGTCTCCCTATTGCTACTACCCTAATCTGGCCCACTACCCTCAGTTGTTGTGGAGGATCCTAATACTATTTTCAGTAAGGTAAGGTTAACTGGCATCCCATTTAGCTTCCACATGTCAAATGAGAGGTGTGCCATCTCACCCACTGCTTGGGGAGGCACTGCCAGGCAAGATGACAAATAACTGCAGTTGCACAAATAGCACTTGGTATTAGCAGTGTCAGTAGTCGCTATCATTGTAGTAACAAATCCTTTCCGAGTTTCAATCTGAATATTAAAGGAAACATCCAAAGTGCTGAACTGATTTGGAGATTCAGCTCCTTTGAAGTCTGTAGCAGACTCACAAACCCACCAACCTGGGATTAGCCACAACTCAGCAATACTGGTGCTTGGTTAGAGCAGGTGGCAATGGCACAGAAGCTCATGTCATGAGACTGTAGAAAAGGAAGGTGCTGCCCCTTTACATTGCCCTTAGTGCCTCTGTCAACACTACAGCATAGCACTGGAGAGTGATGACAAAAGGACAGGTCAGCCTCTTGTTGCATCCCTGATGCTCCTCATGACAGCAGCCACCCAGCACACTTTTCAGCGAGAGACAGCAGGAATTTATATGCTCCTCACAGTTCACAAGGAAGCATCAAGAGTGGTGAGCAGTGAGCTAGAAATCTGAGGACTAAAAGAAAATTTCCTATGGGTTGGCAAAGTTCTTGCGGGGGAGGCAATGCCCTCATCTGTAGCTAAAAGTACCTCCAGTACTTGACATTTCAATGGAGGTCGCCCAGTGGGTTCTCATGGCCGAGTGGGCATTCAAACCACTACAAAACAAAATAAGGAGAAGGACATTGCTCTCATATCCAGCTGTAGCTGGCCTTTTTAGAGGGAGGATGTTGGGCTAAAAGTGTCTTGTGTCCAATCTACAATGCGACAATTGAATGAAACAATTAATGGAAGGTAAAGAAGTCTACAGGCCTAGGCAGAATAGTCTGATAGTGACAGAGTATGGGAGATGCGATCCAAAAAAATGGAAAGTCACACCCAAGTTTCAGAAGAAAGAGAACCAAATTTGGAAGCGGGAGTGGGACTATCTGCATAAACATACTCAATTTCAAAACCGCAGCCAAGTTGGAAGGCATGGAGCTCCTTCATAAACTGAGCCTAGTGTATTTATTATATTCTATTAGAGTTGCATCCTAGGTTTTGATCAACAGGTCTTCACAGTGGATTAATGCAACATATCCATATAGTATTGGTTGCTTTTTAGTTTTTGCTGCTCTACAATTCTCATTATTGATTAGCCCTAATTACTTGTTGATAGTTCTGCCATAGCCTATTCCTTTCAGTATCTTATAACTACCCCTTCCCTATCATTTTTTATCAGATGCAAAAAAAAAAAAAAAAAAAAAAAACCAACCAGCAATTTACAATGCGCTTCTGCTGGATTTAAAACACTGTTCCTAGTAATAGTTGGATGTCCTGAAACAATGCTTTCTCTAAGGATCTCACCTCATTCTTTGCCATCTGGATACCTCTGTTCCCACTGAAGTCTTCTAATATCCCAGCAGGAGCCATAACCCAGGAAAAAACCCTGGTGCTGTTCTGCTTGAGCTGGCTTCTCTGCCATTTATGGTCTGGAAACCTAACGCAGGGCTAAATTAATAGTCTTTCCAGCAATACAGAGTTACCTATATTCCAAAGACTTTTTAATTGTACTTTGAAAACACACCCTTCCTATACGAAGATGGTTTTTTTAAAGACTGGCTTTGTTTCAAGTGATAAGAACAGACCCTGGGTAAATACACAGTAGTGCTGCAATCCTACTCAATTTGCTTTGCTACTGATCTCACTATGGTCCAGTAACACACTTTCTCACACTCGCTGCCTAAGATTTCCACCCGCTTTCCTCAAATCTCTGGTCGGTACTTGTTTTTATTATTTTTTAATTTTCCTTCTAACCAAAGGGGGGAAAATAGAGAATGCTAATCCACTTTCTCCTAACTGGAAACACGGTTGCACTGCCAATGTTTTCAGTGTTGAGTGACAGGAAAATGCAGGTACTCTCCCCTCCATCTAAATGTTAAAGTTCTGAGTAACATGGTAGGCCAAAATTCAGGGAATACTGGAGGATGACCATTGAGACCAGCATTCGAATCCCAGCTCAGCCATGGAACCTCATAGTGGCCTTAGGCAAGTCACACTCTCTCAGCCTCATAGGATGGCAATGGCAAACCCATGCCAAGAAAAAACCCTGATAGGGCCAAAAGTCAGAAATGACTTGAAGATCCACAACAACAGATCAGTTAGGGAAACAATTTAGCATATAAACACAACAACAGCAGCGCAGGAAACCAATTTAGCATAAACATTGGAATGAGGTCTAGAAACACCATTCTTAAAGACAAAAAAAATCAAGCTGAAATTCTACAAAGATGAAGGATAGTGGCATCATGCTAAGTTCAAAAGGGAAATACAAGGCAATATACCCTTACACACAGAAGGTCTCTAAACTAAGTGAGAAAGACTGACCAGGAAAGCCTGGACTAACCAAAAAGGCTAACCAAGAAACTTTCTATCTTCTTTAAATGGACATGTATTTGAATTATGGACATTCTCTTATCAATTTCTGATTGTTCCCTTGACAATTTCTTTTAGTTTTAGAGACGGAATATCTTACGTCATTGCTACTTTTCAATATCTTTGCTGCATGATCATTTTCTAGATGATTTATAGAGTTTCATTATTCCACTGGATGTTTAAATTGTATCATTGTAATAAGCACATGCAGTGTATGAGTTTAATGTGTTTTTGCATCAATAGTTTTTTGTGGGCTTTTCAGGCTATGAGGCCATGTTCTAGGAATGTCAGGAATAAACGTTTCTAGAACACAGCCTCATAGCCCGAAAAACCCACAAAAAGCTATGCATTCCGGCCATGAAAGCCTTCGACCTCACTTTTGAATCAATGTTAAATAAGAATTCACAGGTACCAGACTTTCCTGGTTAGTTTTTTTTTATCCTGCAAAGTTCACCTTAGTTGTTGTTGTTGCGTGCCTTCAAGTCATTTCTGACTTATGGCGACCCTAAGGCCTATCATGGGGTTTTCTTGGCAAGATTTGTTCAGAAAGGGTTTGCCACAGACATCCTCTGAGGCTGAGAGACTGTGACTTGCCCAAGGTCACTCAGTGGGTTTCATGGCTAAGCAGGGATATGAACTCTGGTCTCCAGAGTCATAGTCCAACATGTTCACCTTACAGTCTCCATAAGTCGGGAAAGACTTGAAGGCACACAACATGTATGCATCCTAAGAGGCCAGAAGCCATGCCAAAGCCATGCTCCAGTCCTAAGGAACGGAGCACAGCTTTGGCACAGCTTCTGAATTCTTACTGTGTGTCATTTAGACATCATACCTCCAAAGTGACTCGAAGCAGCTTTATTTTGGCTTGTCTGTTTGGGCCCCCAGTTCCCAGGATTCCCTAGCACTGAGCCAAGGCAGTTAAAGCAGTCTCAAACTGGATTATTTCTCTAGTGTGTGTTTTGGACCATTGACACAAAACCTTATTAAACTCATTAGCTGCTTGTGTTTATTACAGTTAACATCCAGCGGCATAATGAAACTAGATAAACCATCTAGAAAAAGGATCCATCTAGAAAAAGGTAAAGTGCAAACTTTACAGCGCTCTATGAATAAATGTTAATAATAATAATAATAAATCAATAAAATACAAATCAAGAAAGAAAGAAAAGTAACCAAGGGAGGCATCGCTGTGCAGAAGAACACAACTGTGTGCAAGGTCCAAAACACACTGCAGAAATAATCCAGTCTGAGACTGCTTTTAACTGCTATCGCTGAATGCTAGGGAATTCTGGGAATTGCAGTTTATTGTGGCCCCAGAGCTTTCTGACAGAGGAGGCTAAAGTGTCTCACAAACACTACAGTTCTCAGGATTCCCTTGCATTGAGCCTGGGCAGTTCAAGTGGTCTCAAACTGGATTATTTCTGCAGTGTGTTTTGTGGAGCCATTAAAGTGGAGCACCACTTACCCCAACAGCTGGCAGCAAAGAGGAGCAAAGAGAGAGGGAAGGAGGAGAGAGTGCCCATGTTTTCTTGCCCAGAGGAGCCCTGGCCTCGGGCTTTGAGGAAAGTTTCCTTAGCTTATGCGCACAGAGAGTCGAGTGGCTGGGCTTTCCCTCTGACAGAAAGAGGGGTGTGTGGTTGTGGTTGTGAGAAACCAGCTGTGAGGGGAAGGAGCCCTCCTCCTGGCGTGTCTGTGCCTGCCTCTCTCCAAAAGCTCAGCCCTGGTCGCCTCCCCTCCCTGGAGCTCCATGGGAAGGAAGGAATTAGGAAAGAAAGAAAGAAAGAAAGAAAGAAAGAAAGAAAGAAAGACCAGCTCCTTCATATGACCTCTGGGGCAGACTTTCCCCCCTCACTGCTAGAGAGTCTTTTCCCTTTGCCACAGACTGCCCCCTGTTATTTGTTTTTGGCTTTTATTTTCTTTCCAAAGAGAGCCAGCGTTGTGTGGTGTGCTTTCAACGTTGGTGGACTGCAGCTGAGTCCACACTGGAGAAATAATCCGCTTTGGCACCACTTTGAAGTGCCATGGCTCCATGCTAGGGAATTCTGAGAACACTACCATTCTCAGAATTCCCTAGCATGGAGCCATGGCACTTCAAAGTGGTGCCAAACCAGATTATTTTTCCAGTGTGGACACAGTTTATGACTCTGCAGACTATGGCTGTATCCACACTGCAGAAATAATCCAGTTTGACACCACTTTACCTGCCCTGACTCAATGCTAGGGAATACTGGGAACTGTACTTTTGTGAGACATTTTGCTTTCTCTGTCAGAGAGCTCTGGTGTCACAACAAACTACAGTTCCTCGAATTCCATAGCGTTGAGCCATTGCAGTTAAAGGCTGCAATCCCATGGCAATTAAAGTGATGTCAAAACCGATTATTTCTGCAGTGTGAATGCAGCCTGTGACTCTGGAAACCAGGGTTTGAAAAATGGCTATGGGTGAAAAATTACTGGTCACACTCTCTCAGCCTCAGAGTATGGCAAAGGCACCCCCCAGCAAACAAATCTTGCCAAGAAAATCCCATAATAGCATGGAAACGGATCTTGTAGCACCTTTGAGATTAACTGAAAGAGAGAACCTTCTAGCATGAACTTTCATAGACTGGAGACTATTGCATCTGAGGAAGTAGGCTCGAGTGTATGAATGCCAAAGTGAGCAGGCCTCCTCCTTTTCCAGGACATGTCCTCCATTTTGACCCTCTGTCCAGGTGGAATTCCAAAATGTCCTCCATTTTGAGCATGACTAAGAAGCACAAATTTACATGGGATGTTAGTGTTTTCAGCTTTTATTTTGGAATGTGCCACATTTTTCTTGAATGTCCTACATTTTGTGGTGCCTTGTCCTCCATTGTGCTTAGGGCGTCTGATCACCCCGAGAAAAGTTCATGCTCCCAGCTTCTTTCTTTCAGTTAGTCTCAAAGGTGCTACAAGATCTCTTTGCAGACTGATTTTTCAGGCCCCAAGATAGGTTCGCCTTAGGGTCACTGTAAGTCAGAAACAACTTGAAGGCACAAGCAGCAACAACAACAATTTCTTTCCAAAGGCAAGACGATGACTTCTAACCCCTTCCCTCATGCTCTGGGCTAGAAACAAGCAGGAAAGGAGAGGGCTTTTCTCTTCCCCTTCTGAACAAGGAGACAGTGTTTTGTTCAAGTCTCGTGTTGATAGTTAAGTAAGAAATATTACAACTCTTCCTCATCCCCATTTAAACTTTTTTGGCTTTGCTCCCCTTTCTGGGATTCAGGACAGAGCACTCTTGTTTGAAGAAAAGGGAGGGACAATCTTGCCATGAAGGCTACATCCACGCTGCAGAAATAATCCAGTTTGACATCACTTTGGCTGCAGAATTAAGGAACGTTGACACCGCTATAACTGACATGGCTCGATGCTATGGAATCCCGGGACATATAGTTTGTTGTGGTACCAAAGCACTCTGACAGTGAAGGCTAAATATCTCACAAAGCTACAAATCCCAGAATTCCATAGCACTGAGCCATAGCAACATGTGTCAAACTGCATTAGTTCTGAAGCACAAATTGCAGCCTTTAACTCCAATAGTTCAACGCTGTGGAATTCTGGGAACGGTAGTTTGTTGTGGCACTAGGGCTCTCTGATAGAGAAGGCTAAATGTCTCACAAAACTACAGTTCGCAGAATTCTATAGCATCGATCCATGGCCCTTAAAGTAGTATCAAACTGGATTATTTCTGCAGTGGAGATGCAACCAAAAACCAGCAGGGCTGGCCAACCTTTCTGTTAAGTAATGAGACAGCTGCTTCAAGCAGTTGGAGGATGACATGTGGCCTGTCCCACATCCCCTGTACTTGCTCAGTGCTTTCTAGTATGCTAAGATACCAGTTTCTGAAGCTGGAGAAGAGGGGGTTTAAGCAATTTATCTGTTGCCTCAGGCAGCAAAATGTCTTGGGCCATCCCTGCTAGGTGGTTTTGAGGCTTCTGATTTTAAATCAGCCATGGAAGTAACCTTGTGCAATCTTTTAATAAGCATCACAGCCCAGCTGTAAAATGGGAGCAGCAACTATGGCAAACCCCCACAGGGCTGTTCTGAGATGAATGCAAAAAAAAAAAGATATTCATATTTTTGCCCAATTCCACATATACTCTCTACAGGTGAAAACTATTATCTTTTGGCCTAGCAATATTTATAGTAGATGTGGAAGACTGTGGCCGCATTCCGACTTACAAATAAATCGCTTTGCGATCCGAATCGATGGTTCAGTTCGGCAGCAGAGTGTGGTTCACACTACATTTGCCCCGATCGCATTTTCTTGCTGCAAAATAAAATAAAATAAACCACTTGTGGATCACATTGACAAATAAACTGATTCAAAATGGACCCGCTCCAGCCAGCCAAAGTGCAAATTTAAATTGATTCCGATGCGCATCTGGTTCACACTTGCGCAGAATCAATTTATCCAAAAAGATGCAGAAAAAAATCAGCATCAAAAAGACGCAGGTTAAATGGGTGTAGCATGTGGCCCCTCCTCTCCGAATTGCTTTAGTGGTCACTTAAACCAGTTCAAACCGATTTGCGATCCTATTTAAAAAGTAGTGGAAATGAGGCCTGTAATTCATTTAAAAGAGAACTCCTGCCCCAGCACTACAAAGAGGCAGATATACCCAAAGCTTATCTTTCTGAGCACTCCAGATGGCAGCCTTCACATTGAGAGATGCTCTTTTTCACTGCAGCAACGCAAGGCTGAGGTCTTCTTAGTTCACACAATTCTGTAAATCTGATGCTTTTTAAAAGTATGGCCCTACCTCATCTTGAACATGTCCAGTCTTCTCTGATCTCAGAATCTAAGTGTGTTCAGCATGGTTAGTATTTGGATGGGAAATGCCCAGTTAACATATTTACTCCCCTCCCCTGTATGATTTTTAACATTTTTGCCTAATGAAGAAGCCAGTGAAGCTTCGAAAGCATTAATGATGCATTTTTAAAATTATGGTTGGCCAATAAAAATATCACTCTTTGGTGTATTTTGTACTCTGTTGTATCCTCCCATTAAAATATACTCTTACAATGCTACGCCGCACAGACGTCATCATTGCACGCGAGGATGCCAATGGCGACCGGTGCACAGTGCAAAAAGAACCCGCCGGGAACCTTTTTAGGCCTTGTCTGCTGCAGCCTCCATCTTGCTGCCCCTTTTTGCCCATTTGTATCCCCCCATAGTTACAAATTCTGCCCAGATGTCTTTCAAATGAGATTGAGCACTGATACAGAGGAACAAACTGAAAGAGTAACTGATGTACTGCTAATTCAGATTCATAACTGGCTCCATAAAATAACACTAGGCTCAAGAAGAAATGTTACCATATCATTTCTGAAAGCTGGAGTTGGACAATGTAAGTCTAATTTTCTGTATCAACTGTCAAAATATCAACTGTTAAAAAATTGTGTAGTTAAGCTGTCTGCATTATTACCAGGGAAAGCTGAATTCTACTACTTGCATAAATTTTGCAAATTGGCTAACTTTTTGTCCTGCCAGTTTTTGCTGATTTACGTAATTTATTCTGCTTTTGTTAGATCTGGGGAGCAGCATGAACTTTAGCAGCCTGCTAATGCTTCACCCACAGCCACTTGTCTGGTTTCTGAGAATTCAATTTTCACTCCACACACACTTCCAAATATTTTCTGCCCATAAGGACTAGAAGCTTGCTGTTAGAAAATGGGAGCTGAGATACTGGACTCTAGATGTACTAGTCTAGTCTGCTTTCTTTCAGAATACTACTACAGTATACACACAAGCCTATTTATTTTTGTGGTTAACTGCTGTCATCAGCAACTTACATTTAAGGTGACCATATGAATGAGAGACTTTCAGGTTGCCTTATCATCAACAGCCCTACTCAGGTCTTGCAAATTCATGACTGTGGCTTACTTGATTGAGTCTATCCATTTGTAATGCTGTCTTCTTTTTTTCCTAGTGCCTTCTACCTTACCAAGCATTATTGTTTTTCTAGTGAGTCATGTCTTATGATATGGCCAAAGTAGGACAGCCTCATTTTAATGAAGTTGGCTTCTAGGGAACGTTCAGGCTTGATTTGTTTTAGGACCCATCTATTTTTCTTTTGGGCAGTCCAAAGTATCCACAGAATTCTCCTCCAGCATCAATCTCAAATTTGATGATTTTCTTCCTGTCAACTTTCTTCATAGTCCATCTTTCACAACCATATATAAAAATTGAAAATAGCATGGCAAATCTGCCTTTGGTATTCAATTATATATCTTTACATTGAGATCTACTCTGCTTCATTCATTGTTGTCCTTCCAAGTCCTAGTCTTGTTCTGATTTCTTGACTGCAGTCCTCATTTTGATTACAAGGCAATTGTCTGCTTCATTAGAATGCTCAATGCAGTATGCTACCAAGAAGATTACATAGACTATATTGAAGAGGCAATATGCCACCCAGTTTTGTAGAAGCTATCCCAAATTAGCCTTTGTTTGCAAAGCTTTAGTCAGAAAAGTTTAATTGATGTAAGAATGCCTGGTGCTTGCAATTTAGGAATGTTGGACTAGAACACTGGGAGACCAGGGCTCGAATCTTGGCTCTGTCATTGAAACCACTGGGTGAACTTGGGCAAGTCACACTCTTTCAGCATCAGAGGATGACAATGGCAACCCCCCTCTAAAGAAACATGCCAAGAAAACCCTAAGATAGGATCCCCTTAGGGTTGTCCTAAGTCGACTTGAAGGAACACAACAATAAATTAGATATACATCACCAAAAACATCACAGGACACTAGAGATCTGCACCTTTCTGAATAGGAAGAAAATGGGAGGAGAGAAATATGCTGTTTATATAATTAGTAGCATTTTTTCAAATAGCAAGTCAAATGCATTAATATTAACTTTAAAGTTTTGTTTTCAGCTTCTCTTCCATAACATCCCTCCTTTCCACACTTCTCCTTTACTGCCCTCTTGTGCCCAGATCTACATTTCACACAAGATATTGTGATTTACTATGTCCAGGTACAGTACTAAATAGCCTAAAGACACCAGATCCTTTGAAGCTAAGTGGAGTCTGATGTGGTTGATACTTGGAAGAGAGATTGCCAAGGAATACCTGGCCTATGAAATTAATGGGGTTGTCATAAGTTGATAGGTGACTTGAAGGTTGCTACACTTACCGTACTATTCATCTGTCCTGAACCACTGCCGGCTGTAACAGCTGCTCTTTTTAAAAGAGCAGGTTCTGCTGGGATAATAGCATGAGTGTGTGGGGACCGTTTTAACTTCATGCTCTGGGATCACCTTCCCTTTCCCATTACTACTATAGGTACCCTCACCAGTGAATTAAACTGTTTCACTCTCAGAGTGTGGCTGATCTTGTTGGTGCTACCACTCTGGTTGTGGGATGCCTTCTCCAGAAAGGCTTGCTTACTGATTTCTTTCAGCACCAAGTGAAAACTTTCCTACCCTTCCATACCTTGTTTTTAATGTTTTGTGCAATATAATTGTTAGTTACTTGCTTTAATTCTTTCCTGATGTTTTTATATTGATAATATGCCCTTAATTATTGTTTTATTATACTTCTGCTCAATGTTTAAGGTGTATTTGGTCATTTTAAGAATATGAATCAATATCTGGACAGGAGATTTACTTAAATTGTTCATTCAAAGATATAGCTAAGTTAGCCTATAAAATCAGTATGTAGAAAGATCTTGTACCTTTGAGACTAACTGGAAGAAAAAAGTTGGCAGTATGAGCTTTCATAGACTTAAGAGCCTATACAGACTAGCACTTTGGGCCGGCCTGCAAGCGAACTAGTGCTCAGGTAGGGCTGAGTATTCACACACTCAAAGCCCTATTTGCGCAGCCCGGGCACCATCTTGGCATGCACCCATCCAGATGGTGCATGCCATGATGATGTCTCTTGTGCACAGCTCCCAAAGGGCACCGCACATGAGTGGCATCATAATACCGCACTGAGGCATTTATGGCCCTCCTTTCATGGTGCAAATAGGAGCTGTGTTTCGCGGCTCCTTTTTATACCGTGTTGGGGTGTGGTGTGCAGTTGCCACATCCCCAACCCAAGGCTTCCAGGGGCAGCATAGAACCGCCCCTTACTGGGCTGTCTGTACAACCCCTTAAGTCTACAAAAGCTCTTGCTGCCGACTTCTTTCTTTCAGTTGTAGGCCCTTATCACACAAGGGGTTTTGCAGCTCAGATCCGGAGTCACTCCTGGTCCAGCCATGCAAATTCACGTAATAACGTGATGTATTATCACACCTGATTGCTTTCTATGGGGGGGTAGTTCCGAGCCAGATCCAAAGTGAAGCTGGAGTGACTCCTCATTTTGGTGATTTCGGTAACAAGCGAATTCACAAGAATTGCTTCTAAGCTCACTTCAGTTTCACTCTGAATCGGTCTGGTGTGGAATGCAACTTTGCTTCTATCCTGGTACCCCCCCCCCCAACCTCATTCCCCAGTAGCTCTCTGCCCTTTCCCCAGCGGCATCAGAAACAACCACATTTCCCCTCAGCAGCAATGGAAGTGGGGGGAGTACCAGAAGCAAATGGGGCAAAATTGTAGCATGGCATCATGTCAAAGGTGCTACAAGATCTCTCTACATTTAATTGCTCATTTGAAGTTTGCAGAGCGGTGTGGCAGGGAGACACCATTTTCCTCTTCATGCCAGTCCTCCTTCCAAGGACCTACGTGCTTTTCTTTGGGGGCTCAGATAATCAGAGGGCTGGCTGGCTTGCTGGGACTTCACTCAGGTGGAGAGGAAAGCTTCACTGTGTTCTATGCGGGGTGAATATATTAAAGCCCCATTGACACTTCCCCAGAATTCAGGTTTAGCCTGCCTTCCCACCCTTCCACCCTCAGAATTGCCTTGTGTAAGTTCACAATTTTGATTTATGTAATTATTTACTTGTCATAACTTTGGCAGTGCAGCATGAGGACAGATCCAATTGGGGGGGGCAAGTGAACAGGCTCTGCATACCTTCCATCCATTTCCTCTCCTTCCCCGATTGGGTGTCCCCTAAAAGGGTGCAGATGACCAGGCTCAGACCTGGCTCAATGGGAGTCAGACCTGGTTTACTCCCAGGTGATGGGGAACCACACAGTAATAAGGGGAGCCAATAAGGGAGTGGCTTCTGCCTGCATTGAAATCCCTCAATGTCATCTTTACTGACAACATCTCAGAAAGAATGTAGCTCTGTGACTCTAACATAGGGTTACCATTTGTTCTGGAAAACCTGGAAAACCTAGGCTTGAAGGGACTAAAATATATCCTGGCTGGCAATGATTAATGTGTTGAATTTGTATAATCAGAATGCAAATTATTAATATGTGTAATTATAATAATTTGCATCATATACAAAATATATGCCAGATATGAAGGACTGGAATATGGCACTCCTACTCTAACATCACTATAATTTTTCTCCTGTATGATTTTTAACATCTTTGTCTGAAGGAGAAGCCAGTAAAGTTTTGAAAGCTTACATAATGTATTTTATGGTTTGGAGTTTGCCCAATAAAGTATCGATACTTGTGGAGATGATAGGTGGATTATCCAATTTCTGAATTTATGCCTTAAACCAGGCCAGCAGCTGTAAATGATAAAGTTGTGACCTCTTGTTTCCAACCATATTAGAAGTATGTGTGACTTGACCCCATCCACCTTTCTGTGACACTTGTACAGATAGGGGTAGGTATTCTGTAATGGAACTGTGGGAACACATACAATGTCTCTGGGTTCTGTCAGAACAGACACACGTGGAAATCTTTGTAGCAACAGAGTAATGGCCACACATTCTTTGAGCAATAAGTCAATCAACTGGTAAGCAAATGCCTATGGTGAGCTATGACACTGAGGCAAACTGAAACCAAAGCGTACCAGTTAATATTTTCTAAATACTGTTATGGCGATCAAGCCTCTAAAAATGCTTTCCTAATGGTGGGCTTCTAGTGTTGAGCATACAAAGGCACTGGGCAGCTATTCTGTCCTGAATGGATTTTTATTTGTAGAGAAAAGAGAAGCAGTAGTGGGAAAGGCAGGAGAGTTATAAATGGAAGACAGCATTGTCTGAAAACGCACATTCACTCCTCACAAATACAATTCTATGTTTGAGGCAGGGTTAGTGAAGGATAAGTCTTATTCAGAAGTACTCAGTGCATTAGAAAACAACTTCTCAAGAACAAAAACCATACACTAGACCAGTATGACTCAAAGATGATCAGAACCCCATCAGAGGAAAACTTATTTACAGACCTCAGAGGGAACAGCAAATGGACAGCATGCATTACAAGCAACTAACTACTGGATGAGATACTTAGCCAAGAGCTTGGAAATGTTTGTGTAGGTAGTTCATGATAGAGCAATAGGCACTTCACAGCACATGGTGGGGTGACAGCCATCTCCTCCTTGCTTAGTACATTTCTAAAATGATACTTTGTTGGGATGTCCATGCTGGTGCTGTTTTGGACAACAGTTCCCAGAATCCCTAGCCAGCATGGGAGCTGTTATCTAAAACAAGAACTTTTCTAAGCTTTGGTCTAGCCTCACTGAAGCTGAGTAGCTCTGGTCTGGGATAACATCTTTCACCCAATCCTCACTCTTCAGGAGAGAACTTCTGATATGTTTTGGTAGTAGTGCTAGGCATCTTCTTCTTCTTAGCCCATCAGCTATTTAAATTGAATAGGCTCTCTCTCCAGTGAAAGAAGAATCTGAGCTGACAACTCTTAGCCTGTGGTGGTGGATGAAGGTGGTGCTTAGGAGCAGTTGGGGTGGAGTTTTTGTGTGAGAGAGGTTTTTTTTTTTAATCGTGCTGCTTAAGAGACTTTACAACGTGCATCTCCTGAGTTCTTAGTCTGACTGACTGCACATTCTTTCCAGTGCCTGGAAATTTTTGTTCCTGAATTGACTTGTTTTCCTTAAAGATTTGGCAGAACAGTGCTGATCAGAGGGTCCTTCCTTGTATTGGTTTATCATTTCCATCTCTTCATCTTTTTGGAGTTGTTTTTGTGAAAAGGAATCAAGGAGTGAGACAGACCAACTGCTTGCTGAGGAGTCTTCATATTATATATATAAAGGGCCATCTATAAAAAGAGGTTTCTTTGCTTACCTCTTATTTTCTGGAAAATCTGGTGGATTTGAATATAAAAATGAATGGTACATTGTTTAATCAGACATTAGTAGAAGAAGGTGTGTATTCCAACCGATCCCAAGATCTGGGCAGCACTTTGATTGGCTGCTGCAATGGGACAGGAACAGTGGTGGCCAGCGATGGGGGAGCCTCAGTCCTGATCCCTGATGAAAGGAACCTTTTCATCACCCGGGTGGTCCAGATTGCAGTTCTTTGCATCCTATCCTTGACTGTGGTCTTTGGGGTCTTCTTTCTGGGCTGCAATCTGCTCATTAAATCAGAGAGCATGATCAACTTTTTGGTCAAAGATCGGCGGCCGTCAAAAGACGTTGGTATTTCAATCATGGGACTGTATTAAGAAAATAACTTGGAGCATTTCTCAATATGTGACTGGCATGTGGAGTGTTGTTGCAAGTATGGAATTCCATTGCAGAGTTTGGAAGAAGAAGAAGAGACTGGTAGCATCATGCTGCTGGATGGAGTAACATTAAAAGGGAAGAAATGAGAAGGGGGGAAAAAGAGAAGAACGAAAGAAAAAGAAGGAAAGAAGAAACTAAAAGAAGGGAGGGAGGGAGTGAAAGGGAAAGATTTAGCGTATGTATGTGTGCATCATAAGTGGTAAAGTCCTTGTGTTTAAAACAAAAAGAGAGAGAGAGAGAGAAATCTGTGTATCAAGTTCTGTGCAAAGTTAAATTTCTGTCTAATGCTGCATGTAGAAATGTGATATGTTTTGCATGAACAGTCTATGTGCGAGGAAAAGAAAAAAGTGAAGATGTACTAGTCTTTTTATTCTGTTTCCCTTGGATACCGGTGACTGGACACACAAAGCTTTTGTTACATGAGACAGGTGTTCACATTCAGATGCCTAACCCAAACTCCTGTGATTCTGTGCAGAGGAAAGATGCCTGTTAAGTATCTTAAAGTGATTGTGATACATACTAATATGATGCAAAAATTTGAGGTCTTTGTATATTTCTTTGTACATGTGTATGGAATGCAGGGTGGGAAAGTTCTGTAAATTGGCAGAGCTCATGGATGAAATTTTGTGCCACAAATGAGGGGTCTTAGTTTCAGTGTGTGAGTGTGTGCATGTGCCTGCATATGTGCTTACACCTAATCTCAAATGGAGATGTTTTCAGACAAAGTTTTTATTGTGCTTGTCTTATTCTTGGGATTGTTCCTGAAGGGTAGGTGCCCAGTTATGCTTGTCTTCCATTTAGAACCTTTCCATATTTTTCCCATTTTGTCCATCTTTTTTGCTTACCACACAAACAAAAATTCATTAAAGAGGGGATAGCTACACAATGCTTTTTGATTCATAATGCTAAGAGCCCTCTATCTGGAATTATTTGAAGTATTTTTGTAATAAAATGTACACAGAGATTCCCCCCCCCCCAATACAGTGTAATAATACGTTAATTCTTTGGAAATGTTGTTATAAATAATGGCAAAGGGGATAGCAAGGTGGGAGTTCCTCTATTTTTGAATCTCTACCCTACAAGTCGAGTAATACGTTACTCTTGTTCAGATGTTTTAAGAATGGTTAAATCAGAAGTTGTTCCTGTTTTTAAAAATGCTATGCTAAAATTTAAGCAACAGCAAGTAAGTGGAAGGCTGCTCTGTCAAATTGCAAAGACCTAGGGATTCACAGAAGAACCTGCAAAGGTATCTCTGAAAGGGATTAGTCTGCTTTACTGCCTGCAAATTGATATTCGTTTTACCTTCTAACCTTATAAGATGTAAAAATCCAGAATCCAATCTGAAGAAAAATTAACAGAGGAAGGGTCTTGGCCTCTCTTTGCTCAGTAAAATTATCTCCATTAATATGGGCACAGAAAATAAACTACTCAGTTCCTGTTTCTTTTACTGTATATTCTTTTTCATTAATGTGATGGCAGCTAAAAAGGGGGAGAATATTGAAACCATAGTCTTCCTCAACATGATACCCTCTAGATGTTTGAGATTAAAGCTTCTACCAGCCCCAGCTACCACAACCTGTGACCAGAGATGATGGCAGGATGTAGTAGGGGTCGGGGTTCCCTAAACAGCTATAATACAGTAGAAATTAACATTGATCTGTATATATAAATTTGTAAATTTGCAAATTGTATGAAATTATGCAAATATTTGATTTGTTTCACCATTTGTTTTGTATCCTTGTAGAACTCCTAGACATGGGGAAAATACTAAAATTTTATTCTACTTTAAGAATTGTTAACTTAGAAGTTGTTCCTATTTTTAAAAAAAATGCTATGCTGAAATTTAAGCATCAGCAAGCAAGTGGAAAGTTACTCTGCCAACTACAGAGCACAGTCCCTATATAGGGAGAAAGGCGGGATATAAGAAAATAATAATAATAATAATAATAATAATAATAATAATAATAATAGCCTGTTAGTAATGTCCATTTTGTCCTCATGACATCCCATGAGGTAGGGCAGGCTGAGACATAAACAGCACCTTGTTTGCCCAAGATTACCAATAGCTCATTTTCATGTGGTTTTGCCATGTTGCTAGCAGTTATTGCTTGTCCTATGTATGTGATTGCAACTTTAGACTGGAATTCTCACCCAGGCCCTCCTCAGTGGAAATCCAACATTCGGTTGCTGCAGCTATTTAAAAGAAAACATTATAATTTTCCAGTTTAAAAACTCTTCTCAAACACTGTCAATCTATACCTCCCTTAACCCATTTGGTCATCGCATTTCTAAAGAGAAAGATCAGCGTTTGTAAAAACTATTTTGGGAGACTATAAAGTCCCAGAGTCACTCAGCCACTGGCCATGTTGGCGAGGGATTCAGGGAGCTGTAGTCCAGAAAAGGGACTTTACCAAGTACTGCTATCACCATGCACCATGTGCTGTTAGGTGCTTAATAAGCCCAGCTTTTTCCTTCTCCAGGCATGCAACAAAAAGAGGTGGAACAACCTATGTTGTAGACTTTGTTCAGTGTAGCAGCTCGCAAGAAGTCTAACCCTGAGTTAGAAATCTGGAAGTGAGAATCCCAGTCTGAAGTTGCAATCGTATACATACTTAACAAGGAATAACTGCTGCACCTTGCAAAACCACATGAAAATGAGCCATTGAGAAGATGAGTGGTCTTACCATTAGGATGAGTTGAGTCAGCAAGCATAAAAGACAGTGGCCTTTTCCATAAGTGCCCCACATCTATAGAACTCTCTACTGAAGGAAATAAAGTTAGCTCCCTCCTTGTTAGTTTCAAAGGGGTTAGATCTTAAGACTATTTTTTTAAAAAAAATTGTTTCAATCCACTTTTTACTGTAATGAATGAGCTGAACTTTTAAACTGTCATTGTTCTCTCTGCTCTTAAATTGTAATATGATTTTTACTGTTCTGACTGGGCAATTGTTTTATGCTGTGGCTTTAAGATGTTTGTAGATATTGTTTTTAAATTGCGTCACGTTTACTATAAGCTGTCTTGAGAAAATTCCTGTTTTGAATATCAGCGTATCAGTTCCTAAATAAAATAAGTAAATTGAACCTAGTGGGACTTATTTGTGCATACAAATACTCCATCCAACAGTCATTAGACAAGAGACAATCATGGTGTCTTACAATTTCCGTGTCTGTGGAGATGGAGTTTCAGTCAGAACTTTAAAGGAGATATCAAGGGGTAGAACTCCATCCTCAAAATAGGCTTAGGACCTTGCATAGCTCATAAAACCTGAAGTGAATTCACACACCCATTAGCACTGAAGCCACCAGCTATTACTAAGCAAAGCCAAACTCTGTCCCAGTGCTGCCATATGCTAAGTTTCTTTAGACTGGACCCCGTCATTCCCCCCATTCTAAGAAGGACTGTATATAGAACCATGCTCCATGTATAGGACTGTGCTGTGAGCTGTATGTTTCTTCACACGGGATATAGTATCACTGTAGAATTCACTGCAAAAGGATATAGTAATGATCACCAAACTGGACAGCTTAAAATGAAAGACTAGATAAATTAATGGAAGCTAGAGCTGTCATTGGCTACTAATCATGCTAGATATATATTCCTCCAGTAACAGGTGCTATAGGTCTCTGTATAACTGTTGCTAAAGAACATGAAAAGGAGGGTTCGATCTATTGCATTCAAGTGTTGCTGGTAGGTTTCCCATAAACCACTGGTTGGCCACTGTGTGAATAGGCCTATAGACTAGATAAACCCTTGGTATGATTCAACATGCCTCTTCTTATGTTTTTATCACTTCAGAGAAAATATGACACAGGGCAAATCACTCAGGGGATTGGTTTGGCTCCAAATTTAGTCATAGGTGTGAGTAATGTAATCTCTGTTTATTATAGCAAGTCTGCTGTAAATATGACTATTGGTAACTGAGAAGCAGCTCGCCTAGCTGGAAAAAAAATCCCCACGAAGCTAGAACACTATTCTTTGATACTTGGAAAGGGATCTTGCAGTACCTTTGAGACTGTGTGAAAGATGTAGGTCTACTTCCTCAAATGAATGGAGTTCCTTGTTCCATGAGACAGAGTAAATATATATCCAGCTCATATAGGTCATATGGGCCTGTTTCCTGTTTGAAGAAAAACACACACACACACACACACACACACACACACATTATGGGGGGAAAGCCCTTTCAGTTCTTTGTTTCCAGTTAGAGAACATTGATTCAGAGGCTTGGGTTTTCTTTCTATATTTGGAACGGGCCAATTTTATACTAAGATGCACTGAAAAGGGTGAACATATGTTAATGAAGGTAAAGAAGGCAAAATACAAGCCAATTTAGAAGTCATTGTTAAGAAATTAAGTTCTAAAATAACAAGATCTGGTGTCCTAGCATTGCCTAAAGACTCTTTCCATTTGACACTCTCTATTTTTTAAAAAAGAAAAGAAAAAAGCATTGCCACTGGATTGGATTTCTAGGATGACAGAGTAATAAATATGAAAGGACATATGTAATTCTTATCTAGTCTACAGCACTGATTGCAAATTCAGGGTTGTCATGTTGTGTTTCCAGCTTGAAAGGGAGAGAAAGAGTCATCAGCATTAACACTGGTATATTAACAGCCATATCGGTATTAGCACTACCTTTGCAAGAGGTTTTTGCATGCGGGTTTTTCCATATCAGTTTGTATTCATTGCTCTCAGAAAGGGTCCATAAATAGATCTATATACCTGAGTACAAGCAGTCCAAGATTTGTCCCAAAAGAAGCTAGATTCTGCAAACTGTAGAAATTATAGAAATATAGGATATTTTAATAAATTATTTTATTTTGCACCATCAAATACTGCTACTGCTGTTTCTGCTGTTTTATAATTTTTCTTCTGAGTGTCACGCATAGAGAAGCTGAAGATCAAAGGTGGAAACCATTTCCTAGCAAGGAACTATCATATATTTGTGTCATTTAAAATAGTATTTAGTATCACTGTGTGGTTTACTTTGGATTTTGTTGTATTTTGCTCTCTGTTTGGCCATTCAGTTATTTACATATAGTAAATTGTCAGTATTCTTCTGAGAACAAAGCATAGTTCTTTCGCTGTGCCATTAGTTGCTTTCAAAATTTAACACTCTCCCCATTGTCATACAGCGAGGCATACCCTCCAACACTGCACATGTAAAAAACGGGACATGTGTGGCCAAGCAACATCAGATTGTGGTCAAGATGGCAAAAGGTATTAATGAGGACGAACATGCAAGCCAGGGAAGGCAAAAGCAGTATGGTTTTGCCTGACCCTCTGGGAAGAGTAAGATTTTGCCCCCACTGAGCTAATGGAGTGCAAACTACTTGTGCACATTGAATTCAATTTGCAAGAACTGAAATAAGATGCAAATGAAGGAGGCAAGTAGGCAAAGGAGAGAGAAACTGGGATATTTTAAAAGCAGCCGAAAAGGTGGGATGACAGAGAATTAATTAGGACTGGCCTTGCCAAATCTGGACATTTGGAGGGTATGGTAATTATGATCCCTCAGCCATATGCTAGAGGATCACCACTGGGTTCACCATGAGGCATACTGCTTTTAAGTTTGTATTTGTAGAAGTGTACAAACATTTTTTCTGCAAATCCCTTATCCTTGTTCTTTTCTTTTCTACTGCATTCAAGTTGATACCAGGAAGGACTAATTCAAATATACTGAGAGGAGAATATCTGCGACAGCCATCCCTATCCATGACTTTTCCTCCTGCTGGTGGGAGGTATCTGTTTCTGAACCTGCATTGCCTCATTTCTCTGCTACAGTAGTTTCCTGCACCCATGTACTTCCAATGCTATAAAGAAGCTAACCCTGAAAAGACTGATCTGAACATTGCTTCATCTGGGGAATGAAGAGTAAACCGCTTTTGTTTCAAATAAAAAGCTTAAAAGATAAGGGTGGTAAGGTCAAACATCTCAGCAATTTTGAGTAGACAATTGAGAGGATGAGAAAGATGTAAAACATTCCTCACCCATGATTTCCTATCTTGAAATCAGCAGCTTCCTGCAAACACTTAGTAAATAATTCAATAAATTAAAACCAGAAGAAAAGTGTTCACTATCTTGAGCATTGGTATAAGCTTAGCCCTAAGTGCATTGGAAGTATTCAAAAGCAATGAGATATTTTCACAGCCAAATGCTGGCATGTGAGAGAGAATAAAGGACACAAAATCTCCCTGGAGCAAGGAGGTGGGTAAGTGGTGGAAGGCAGCTGGTTCTGGACACCTGATGCCAGGCACATAACTTAAACAAGTTCAATAAAATGGAACCAAGCAAGCAAGAAAGACGAGTCTCTCGTGCTTGTAACCAGAGGTAGATTGTTAGAGGATGTTATAATTGGCTTTTCTCCCTTTCTTTATCACTACAATGACAAGACAGAGGTTGGCAGGGGCATGGGGAAGCAGGCATCCAGGTATAACAAAAGGCCTTAATGAAGTCACCATGTCGAGATGGGTATTTGAGTAAGTTCCATTAAATAATTTGCACAGAGATGACTTTGGCAGGTCAATAGACAAATTATATTTCTACAGCAAGGCAAAACTGAAAAAGCACCAGGATCATAAAATTCAAATGTTATTTTTACATTCATGCAATAATTTTTTAAAAAAGAAGCTCTCACAGCAGGGCTGTGTTTATGCTGTGACACTAACACAAGGGAGCAGGGAAAACGTGTGAGCACATCTGACAGGACAGCACAAGACATTAAGTTGGATGAGAACAAGAAGCAAATCTACCACTAAGGACTCCATTTTAGAGGAGGGGCGGCTCCACTTTGATATGCAGGTTGTTCTTAATGTTGCACACTTGCAAGTACTTGCAGGGGAAGACAAATTACCTTTCAACATCAATTAACATTTTAAAATGCTTAAATATGAAGGCTTGTACAAGTGCAGTGTCTACCAAGAACAGTGATCCCCAAATTCCCCAAACTCTGGTCTTGCAGGTGTTTTGGACTGGAGTTCCCAGAATCCTTGATCATTAGCCAAGATGGCTGGAACTTCTGGGAGCTGAAGTCCAAAACACCTGAAGGACCAAACTGTGGGAATCACTAACCTAAAAGTACCCTCTATGTGTTCAGTGCAGCTTACTCCTAAGTAAGCACACATAGGATAGCTTGCAAGCAGACTTGATCATTCTAGGGAGGGCTCAACAACAGCAAAAATGCAACCGACAATAATTTGTGGCCCTTTCATGACTCACTAGGAAATCTGACTGAGATGGTTGCCTCAGAGTTAAGTGGAAAAGATCAGTGGCAAAAAGGTATGCTAAATACAAGTCACATATGCAAGGAAAATTGTGCACTACGGTATTAACCCAAAAGGGCTAGATGTGTTGTCTCATTTGGTTCTCACTCTGTCTAATAGTGGAACAACGTCTCCAGGACTCATGCCCTCAAGAACCTGGGGACTAAAAGGTTAAATAGAACAGAATATAGTGAGACATAAGCAAGGGACAGTAGTACCTGATGAGGGCAGAAAATGTATTATGTTATTGAGAGGAAGACCCTAGTTTTGTTTGGGAATAGACTCTACCTGATATACCCAGGATAGAGCGAATGGCAAAGCAAAAAACAACCAGCCTGTTGATTCTCACCTTTTTTCTGTGAGATTCTAATTCTTCCCCTAGTGATCCCATAAAAAAACATGAAACTTGTAGTATTGTGTATGAAGATTTCATCACGACTGTTCTGATTGTTCTGTTCTGTTGCATTCACTAAATATTGGGGATGAGGAGGTTAAGATAACATCATCCTCTACTTTTAACTTTGTCCTGTTTTTCTACTACAGTTACTACTACTATTATCTACTTTTGCTCATGGTTATAATTTTATTAAGAAGAAAAAGCAGAACAGTTGTACTGTTAGAATGAGGTGCCCTTTGTCTGGAAAGGCTCCAGTAACCTTAGTAGAGACCATGGTCTTTCCCAGTAGTGAGAAATAATGGAGCCAGGGCTCACAAAGGTCAAAGCCCCAGCACTTTTGGATTAGCAGGGATTATGATATCATCTGCCACCCTCTTTGGGGTCCTCGTTTCCTTCTGAATGTAGCTGCAATCCCCACAGTAATTTGGAAATGAAATTGTTTTGTCCCAGCAAGAATATATCAGCATACACTATTCCTATATAAACCCAAATATTTTGAGATGGCCTAGCCTTGAGTCAGCAAAGCCATTTATTTTTACAAAAAAAAATAATAATCTTATTTCTGATGGAGATGCAAATTACTAAGGATATGTGTGTGTGTTTTAATATATATCAATTCAACTGCCTGCATCTTTTTTTAGTCCTCTTGTGGGTGTCCCCACAGAGACAGTCATGATGAGGACCTATACCTGAAAAACGTACTACTGTACTATTATTGGTAACAGTGCTGATACTGAATGACCAAGCTGTTTTAATATATGCACTAATATTAAATGCAGTGTAATAGTACAGTACATTATACTGGAAGTTAGCATATTCTACTGTGGTTTAACATGGGTAATGTATGCATATTTGGATTGAAAGGTGAGGGAGAGGGCCCTATTGGCAGGAAACTCAGCCAGTAGCTACTATCCCACACAGCCTTTTTCTCTCAGACACAATTCTCGAAGGTTGACTTGCCCAAGGTCGCCCAGTGGGTTTACATGGCTGAGCTGGAATTCAAACCTTGCTGTCCAGCTCCTTAGTTCAATGTGTTAACCATTACACCACATTGGCTCTCATAATAAATATTAATGTATTTTAAAGCCATATTGGTGGGCCACATCTCACAAACTTGAAAAGTTACTTTTTAAGATGAATACATACCATTACTACCACTCTACAAACCTTGGGCCATCGTTATTAGTCTGCAAATCTGTTTTATAGGATTGTTATGGAGATTAATAGCAGGGGTGTAAAGCATGTTACTGGTGTAGTGTTGGTGTTGGTAGTAGCAGCAGCAATGACAAAATGAATGCAAATTACTTCTGCACTTTGAACTCAGTTTGCACCAACTGAAGTAAGCCAAGGATCAAAGGGAAAAGTGGGGGAAGGCAAAAGGAACCAGGACATTGTTAAGTTGAAGGCTTTCATGGCTGGCATCCACAGTTTTGTGTGGGTTTTCCAGGCTATGTGGCCATGTTCTAGAAGAGTTTGTTCCTGTCGTTTCATCAGCATCTGTGGCTGGCATCTTCAGAGATGCCATCTTCAGAAGATGCCAACCACGGATGCTAGCAAAACGGCATGAACAAGCTCTTCTAGAAGGTGGCCAGATAGCCAGGAAAACCCATAAAAAACAACCAGGATATTGTAAAAGCAGCTGAAAATTAATCAGGACTGCCCTTGACAAATCAAGATACAGTAGTTGGAGGATGTGCAAAAATGGATATTTAGGGTGACAATATCCCGATGTTCTGGTACCTGTGCTATAGTCATCGGGGAATTAAAAAGGGCAAGGTTAACTCATCCTGCCTGGCCAGGTCACCATACAGGACTAGGGAACGTTTGGCCCTCCAGATCTTGCTAAACTGCTGCTGCCATCTATGTCATCCTGGGTTGTTGGAAACAGGAGCTCAGCATATAGAGGACTGCAAGTTTCCCAGCTCTGCTCCATTCCCTTTGCTTTCCATTTCGACTAGGTGACTCACTAATCCACCTCTTTCTGATCCATGTCATTCTAAGTTTTTATCTACAAATTAGCTCCTTCCTGTATCTGCATTGAGTTGGCAGTTCTAAATATACCTTAATTTTGGATGCACTGTCTCTCAAAATGCATATTTCTAAATCTTTGTCTCAGAATTCATATCTTAAAATGTATTTTTTATATACATCTTTGAGCAAAGAACCAAGCTGGAATACTCAGGGGTAATTACTTTGCAATCCACACATTAATTCTGGAGGTACAGATCAGGTCAGTGTAATTAGAATTCACAAAAATAAATTTATTTATTCATTCTGTATATCTTTCCTCCCAAGAACTCAAAGCAATGCAATATACATTGTCCGCTTCCTCATGTTTTCACTTCCAACATCATTTTGAGTAGATCAGGCTGAAAGATGGTATAACTGGTCCAATGGTACTTAGTAAGGTTTATGGCCAAATGGTGAGTCCACCTCTGGTTTTAGTCCAAATCTGAAATGACTTATCCAAGAGGTGTCATCTGTCAGCATTTTGGATAACTCATTTAAAGTTCCAACTGAAATTGAGAGTGGATTCAATACTTCATTGACATGGAGGCCACCGACCACCACTGCAATTGAAGAACTTTGAAGGATACAACACAACAAAGGTTTTCCAAAAGGCATAAAGATGAGTGATTGCTAAATCAACAGAGTTGCCCTTAGTGGCTTCATAGTTATTAAGGGACTGAGCTATCATTCAAGATGTTCCAACTCTCTATGAACTCAAAGAGATGTCCATGGCAATTCACCATCATCCCTCTGCTGCAATCTCCCATTTATAATATTGGTGCAATAACAGCAGTGACAGGTTGGTGAAAGGATGACACAGTAACGTATGTGTTCAAAATGGTGGTGTCATTCAATCCCACCTCTCTTCCACTGCAAGTCATTTGGTCTTATTTATTGAGAAATGGACCTCTCTGTTGCTAAATTTGAGGCCAGAATGAAGCATAATGGAAAAGGAGGAGGAGTAAATTACAAGGGGAAAAATATATATCCAATTAAAAACTTTAAAAAAAAGAAAAGAAACAGTTACCATAGCAATCTAGCTTGGCTCATCATTGCCATAGCAATTATAATTAATAAGATGCTGTTTAAAGGTAGTAACACAGCAATAATCTTAACCAAAAGCAAGATGAGAGCTGTATTTTAAAACATTAGGGTTCATCACACAGCTCCCTAGACCCCAGCTCTAGACAGGGTTGAATAAGTAGATCAAGGCGTTGGTATTTCCAACACTGGCTAGTGCTTTGAAAGTGTGCCACTGCAATTTAACTTTTCACAGGTTGCATCCACACTGCAGTAATAATACAGTTTGAGTCTGCTTTAACTGTCCTGGCTCAATGCTAGGGAATCATGGGAACTGTAGTTTATTGTGGCCCCAGAGCGCTCTGACAGAGAAGGCTCAATGTCTCACAAACACTACAGTTCCCAGAATTCTCTAGCATTGAGCCAGGGCAGATAAAGCGGTCTCAAAGTGGATTATTTCTGCAGTCTATTTTGGACCTTGAAGACCTCTTTGCTTCTTTATACTTCAGACTAATATCTGGAGTGCTCTGCATTATTGTTGTTTTTCTCACGTAGGGTTTTAAGCTTGTTTTATTTAAAGTATGAGGTGCTCTGAATTGTAAAAGAAAATTACTGCTGTGCCGTTGTTCAAAAGCTTTAAAACATTTGACTCATGATAGGTTTATATGATTATTTCAAGTACAATGTGAGGCACCTTGGTGAAACTGTCTCTAATTCTGGAACTGGAAAAAGGCTTTTTATTACTACACATGTAAATCTTTCTATATGTACTAAGATATCTCGCTCACCTCCTGACAACTGTTTATAAAATGACCACAGTTGACGTAATAATAAATTGTTTGTACTTTTTGCATTTTTATTCCCCTGTGGATCAATCCCATCGGACCCTGTGTCCAAATGCCTACCTACTCAGGAAATATTCCATGCGTTTAATGAAGTGGGCTACCATTCATGAAAATTTATGCTGTTGTTCCCATATATATTTTTGTGTGCGTGTCACTAGTTCTCAGGTCTCACAAACCCAGGCTCATGGCTTGATTTCTTCCCTCCTCCCCAGTGTTAATTATTTCATGATATAAAAATGGTGTACAGTTCCTCTACTCTATCTCTATGCTTTCTTCTAAAGAGCTAATTATAAAACAGTTCTGTCTCCCAACCTGTTGTTTGTTAACCTGAATAATGAAAAATAACACCAAAGGTTCGTTTTCTAATAACCCAAATCAAACACAATTGTCAAATTCTTAATCACAGGAGAGGACTGTACATTTTAACAATTACAAGAGGACTGAAATTAATAATCAGTTTTCTCCTGGAATAGAGATGAATTAATTGGATGTGCTTTGCCTTTTTATTTTCTCCATGATACGCAACTGTCAATGACCTACATACAACATTTTAAAATATCAAGCCATCTATGATGGAATTTTGTAATATATAGTGTTGTAAGACTTGCACAAAGAGGAAACATTCGACCATATGCAGTAGAAATAACTTTTCATTGCTTCTGGCCAGTGCCTTAAAGATACATATGTCCTTTCCACATCTAAACAAGGCAGCTTTAACCTTGAACAATTCTGTTGTGGAAACTTGTTAACTGCAAGTTAACTGCAGTCAAGTCAATTCCGATTTATGGTGACCCTGTGAATAAGAGACCTTCAAGTCACCTTATCATCAACAGCCCAGCTCAGGTCTTGCAGATGCAGGGCCGTGGCCTCCTTGATGGAGTATATCCATCTGTAATATGGTCTTCCTCTTTTCCTATTGCCTCCTATGTTCCCAAGCATGATTGTCTTTTCTAGTGAGTTAAGTCTTCTCATGATCTGTCCAAAGTATGACAGTCTGTTTAGTCATCTTGTCTTCTAGGAGACTTCAGGCTTGATTTCCTCTGGTACTCATATATTTATCTTTTTAGCAGTTCAGTGTATCCATAGAACTCTTCTTCAAGACATTCATATGTGCTAATTTTCTTTCTATCAGCTTTCTTCGTCCAGTTTTCATAACCTGATATAGAAACTGGAAATACAATGCCGTGGACAATCCTAACTTTAGTATTCAATGGCCTGTTACAGACTGCCAAAATAAAGCTGCTTCGGGTCTCTTTGGAGGTATGCTATTTAAATGATGCATGAGTCCTAAGAATCCAGAAGCTGCACCAAAGCTGCTCTCCAGTGCTTAGGAATGGAGTGTGGCTTTGGCGTGACCTCCAGACTCTTAGGACCCATGCATCATTTAAACAGCATATCAGCAAAGAGACCCGAAGCAGCTTTATTTTGGCAGTCTGTAACAGGCCAACGATACAACTCAGGATCTTGTCTAGTTCATTCATAGCTGCTCTTCTAAGGCCTAGTGTTCTGATTTCTTGACTGCAGTTTCCATTCTGATTAATGATTAAGCCAAAGTATGGAAAACCTTGAAATATTTCAATATCTTCATCATTTACTTTCAAATTGTGTAAATCATCTATGGTCACTATTTTTGTTTTCTTAATGTTCAACTGTAAACCTGCCTATGCACTTTCATCCATGGCTTTCTTCAGTAATTGTTCCACCTCTTTCCTATTTTCTGCTTGCAGTATAGTATCATCTGCATATCTTAAATTGTTAATGTGCCTTCCTCCAACTTTCATAACTTCTCTTTGCAATGATGTAGTCTATTTGATTTCTATATTGGCCATTAGATGATGTCCACATATAGAGTTGCCGCTTTGTTTGCTTGAAGATTGTGTCTAAGTTTCCCCTAGTTCATGCTTCTTATATTCCATGTTCCTATATACTCATCCTGTCCCCACTGTGGGCTTACCATCTGCAAATTTGAGCATCTGTGGATGGCTCCACCCTATTTACCCCATGGCAATGTGTGCACATGGCCACATCACTGCAGCCACGTGCACAGCACATTGCTGTGGCCACATGCACAGGGTATCACCATGGCTGCATGCATGGCTTGTCGCCATTAAAACCAACAGGACATGAGGTCCTGCAGTTTTTGACACCTGCACAGGTGGAGGTCCAGAACAGAATCCCCACAAATATGTAACATGTATAGTGCCTCAGTATTGTATTATATCCCAGTAGTTTGTTGAGTGCCTTTCAACCTGGGAGTTTTACTTTTGGCACTATCTCTTGTTTAATTTTGGATTGTCTTATAGGGTTTTTGTGGGGGGGCATTCAAAGGGGGTTTACCATGCTTCCTTCTTCACAGAACTAAAAGTGTTCACTATGGTTACATTGTCATCATCTCTGAGAGCTCCTCTGCCAGCATCACACACACACACACACACACACACACACACCATTACTGCTGCTGCACAGTAGCTGTTTGGCACATTCAATTCAGTTCCTCAATAAACGCCTGTCTGACATGGGAGACCCTACCACTGCCATCAGCATAGATCTTTGCCTCACAGAATCATGTGATCCCATCACTATGAAAAGGTAGTGCCATTGGTGGGTTGTGGAAACTAGAGGGTTAAAACTGTCACTTCCCTATTGGGAGGGCACCCCATAAGCGTCCCCCTTTGGACATGGTCTTTTATTTTGTGTTCCAGCCTCCCTGAGTTCCAAATTGCAGGCCTAATGGGATGAGACAGCTGATGGAGCAGGAGGAATGTAATTAGACCTCAATTAGCCATGCTCATTCTTCCAGATAATTGGGAAAAAATAAGACTAGACACCCACACTACACTTCCTGCTCCAGCCATCCTTGCTCTTGCCCAGGCTTCTCTGTTTGATACAGTCCATCAGGCTGCATAAACATTGCTCAGGGGATATGGGTGGTACAACAAAAAAAGAAAGAAATGAGAGATAAAAGTAAAGAGAGGAGGCAAGAAAGTTCATTATCCCCCCACCTCCATTATGGGTGAGGAGTGTTTTGTTTGGTTGTTTCCCCTGGCGAGTGATAGGAAGTGCTTTAGGCCAAATGTACCATAAGACCCTTCCATTTCCTCTGATATTTTAAAAAAAAACTACTGTAGAACACATTTTTTAAAAAACGAGTTATTATGGTGCAACTTGAATAACTGACCTTTTCAAACAATGCAATTTGGAAATGCATTGTTTTAAAAAATCTCTGCTCAGGTGAATTTTATCCATGTTACTATTGTGGACACAGCATGCAAGGGGAAAATGTACGGGGGGGATACTCAGTATTGCTAATAATGTGGAAAGTCAATTGCAATTCCACTTGCACCATTCTGTCCACCTCTCCCACTGTGGCAAGGATGGCCCCAGTTTCAGTCTTCTCCATACACTTTCCCTCTTCATCGTCTTATTTCAGTTCTTGTAAACAAAGTTCAAGGTGTAAATAATTGCACTTAATTAAATCAACAGTAGGGAGAGGAGAGGGTAGAGTTTTGCCCTTCCCAGTAGATGCTGACAAAAGCAAACTGCTACAGCCTCTCCCATCTTATCTATTCTTCCTTATTAATGTTTGCCATCTTAGCCACACTCTGATATTACTTGGTCACACATGTCTGTTTTCATCTGTGAGATGTTGGATGGTATGTTGCAGCATAGCATACAAGCATTCATACAGTCCCTGTATGTGATGCCTGTCTAGGCACAGTCTAAATGGCTTGCCTTAGGCAAGTCCCTGTACCTCTAATCATCATCAAGTTTAGGAAGCTATAAAAATACAGCAGCATTGCAGCCATTATTATCACTAATGCAAACTACCTTATGGAGTTAGCATTAAATAAGCCCAATACAAATTACAAGCCACTTTGCAGACCTACAGCTCAAATATGTACATGTCTTCTCAGAGGTAATTTCCAGTGATATATTCAAGTCTTTTACTCCAAGCCTCAAATAAAGTCTCAAATCTCTATCAAGTCAAGTCTCAAGTCCTTGCAAGATACTTTCAAGTTGAGTCTCAAGTCTAGAAACCAACATTAAAAGAAAAAAAGAAGTCGCGGTTGTGGGTGAGGTGGAGTTTCAATAACTAGACAATCAAAAAGATGTGCACAAAGTTATGTAAAAATATTCACTGATGGTAACAGCAAATGTGTTTGGCAATGGGCTTTAGGTAGGTAGATCCTTCTAAAGTTTTTCAAAAGCTTTAGAAGGCTCCTCCTATGTGTAGAGAGAACAGGTTGCTGAGTAAATCTCAGTCCCTGTCTCAAGCTCATTGTCTAATACATTTCTTTCTGGGAGTAGTTAGACCAACAAGTCAGTTGCAAAAAACATACAAGTCTTAAGTGAAGTTGAGTCAAGTCAGTGCATCATTCACTGCAGAGTCAAATCCAAGTCAAGTTGTTGAAGTGACTTGAATCTGACTTGAGTCCACATCAATCGATTCAAGTCAACATCACTGGTAATTTCCATTGAATTCAAAGGATTCTTAAATCACAGCACCAGGTGAGCAGGTATAGGCCTGCAGCCTAAGGAACTTTAAGCAACAGCAAATATCGCCAAATAACTCTAGCATTTCTCTAAGAGCTAATGCATTCCCTCCTCACCTAGGTCTATTTGAGGAAACAGCACTGTCGGATCAACAGATGGTGTGGGGGGATTATTAAATAAACACTTTTGGTATCTTCTTCACATTTGGTTTGGCTGCCTACAGCACTGTGGGCGACTTTCTAAGCAAGCATATGCCATCTTTGTGCATCTGTTCTTGAAACCATAAAGACGTCAGCTCCATGAACCCATTTGTTGCCAAATGTCTGGTTTCACAACTGTCTGTCTCAGTTTTTAATATTTCTTTGGAGACGTCCTGCCATTGGTTATTTCTAGCTGAGCTTGAAGCCATATGAGTTTCCACCCAAACACAATAAAATCCAATATCCACAAAATACTAAAATCTTTTTGGGGGCAGCCAAAATGTACACAATATACTGTGAAAGCTTTGAAGCATCACTGGCTTCCTCATCAGGCAAAGGTCTTCAAAATCATAGAGGAGAAGAAAATCTATGATGTTAAAATCACAGACCTACATTTTGTCTCAGTTGTTACTTCTGTTTTCAGTTAAGATGACCTGGAAGGATATCAATGCAGAGACAGGTCACCAAAACCCCTTCTTGGCCATGTGTGGCCCAAGGACAACTGACAACAAAAGTAACATTTGAGACAAAAGGTAGGCCTGTGACTGAAAATATACTAATGAAAAACCACTGACATAAAGTTCTAGAAAACATGAGCAAATATCCAGATAGATAACCATGCAAAGTTCAAGTCTATATGGCATGTTTTCAAATTTTGAAAGAATTATGAATGCTTCACCCATGGAATCATAGAGGATGGGTTTTGGAGTTTATCACACAAAGGAGATCGTGAGTTTATCCTGTGAATATCTCGGAAAAATAGCGTAATTATGCGTACCAATTTCACACGATGTCACATAAAACCCACCATTAATGTGGTCACAAAGAAGCATTAATGTGCATCTTTTTACTTTCGGGATTTCAGAGACAGTGCATTTTGGATATCACTTTATTTGCACAATTGCGTGTTATAATCATTCACACAATTACTTGCCATTTCCGCTTCATTTGCAGGATGCTTTACATGCACTTTAATCTCCCTTTAATGCCAAAGTCAGCTTCAGTGTGATAAATTAAATGTTACAACATACTGTACTGTATGTCTTTTCCATTTTCCTTCACCAGCAGTTGTTGTGGGCAAATAGTTCAAGAGCATAGGTTAAGTCTGTAAAATTCAAAACTGATCCAACAATTTTACCCCAAAAGAAAACTACTACTGGCACAACCAGGTAAAATGTTCAATAAATACATGAGGGAAATTTCAGATGCAGCAATTTGTCTTGCAGACATTCTTAAACCACGGTTAAATAAATGCAGTGAGATCCAATGGACAAGACACTGGAGGTTTTTGTCGCATAAACTGGAGTATAAAAGCCATAGCTATAGAGACCATTGCTATGATCCAATGAGTGAGCAAAGTAGAGCTAATTCGTATCCTCTATTCCTTCAGCTGAAAATATGTTTATTGAATGACAATAAATATTTACAAGCAAAAATGACAGGTTTCTTTCCTTCCTTCCTTCCTTCCTTCCTTCCTTCCTTCCTTCCTTCCTTCTTTCTTTTTTCTTTTTGCATTGACTCAATAGACAGAGCTGATTCTAAAGCTCTCCATTTAGCAGGGTCATGCCTAGCTGTCAACATATGGCATCACTGCAGATACTGCAATTCTGCAGAAACTGTGAGATCATATTTCACCTTTCATCCAGCAGATAACTTCATCACCATAAATGCTCAACTGATTCAGTTTAAAAATTGCCCAAATCTTCCCCATAAAAGTATTCTCCCCAGTTTTCAAATATGGATTATCTCATAGGCTACATCATGCACTGCAGAAATCATCTGGTTTGACACCGCTTTAACTGGCATGGCTCAATGCTATGGAATTCTGAGAAGTGCATTGGAAGTATTCGTATTGGTTATGGAGATGGTTATGGCACTTCCATATTGGAAGTATCTGTGCCTTTATTAGAGTGCTCTGCCCTGATTTGCCACTAATACCTGCAATATAGAGGGAGGAAGAAGAGAGGGAGTTAGAGTGAGATGAGACTTTTGAAGACAGCTTTCTTGCCTTGAGATTCTTTCCCTTCTGAGGACAGGAAAAAAGAGCCCAGCTCTTAAGATTTGGCAATCCTAGACACAGCACAACAGAAATATCACCTGAAAGGGATTTATTTTTTTTTTTTGCCCTTGTCAATTAATTTGCACTGGTTTGGGAGTCTCTGATTCATTTGTGTTTTTGTTTATCCATTGCTTGTGTTTACTATAATTCCAGATGTAGGAATCATGGATCCCTTTAGATGATATTGGATGGCAAGTCCCAGCAGCCCTGTGTAGTATGGCCAATGATGAGGAATGCTTGGAGCTGCAGATCAGCAACATCAAGATCTCCATGTAATTTCCACCTCGGCTATAGGAGAAATACTGTTATTAAGATTGATTGCCAGTCTGCCTCTCTCATGCAGATTAATGAACACTATTTGGAAAGTGGCTGGGCCATGGTGACCGTTGTTAATCATAATAAATAACATCTTCAAATAGGGATGGATGCCAATCTCTTTGAAGGTGGTTATGGTACTCCTGTTAAAACTAAAATAGTGTCCTTTCCTTCTACTTTAAAATCTTTAGACTAGTTTGAATGGATTGTCTAACTCCCTGTTGATCAGGGTCAGGCCAACATTTGGAACAGAAACTGCTTTGGTAGCCCTGGAGGACAATCTTCTTCTGGAAATTGACAGGAAGTGTATGATCCTGTTGACACCCCTTTGGACCTCTGAACAGCTTTTGATATGACAAACCAGTACGGTGCCTTTGACAACAGCAGGGAAGCTTCCATTGGTCCATAAGCAGCTGTGCAGTTGCTGACGTGAATACATAATCTGGACATCACCCCACTGCTGTTGGCACATTTGCACTGGCTACTTATTTACATCTGATTTTTTACCTTTAAAAGACAGCAAAGGACCATGAAAGAAATAGTTCTAAAAAAAAGTATTTGTTTCCATGATGGAAGCACTGGTTTCATTTTGCATACTCTTGAATAACCACAAGAAAGTAAACTTGTTTTATGAAATGCATCAGTCCTCAATTCAGGCATATTTGAGGACCGTGTCTCCCCTGGTCCCCTGCTACATTTAGTACTTTTCCTAACAGTTCCAGAGTACGTTACTTCACCCAGCACTTATTGTTTCAACAACAACAACAACTTCTTCTTGCTATTTTCACGTTTGACTTTTAAAAAAAGAAATAATTCTCTATGGCTAATTTTATAAAACCATTTCCAGTTGGTATTGACTTGTTCACATTTTGATGTTGGGGGGAAAAAAGTGCTAAGTTTTATAAATAAATACACGGCTCTTTCTGTGAAGCATCTGGGCAGGGAGATTGTATCTACACCTCTTTCCCACACCCTGGAAAATATGCAAAAGGAGGCTGGCACAGATGTTGCCTGGTAGGCTGGTGGGCAGCAGTGTACATTTATTTGGAGACAATAGGCCCATGAATCAGACAGAGTGTTGTATCAATCTGGAAAAAAATAATTCTATAGTAGTCATAACAATACATTTTATTTTATTTCTTTAAAATAGAAGAAAATGGCTGCAATCCTTCAAGTATGGCCCACTTGAATTTTGCAAGATGGTCTTCTGGGTAGACCTACTCAGGATTGTGCCGTTACTAAAATGCTTTTAGTATTAGTTAAGTATCTTGACAATGTCTACTCTATTTTATATTGACACAAATCCAGTTGCTGTCTCCATCTAGAATCAATGGGGCTTAAATACATGTTGACTTAATATATCCTACTAATTCAATGGGTCTATTCTAGCTGAGCCTAACAACTGAATTTACTCTGTTCCAAGCAATTCATTGAATTTGCTGTGGTATTTATTGTGTAACTTCAAATTGTTTCTTACTTATGATGACCCCAAGGCAAACCTGTCATGAGGCTCTCTTGGCAAGATTTCTTGAGGGGGGGGGGTGCCTTTGCCTTGTAAGGCTGAGAGAGTGAGACTTGCCCAAGGTCACCCAGTAGGCTTCCATGGTCAAGCAGGGATATGATCCCTGTTCTCCCCAGTTGTTGTCTAACACTCAAACCACTTAACCATGCTGGCTCTCCAATTTACTGAATTACTAAATCATAAAAACAAACACATACTTGCTACTGCCAGCACAATCCTATACTTGTGTACTCATAAAGTCCCAAAGAATCTGAGGCATGTAGATCAATTCTAAGCAAGCTGTGACCTTCCAGATCCTTGACCAAAACTTCTATCATCCTTCAGCACTGGTTATACTGTGTTAGCACTGGATAGATCCCTCCTCTTTTGATGTCAGAGTTGTAATAAAATACAGGCTAAGAGGCCCTTCCATGACCCTGCGGTGGATGCTATTACTAGGATTCCTCCATCACATGTAGGCGAACACTAGGAGTGGCTTGGCCTCTGTTTTTCCAGACACTCTGGAGGAGATAAGAAATGCCAACAGTGGGCTGATGCCAAAGAGTCAACAATTCAGGTAGCTCTGTCTGCTAATCCCTCTTGCCTTGGAAATGCGGCCTATCACTCACATTCACATCACAATGTTAGCACCTCGGAAAACCAACTTCAAAGTGATCCAAACCCATTTCAAAGAATAAACCACCATTTGGCCTTGAATTTTGCTCCAGGGTTGAAATTCGCTATAAATATTGGTGCCCTTCCTTTGTTTCCTTGGCTTAGTCTAGTAATAGGCAGGCATGCTGCTGGCTTTACTGAGCTAACTCTTCTTTCGCTCGCCAACCCCCATTTGCCTCAAGGATTGAGTTCCCTTTCATCTTCTGACCTGTAACAAGAGGAGCAGCTATCCATTCAGGTGTAGTATCTCCATTTCACTGGCCTACTGTGTTCCAACATAACACCTTTGAATTTCTTAGTCCTTGTGAGCATGCGTGGTTGTGTGTTTTCACATGATTATTGATTCCCCCTTTTAAAGTAAAACTCATTATTTGTCTAGGACCCTGCCTCTGGGAGTGTTTTCTGGGCTTGATGTACACAAGGATTTGGTCCCAAGGTTATGTAACTCAGCCAGTAGACATTGCTACCATTGAGCTAATATTGGTTCCCTAGAATCTCAAGGGTTACAACTGGCCTGGGATGATGGGAGATGCTGAACTAAACATCTATAGGGCCCACATATTGCATGCCAGTTTTTGCCTTTGATCAGGAGTCTGCTGCCTGTACCAATAATGTGTTAACTGAAATGGAGTTGAATAATTTTGAGGGAGGATTATTAGAAAACTTGGAGCAGGATGTAAATACTACTGCTTAGCAATGCTCTGCCTCCTTGTCACTCACAGTTTTTGCTGCCAACTCTACTGCCACTCCATATCAGTCAATCTTCCCCCTTCATACCTGTTGCTTTTATAATTAAGAATTTAGGTTTGCCACAAGCTTAGAAGCTTAGAAGATTAATAATTCTAAAGTTGCTTCTCTATCTAAAGCCATGGATGAACAATCCTTATCTTACAAGCAAACCAATAGAAAACCTGGGATGGATTATTTATTCTTCACCCTAGGATGTTCTAACAAACCTGACCTGGGTCAAATAACAGATCTGCCATAAGCATTATATCCAAAACATTCAAGTACTTGAATGGGAACAAAGCATACATACATATATTCAACCTACAGTTCTTAAGGGAAAATTTCTGGTTCAGCCATAACCAAAGGTATTACATTTTTTCCAACTGAATAGCTAGACAAGGGCCTGGAAACACACACACACACACAGAGAGAGAGAGAGAGAGAGAGAGAGAGAGAGAGAGAGAGAGAGAGAGAGCCTTCAAGTCATTTCTGACTCATTGAGACCCTATCACAGACTTTTTGGTAGAATTAATTCAGACGGGGTTTGCCCTTGCCTCCCTTTGAGGATAAGAGAGTGTGATTTCCACAAGGTCACTCAGTGTATTTCCATGGGTGAGTGGGATTTTGAACCTTGGTCTCCTAATCCAGCAATCAAACCTATGCTGGGTCTTGCACACAAACACAAACAGAAATCAGTTGGACTGACAGATGAATCACACTTCAACACAGGTAATGGGGTGCAATCAATCCACACCTCAGGGAAGATGTCTAGCTTAGGAGATGCATGGCAGGAAATGAGGTATACACAATTCCACTTTCAAGTTCCTCATTGCAGCTCAGCAGCATCTGCTGCCTGAGGTAGCCACTTCATTCAGCATAATAGTAATACAGACCTTGTTTAGCTACACCTTGGGAGGATGTATCCCACATTATAGGTGAAAGTCCTCTGTCTGAAGGCCTCCTTTACTCAAGAGCTGTTTGATCCAAGACCAATTTAGGCATCAAGATCTATAGAGAATGGACAACAAAGGTCTCAAAGCTTCCCATTAGTAGCTGGCTCCTTGGCACACTGGACAGCCACACAGGTTTGTCTTTTGCGTGAGTAGGCACTTCGGCACCATGTCTCAGTATTCTGACACCTAATTGGGCTTCTGTTTGCTGAGCTAATAGGTGGATAGGACGGGTTGATACAAAGAGAACACATGGACAGGAGAGACCCTCTCACAGCCGCTTACCATGCAGCTGCAGACAAGTCTACATAGGAACCACCAAACGTAGTGTTCAAACACAAATCAAGGAACATGAGAAACACTGCAGACTGGGTCAGCAGAAGATGTTATAAACCATCTCGGGCATAAAATGCTATTTGAAAACACTGAAATTCTGGACCATGCCAACAGCTATCAGGACAGAATGCACAGGGAAGCCATTGAAATCCCCAACCAAGACAACTTCAACGGGAAAGAAGAAACCCTTAAAGTTATTAAAACTTGGCTACCTGTCCTGAAAAACACTAAAATCAAGACGTAGCAAAACCACCCAAGGTCAGGGGGTTTCCCAGCAGACAATGATCACTAATTAAATAGACACTAATCCTTTTGGCATATCCTTCCACCCTGAGGTCTTGCCATTCAGCAACAGAACAATACACAGATTAACATGGAAACCACTCTTCCCTACCCAGGGTCACACAATACACACACACACACACACACACACACACACACACACCACTCACTTCCATGCCAGCATTCTCTGAAGATGCCAGCCACAGATGCTGGTGAAATGTCAGGAATAAACTCTTCCAGAACACAGCCACATAGCTCAAAAAACCCACAAAAAACTATGGCTGCGAGCCATGAAAGCATTCGATTACACAAAACACATTTTATTGCAAAATATTTGTATATTGCTTTTTATAGTTGGTCCACTGTATACACAGATTCTTTATTCATGGCTTCAATCATTCATGGCTTCAAAATATTTTATTAAAAAAAATTCCAAAAAAGCAAACTTCAATTTTGCTATTTTATATATGAGACATCATTTTATATAACGGATACCATTTACTATGCCATGGTATATAATGAGACTTGAGCATCCATGGATTTTGGTATCCATGGGGCATCCTGGAACCAAACCCCAGTCTCGAGATTGATAAGGGTAAGTGTAACCTGGCGTGCAAAACATGAATTGGACCTACACTTTTAAGCATGTACACTGTGAAACCAAAGTGCCAACTCTAATTTTAAAAATAATCTGGCAACCAGTCCAACTGTCTGGCTTCTAGCACACACAAACGCACACACATATGGCAACTGGCCCAGAAACAGAGCAACCATCTGTAATGAGGTTCTTTCCATCCCTACATGCATTTCTTATCACACTCCTCAGAATGGTTTTGAAAAGCACCAGTCCTCTGAAGCAGCTATAGCTTAGCCCTTGTTCCTTGGCCTTCATCCTAGGAAATCAAACAACACACTTCTCTACATACCTGACTACTCACCCAGGGAAGTGATTACAGGAATGCAGCCTTCCAAGCTCAGTTTTTGAAGATAATGTGAAAGGGGGATTCTTGATTCAAGGATGATGAGGTTCAGTTTAAAAGGTGGTATCTAGGTTGACAAAAATCTAGAATTAGAAATTACAGGTTATTCTGGTCTACAGTGTGTGGTTTTTAATACTGAATTTGAAGACCTTTGGGAAAAGAAACTGAAGTTCCAATTTGAGTGGGTATCATATATGCTCCCATGATCTTGCCTTACATCAAATCAGCCCATGGCAGAATGTCATCTAGTCAAGATGTGTTTCTTCTGGATAGTAGCAACTAGAGTCGCCAGGACTCAGCCCCTCTACTCCAGTTTACAGGGCAAGGGTGAGGAATTTCAGAGGGTGTATGGGACAAAAAAGTGAGTGTGTGTGTTTTTATCATTTGGTACTTATTTAAATGGTGTGCTCCATGCAGCTATAGCTTATACTTAAAAGTATAACACTTACCAATATCACCAGGGCCTGTCTCTTGTACATCAACAAGGCGTCATCCCTAGGTTTCCAATTCTGATCCTGAAATTTCAAGTCCTGGGTTAGTCTTGACCAGGCAACCCCAGTAGCAACTTGTACGCAAGTGTTTGTCATGATCATGCTATGTTATACCCTTTGTACTAGTGACACAAGGGATTATATCTAGGGCCTTTGGCACGCAAAGGCATGCAAAGAGTCTGGAAAAAACTACACCTCTTATAATCCTTCAACAAGCATGGCCAGTTACTAGTGGAGTTGTAGTGCAATGAAGTCATTTCTAAAGCTGTACTCTCTCTTCAGGTTCGCCAGCATCTCCAACCCGTTCCTTACTGCACAGACAATGCCCCAGTATTCCATACCAGTTACATTGGCTTTCTCAAGGAAAGCTCATCCCTGCATACATACATAATGCCAATTTTGTTTTTAAAAAGAGAGAGCTAATAATAATTTTCATTCCGTATTTTTCGCCATTTTTGGAAGCTGGTCAATTATGAAAATTGAGAGCATTTCAGAACTCTTAAATATGAACAGGAAAGGTTTGTGCACACATCCTGCTCACCCCACATCTCATGCACAGCCTCTCTCATGCATGACTATTAACTGGAAAAAGGAAAGATTCATTTTAATTACTATAATTTCCATCCAAATGTGTTGTGTTCTAAAAATAGCAAGGCTTGTCTCAAATATATCATCTCAGAACAGTTTTTTTTATAGGCTTCTTTGTTTTGTTTTGTTTTTAAAAAGTCAGACATGGTGGCAATGTGTCCTATTTTATGTAAAGCAGTTCTCTGAAGGTGAGCAGGATAACTTGAATTTTTCCAGCTACTCCCCCCGTCCATACACACACACTCACTCTGTTAGGTTTGTTTTCCCGCTAACGGGTCAAAAAGAGAAAAGCTTAATTGACACCCATTCAATTGCTATCTATTTTAGCTCCCATGTGGAGGAGTCAAATGGGGAGAGGGACATCTGGGAGAAGATTTACTTCACCAGTGCATGGTGGGGGGCTTGATCAAGATCAGGTCTTCTCACATCTCCTTTGCATTAAAAATGTAGTGTTTAGCACTGAGGTGGACAATATGCAACTTTTCAAATGTTTCTGGTTGTAGATTTCATCAGCCCTAGCCAACTGCATAGCCAATGGTAAGAGATTATGGCAGTTGCAGTCTGGAAACATTTAGGGGGCTCAAACCTGTTCACCAATAACTTATCAACACACTACACATTTAACACAGCATATAGTTTAACTTTGTTTCTGTGCTGGCTGTATGCCGTAATATGTATGTATGTATGTATGTATGTATGTATATACTTTGTTTCTTAATATTCTATAGGGCTTTTCTGGAGTATGGGGTTGGTTTCCCTAAAATTTCTTTTATCTAGCTGTCCAAAGTCTGCTGATGCCTCTCTTTGGCACAGGAGATAAGGTTTAGCTATATCAAAATCTGAAGCCTATTAAAGCCTATTGAATTTGGAGGAAAAGATTTAGACATGAATCCATAAAACTGTGCAGTTAGTCCATGTACCAAGCGGTTTAAACTGCTATGGTTTAAACCGGATCGTGATTCTGAACAATTCAGTTTAAACCACCATGATTCCCATTTAATTCAAATTTTTGAAGTGATTCGGAAAGGGAGACCATGGTTTTTATCCATTTAACCTGCATCAAAAAGACGCTGGTAAAATGGGCTGTTTTTTGGGCTGAATCTATTTATTTAGAAATAAATAGATTCAGCCCAGGTGGGAACCTGGCAGATTTGAATGGGATTTGAATCTGCCCTAATTCCCACTGGCAGTGGTTTTTCCCTGGCCTCTCTGCCCTGGCCATGCCTCCCTCCGTCCCCAGCCTTCTTCCCAGCCTTCCTCCTCTGTCCTCCCAGCCCAGCTGTTTCCTCTGTCCCCCAGGACTCTCTGCCACGTGGCCTGGCCTTCTCCACCAGCACCACATGGCCTGGCCTCTCTGCCTGGACCTTCCTGGAGCCTCTCCGGCACTGGCCTTGTTCCAGTGCAAAGATAGGGGGGGCGGCCAAACTGAATCATAGATTTGGTTCAGAACCCAGTTTAACAGGTGAGTGGGAATTAGGCCCATTTCTCAAAAAGCAACCCTACACCATTACTCTATACTAAAACTTCATTTGAAAATGTGGGATGCTCCAAATACACTTTACAAGGCTATATGGCATTTAAAGAAGAAACCGGGGGTGGGGGGACAGGGGTACAATGGAGATGCACAAGTTCTTAAGCAATTATTAGGGAAACAGCTCAGCAAAGAAAAATTTGCTGCAGTTGTATCTTTACAGAGACTTGTTTTCTAAAAGGAACAATCTGTCAATAAGAGGAAGTCAGTTACTATTACACACAGAGACAAATATTTCCCTTGGCTGCATAAGACTAGGCCTTTGATTGCCACATTAGCTGTTCTCTGCACTGGATGATGATGCTTAATTTTGAGTAACTGGAATTCCACTTGGGGACAGCAACATACTGTGCAAGCCAGTAAACACTGAACTGAGCCAACTTACAAGAAACCGGAACTTCACTGTATTTCATACATGTGCATTTTGCAAGGTGTACTCTTTGAAAGGATCATATCTCCCCATACAAACCAGCAAGGGTCCTAAAATCTACAGGCAAAGTCTTTTTCTCAATCCCACCACCATCACAGGTTTGCTTGGTGAGAATGTAAGAGCAAAGCTTCTCAGTGGGTGCTCACTCCCTCTGGAACTCCCTTCCATGGGAGGCTAGATCACCCCGTTTCGTTTTGATAGCAGGCAAAGATGTTTTTATTCAAGCAGGGTTTTAATACACAGTTGTCCCTCCCTTTTTGTGGACTTGGAGTCTTGCTCTTTGTGGGAATGACAAGTGGGAAGGGATAAAATGGCGATGCACACCTATGCATGGCCCCACACGCATGCCATTATTTTAAATGGAACTTAAATATTTGCGAGTTGCTATTTTTGTGGGGGTCCGGAATGGATCCCTCACAAATTGGGAGGGGCTACTGTATAATCATTATCAGGGAGTCTTTCTACACAGGGTATATGTTTTAGTTATGTTTTTAAGGTTGGTATTTTATTCTAATATAGCAAAATGATCTTAATTGTTTTAAAAGGGTTTTTTTGTAAAGTTTTAAAATGATTTTATCTGTACACCACCTTGAGTCCTTTTCTAGACGAAAGGCAGCATATATGCAAAAATCATCATCTTTCTTCTTTAGCCCTGCTGTAGGCAGTCTCATTGACAATTTTGTTAAACTCTCATTGACAAGGTGGAAATGTATAGTGCAGAAATTTGGGCATATATGCTTACTCCTGGTTGGAGTGGTGGATGGCAGAAGGCAGAACCTCTCCTGACAGGAATAAGAGTGGCAAACCTGTCTGCAGTAACACCGCTTAAGAATTCCTCCTCCACCCTTTGGCAACAACAGATTTCCTCTCACTGCAAATTCCAGTTTCAGAGGAATAGTTTTCCCCAGGAGTGCACCAGGGAAGGAAAGCATTGAAATCCTCATCCAAACCTGGTAGGGCCCCCTTACCCATTGTCTATGACATTTACATTTAAGACAAGACAAACTAACCACTGAAATGTAAATTCCAAAGATGCATTTAATGTCACATATCATTTGCTCCCAAGTTCCAAGCAAGAGAGAATTATATTATTGGAATTTGGATGGGAGAGAGTTAATGGGAATAAAATGTTGGAGTTCAACACATCTTGCCTCTGTTTACTTTGGTCTCCTGATTTTTTGACCAACAATGAAAGGAAATGTGCAGCTTGTCAGCTAGTCTTGGTTTATGTCATTATTCATAGCTTTGTTAACAATATCAGGGTAGAGAAAGGAAACAGCAGGATACTAACAGATCTTTGGAATATCTTCACACTCTTTATTGACTGTTCATAAACAGCAGATCCATTCTCAGTTCCTCACAGACACAGCAATACAAGGCAAGCATTACAAATCTAGTCTGTTGCACAGCTCTAATATTCTGTATTTCATCATTCATACTCCATAATCATTAGTACTACATTGTAATTCCAATAGGTCAAGCTCCAAAAGAAAAAGAACAAAAGGAAAGGGGAGGCAACAAAGAGCAACACAACCTTATTCCTGGGTCATAAAGATAGTTTTAGGTTTTGCAAGTGAGTGTACAAGTTGGAAACAACTGACATGGGGACAGACAGAATCTTGAAACAAGACTGAAGGAAGACAGGCAAACTGAGGAGATTAGAAAGAAATCTATTCAGCATTCAGTACAAATTAGCTTCCCACAATGCAAGCCAGCCCTCAGTTATGGAGTCTCTTTCCACAGCACTACAATTCTGACAGGTTAGACTCCTGAATCCCTTGGATTTAAGCCCACCTACAAAATGATACCCACACCTTGCTATCTTATATAAAGTTGCCACCCCTCAGTAGGACAGAAAATTTAATGTCTCAAGACAAATTTTCCCCTCCCAATGGTATTGTAGAAGCCCCTGGTGCCATCTGGCCCTTGCGGAAGGCGGATTACTTCGGGTCGGACACCGAGCAATTCAGACATTCTTTTAGGAGCAGCTCCTGAGCTCAAGGACTCTGGTTTCTGGGTAAGGAGTTGACTGCTGGCTGGTCCACGCCGTTTTGGTATCCACAAGTTCCCACTACCTACCCCAGTATCCCAGCAGGAATCAGATGGCTTTTGTGATTCCAAAGCGCAATTGCTCAGCTTGGGTACAGAGAGAGTTGGATGGCAGAAGGGCCAAGCCAGGGTCTTGTGCAGTGGGATGGGGCCTGCATATGGGATGCTGAAGAAATTTGGTTTGAAGGCCTGGTTAGCAGAGTTGCAGAAGTTGGTGGTGGGCCAGACAGGAGCAGAGAAGAAATTCCGAGGCAGAATAGGAGTAGAAACTGGAGTGCTATCTGACTCTGTGGAAGAGCTGTAAAAGTAGGAGTCTTCGAGGGTATGTTGGAGGCCTTCCGGCAGCACATGAGACCACTTTCTAGATGGCTTCTCCAACTCCTCAGCCTCCTCACTATCTTCATGACTGGTCACGCTCTTCTTCTTAGAGCATCTTCCAGAAAGGCTGACCACTTTTATGCCTTCCCCAGAGGAGGCAGCCTGGTTGTAGTCAAGCTCCTCAAGAGCCTTTCGGGCACTCTCCAAACTCTCATACTCTACCAAGGCACAGCACTTGGTCAAGAGCTCTGGGTACCGTGATGAATACTTCTTCACATCAGAAGGAAGCTTTTTGCCAGGCCGGAGGATGCGAATGGAGGTAATATCCCCGAATGGCCCAAACAACTTAGTGATCTTGTCAAGAAATGTCGCCTGGAACAAGAGTGAGGCAGGGGTGGTTTGCTCATATGGAAGGATGTTCCAAGCCAGGATCATCTTGCTTGGAGGGATGTTCACCAGATAATCTGGGATGGGGCTTCTCCTCCTCACCTTTGTCCCTTCCTCATTGACTTCCAGCAGCAATGAGAACTGCAGAGCATAGAGGGTTACTCGCCAATCTCTGGTTAAATATTTCACCTAAGTATTTGAGATAAAAAAGAACAGAAGAAAGCTCTTACTTGTACTTGGTAAGAAATCTCTTTAAGAAACTCACCATGTGGTGAGAATTCCTTGCACTTCTGCCATGGCTATTTCTTTTTCAAAGGGAAGAAAGGACAGATACATGGGAGATTCTCTTCTATTCAAAGGGTAGGCATAAAATATTTTGCCATTCCAAGCAAACCTGCATGGCTCAATCCAAGAAGTGCTGTCCCAGCATTATCTACAACATCCCTAGAGATGAATGATCTCATAGCTTATCTATGTGAGGTGAGGTGTACCTTTGAATTTGCACTGTACTGGGCTAGCCTATAGCACAAGTGAGCAGGCTGGAGCAATAGTTTTAGTCATGGCAGAATGCATGTGTACAAATATAATTGGTTTTTAATGTTTCAAGGAAACATTGTACCATGTGCAGATAGGGGGCAATTGGCAACTTCAAAGGAGGCCAGTATAGGCTCTTTGGCAACCCTATCAAATATCTGGATCAACCACAGAAACCAGCTGGATGACACATTTAGCAAGGTGTTAAGGAGTTTCCCCAAGTGTTGAAAGGCACCTGCTTGTCATAGCATATGATTTTCCTCAGCTCTGTATATTTCACTTAGCGCACCTCATTTAGAGATTGTTAATTGGAAGATAAACAAGGACTTAATTGCAAATCCAGTTGGTGAAGCATGTACTACTGAGAAAATCCCATTGTCATCCAATTGACCCTAAAAATGAGAGTGGAGCACAGTTCTCATTTACAATCCTCAACTGAAAATGGGGAGAGAGGAAGTGTAGAGAGCAGGGATTTCTCACCAAGGATCATGATGCAGTTGGGAAGAGGAATGGGTCTGCCTAGCATATGTCTATGAACACATGCTCCATTGGTATAGCATTGGTTAATAAACAACCATATTCATTAGAAGCATACTGCACTGGACTGCTAGGAATGAACTGAAAAAACGGGGGGACTGTGGGAGCTTGTAATGACTTTCCAAAGATCTGGGGGGGAAATTACCCAGTCAAGAATTGGACAGGAAGCCCTCTCAGGAAGTCAAATTGGCTTTGGAACAAACTAAACAATTCAAGATTGATTGGAAATATTTCCAAGGTGAAGCTTTGGTAGAGCTTTAATGATGACTTGGACCTATCGCTACAATTTCTGCTCTCCATCTTGGGGCTAGAAAATAGCATCGATAAATCAATCACACATTTGTATGGCTTTGTTCAACAAGGATGAGAGAAATGTGGCTTCCATAAAATGCTGGATTTAAGCTCCCATCATCTGTGGCCAGCATAGCCAATGGTGAGAGGTACTAGGAGATGCAATTCAACAGCATCTGGAAAGGCAGACTTTCCCCACCTCTGCTATAAAACATTACAGTTCTACCCTCCCACAGTCTTCCATAGCTGCTTAAGCATTCTATCTGAAGAAGAGGCCTTCTGGGTTAATCCTGAAAGTTTGTTATTCTGCATTTTGTAGCGCTAATTATTTCAAGTAAATGTGTTTGAATGGCTCTCAATTTCTCCAGATGCATTCAAGCTATTAAGTCCACAATTGTGTAATGACTGCATTATCAGGAGGCACTCACAACCTGTAAGGTAGAATTACAAGGAGTTCTCACCTTGCAGCAAAAATTGATTTAAAAAGAAGAGAGTGAAGCAAGTTCAACCTTATACTCTGAGTCATGAATATGTTCCTGCAGGGGAAAACAAACTCTCTTGCCAATCAATCCTCCCAATGTATAAAACTATTCCTGAATCAGAATTCTTTGCTTTAAAGGACCTGTTTATTTTCCAAGGGAGATACCAACATTCAAGTTTACACCAAGGCCAAGCCCTCTCTGATCTAGGATTACTATGTCTAAAAATGTCTAGAAATAACGCAAAGTAGCATTTTTACAAAAAGGGAATTCTTGATCTGTGCCCATCAATGAGCAACAAACTGTTCAGTATTGGATACTTGGACACTGGTATCTCATTAACAAATGGCGTGACTAAGGTATGGTAAACAGAAGAAACAGAAAAGGCTAAGAATAGTATTTATTAGGTTTGCAAAAAGCAGTCCCTAGTATAACAACTAAATGATGGAGGATTGATAGCTCACTCAAAGCTCCATCATGCCTTCAGCAAAGGTAATCTTGATTCCTCCAAGAAATACAGAAGCATGGAATGAAGGCAGTAGCATCATCATCTCTGCTGTTTGCCCTTCATCAACTAGTCTTCTGAGGAATACAGTCTGGCTCATGAAAGTTTAAGCAAATGTCCCTAGGTAGTAGTGCACTGGCTTCAGCCTTAATTTAAAGCCCTAGCTTGGCTTTTTGTTGTTCAAACATTTTCTGGGTTTCCACTCCACAACTTAATCATGTAATGACTAGACACCAAATGCACTGAGAGATCGATGACTGCACTTTGATCTGTAGAATAATTCATATGAGAAGACTCCAAATTCTGAACTACAGTTTTTCCACTTTGCAAGCCCAGTGTTCAATTTGATTCTGATCTATTGATCCATTCTGAAGGGCATCACAGCAATGAAAAGAGATGGAGGCAATCTGTGTAGAGCTGCCTCCTACGCATTCAGGATGCAGCACTAGTCTTGGACACACAAAAAATACACAGGGTCCAGAGAAGTGTTTCCTGGGCTTGGAATTTTAATTTCCTTGGATGAAAGCTCCCAGAATCCTCAGGTAACGTGGCCCGAGGGAATTCTGAGAGTTACTGTTTTTACAAAGTAGCCTTTTCCAAACTCCCCAAATGCCCCACTGAAAAGAGTGAAGAGGTAAAGAAAGGAAGAATGAATATAAAATTTCAAACATCCTTATTGCCCACCTTTTTGAAGGATGTCAGAAGTTTAATGCTCACAAACCCCATCTTATTCTTTTGCACATGCTTCAGGAGGAAGGCATCCTTGGACAAGTTCTCATCAGAGAGGTAAAACTCGACCTGAGCAACTATCCTTCTGACCAGCTGTGAATCTGGCATGGAGGAATTGTTGCTCTCAAAGAGACCTGGGCTGAGGTCATTTGAGTCATAAGGGCTCCTGTCAGAGAAGGAAGACAAAATACAGTTGACATGCATTCAGGTACTCCTAGAAGTCAAAAGCACGAGCAAGTTCATGTTGTTTGGGCTTGCCTTGGGACTGGATAAAACTAACAAAATGAATTTCATCGGGAAGAATATAATGTGCTACATCTAGGCAGGAAAAACAAAATGCACAAATACAAAATGGGTGACACCTGGCTTGACAGCACTACATTTGCAAAGGGTTTAAGGTTTTTAGTAGGCCGCATGTTAAACATGAGTCTACAGTGTGATGTGACAGCCAGATAAACCAATGCAATTCCAATGCATTAACAGTAGTATTCAGATTGAGGGAAGTAACAGTGCCACTCTATTCTGCTTTGATCAGACTTCGTCTGGAATACTGTGTCCAGTTCTGGGCACCAAAATTGAAAAAGAATATTGACCATCTGAAACATGTCCATAGAAGGGTTACCAAGAAAATAAAGGTCCTGGAAACCCACTACTGTAAGGAACAGCTTAAGGAGAAGAGTAAGTGTTTAGCTTGGAGAAGGTGCTTTTAAAATGTCCCAGTTTCTCCTTCTTTCCCCCTTTGTCCTCAGCTTACTTCAATTGCTGCAAAGTGAGTACACAGTGCAAAGGTAATTTATACTCTATTAACTCAGCAGGGAGTAGAGAAGAGGAGGAGTGGGATCTTGCCCTTCCCAGGATGCTCAGGCAAAAGCAAATTGCTGCAGCCTCTCCCAGTGGCATCCCTAGGATTGGTGTCACCGCCCCCCATTGACCTCCCATTCCACACCATACAGAATCCTTAGTAATGCTTTTTTGCACTGATGTTACTCATAAATCGTAATTCCCATAAAGCACTGAATGTAATACCAATAGTTGTGACATAAACTAGCAAAAGTTAAAATTATACCTTCAAATTACAATATCATATGCACAACCTAAATGCACAGTGAAGAGTTATTTTAAATATGATTTTTAAAGAAAAATTAAAAAGAATATTCTTTTAAAAAATTAAAAATTTGAATTTTGAATGTTACACTCGTCAATATGGCTGGAAGATTCTGGGAACTATAATTCTAAACACTAACATTCCACAGATCTCTACTACAGCTCCCAGAATCCACCAGCCACCAAGGTCAATGTCTATGTTGAATACAATTCTGGGAATTGTATTCCAAAAAGGTAACTTTGTCAAGGACTGCTATCTTCCTAAAGAAGCCAATGTGCAGCTAGATATTATGCACCACTAAAAATTACTCTGCAGAAATTATTTAAAAGGGCTGCTTACCCATCCAGAGTCTCCACCAGCGATTCTTGGCTCAGCAGAGGGAAGGCCCTATTTGGACGAGGAAAGAAATGGAGAGCAGAGAAGGGCCCTCCCTGGACTGGAACTGGGGCACTACATTTCAGCTGGGAGTCAAACCTCAAGGCCATTGTGGGATTGCAAAAGGACATGATGCTTCATCTGTAGAGAAGAGCAAGTGAGAAAAGTCATTTAGATATGATGCCATGACCAAAAAAAAAAAAAAAGTGCCCCAAAAGTTAAGCAGAGCTCCCAAAGAAACAGCCTAACCATTATCATGTCTATTAAACAATCATGTCTACCACTCTAGGAACTATGTTAGTAATTCCAAGCAAAACTATTGTTTTTGCCTTCACAAAACTGTAATTTAAAAGGAATAGGGTAGATGTGCAGAAGGGAACTGTAGCAGGTAGTCATTCAGCTTTGTAGTTCAGTGTATCTTAGAAGTCACCTCTTAATTTTTGTGTTGTCTCTGTTCGTGTCAGTGTTCATAGACTTTAATGCTCCGGGCTGCTCTGCTTCCACCTCTTCTTTTGACTTGAAAGATATAGCCGTGTTAGTCTGTAGAGTCTGTATGTAGAGAGGTCTTATAAGAAGTTGGTAGCATGAGCTTTCGTAGGCTAGTCTACTTCCTCAGATACTTTTGGTGCAGTGGAAGCCAGGGACAGACATATATATGCCACAGATATGTAAGAATGTCAATTCAAATTTAAAATCCTTTGGGTATGGAAATGAAGTAGCAAGTCAGTTTTAACTATGGTCATTTGTGGGCAAAGACATAGCCATTGGGTGTAGAAATGAGGTGGCAAGACCAGTTTTGCCTTGAAAACTAGCCTGTTGATGGGGAGAATAGATCAGTGTAGGGCACCCCTATGAGGATGAAATCAGATAGTGTTGAAATGTGTGTAATGAACCAGGAAGCTGTTGTTCCTGTTCAATCCATTACTGAGAGGTTGTAGTTTATAGATTAATTCCAATTCTGCCATTTCTCTTTTCAATCTACCTTTGTAGTTCTTTTGTTCAAAGACCATGGTTCTGAGGTCTGAGATGGAGGCCCAGGGAGATTGAAATGTTCTGCTACTGGTTTTTGTACACCCCCATTCCTAATGTCTGATTTATTTCTTCTTTTGATTTGATTATTTTCTTCCCACACAATATTTATTTGACCCTTTTACATTTCTTCCAAATAAAAGACATCACAGCCTGCCTAAAACACAAAACCTTGAGATGCCAAAACTCTTCTCTGATTCCCATATAGATGGGGTCTGTTACTAGCAGGAGAAACACTTCAAGCATGCCTTTAAAAACTCCACGTTTCTTACCTCTGTGTACTTCCCAACCACAACTAACAAGATATAAATTCATTTTAAGAATGAAGGTTGTCTTCAAAAGCCTTTCTCCAGTTCATCTCTTTCTTCCTTGCAAGCCCCACAAGCCAGGAAATGAGAGGTTAATATAATAATGAGGAGAAAAATATCTCACAGATACTGGACACACACTGACAAGGCCAGTTTAAATATATATATCTTAACACTATTCTAACCTATCCCCACCTTTGTAGCTCAAATAGTTCTTAAAGAAACTCCATCAGCTTACCCAGACTTGGAAAATGGCCATTAATTATTCATTTCTGGAAGATGTTTCTTCTCCTTGTTTTTTTCTACTGCTTCTGCCATCCAAACCAAACTATTGTAAATTTGAAAATCCAAGAAAGAAAAGGACAGTAAACATAAAGAATAAAGTAGAAGAAGGAAAGATTCTGACCTGGCAGAAAACAGCTTCTTAAGAGAAGAAAAATCAGCTGGTGGTGTTTGAAAATTAAAGTGGCAAGAGAAGGGAAAGGAGGGAGCAGACAAACAGTGAGGTTCAGGTGGAGTCCATCTACATCATTAGGTTCACATTGTAATCATTGGGGTTTACAGGAATCACAACTAAACCAAGTGAATTAAGTCCCATTGATTTCAGTGGGTCTGCTTGGAAGTATGACCAGGTTTGGAGCCAGTTCAGTCCTTTGAGCAGCCAGATTTCAGGTGTGTTGTTTCAGACGTGATAAGAAGAGAAGAAGAGTCATATTGGACCAGACTACAGTCTGCCATTCTGTTTGAACTGTGGGTATCCAGAGGTCCATGGGAAACTGACATGATTGTTACCGTGGCACATCATCCCCACTTGTGCTCCCCAGCCAGTGATATACAAAGGCACACTATTTCTACTACTAGAAGAAACATTATCCATGATGAACAGACAGCATTCTGCTTCAGGGGACGGCTCCTGATTAGGGACAGTTTTACAGAGAATAGACAGTGACTGGAACGCAGGATGGCTACTTATCCCATCGTCCATCTTTGCCTCTGACATGCTGCTTTGGAGCTCAAATTGGAGAAAGGCAGGCTATAAATCAAATAAAGGAGACAGAGTGGTTTCACGTATAAGTTGTTTTGTCTCAAATGCTTGTTGTGAGTTTCCAAGACCTGTAAAACAAATCCTTTAAAAATGTGGTTTGCCCTCCTTCAAGGATTTCATTTTAGGTTTCAGAGAAGCAGGGAGCAAATTCTCAGAAACATTCAGGTGCACCCACTTGACTTTTTTCCTGGGAAGTAAAGCCTTTTTGTAGGCCTGGATAAATGAGACTATAGTAACAAGGCCTGGCAAAGAACTCTTCGCTTGGATATAGAAGACACATAAAAAACTCAAACCAACTTTTTAATGTACAAGAAGAGAGGAATAATGTTAAGCTCCATTCAGCTGTTAGGTAACATTTCCATACTCTTTTGATCCCTGGTTGCCTCCAAAGGTGTCTGTATGCTCCCAGGACAGTTAATTAACATTGCAACCTAAGTAACCCTTGCAAAGCACCTGTTAGCTGCTAAAAAGCCCAAGGACAATATAATTCTTAAGCTGCGGGCATGTTTTCATATTGGTGTGATCTTCTGCTATCTATAGTTTCAACATTTCCATATGCCTGGAAATCACTGTCTCTGTTTCCCTGTTTAATAAAAGAGACATTGAAGTAAACGCAAACACAATCCTTTCTTATGTAGTATGCCACCACTTTTCACATTGGTTTATTGGACTGTTGATAATATTCTATTTTAATAGATTAATTTTAATTGCATTATGTTTATTTCTTTTTAAGGGGGGGTTTAGATATTGCATTGTATATGTATTATGTGCTGTATATTGGTGTTGTTTTAACATGTAAGCTGCTTTGGTTGCCCTGCAAGCAAATACCCATTGCAATTCCCTTGTCTACCCAACCATTAACATAATGGGTGCAATCTCCCGTTTTCACTCTGGCAACCCTACTAGTAACATGACTAGCCACAGTGCAGCAGTTGATGTGGCTAGGGGCACATCAACTGCCCTTAAGTTACATTGGGACCCAAGCCTCAGGAAATAAAGATTAAACAAGTAAGAAGAAAAAGTTATACTCCCAGAACACTAGTCTTTGTTCCACTTTTGTATCTGATTTATGTTTTTAACATCCCCTAAAGTGAGGAGAATAAAACACTGAGTATACTTCCAGTGAATCTGTTAATGTTTTATTTATTTCCATTTGTTAGATTTACAGCCAATGTTTTCACCAGCATTCAATACTGTATATATGCGATTCCCTTGCTTGTTTTTATCCTACCTTAAGATGTAGATCTGACTGGAAAACAGTGGTGACAGTTTCAAGATGTCAAGGAAAACTACATGTCTAAGTGAAGTTCTGAGTCAGAGCCTGGAAAAGTTTCTTTTTGCAACACAACTCCCAGACTGCCAACTCTGGGTAAAATATTTTTCCATTTCCCAGGGACTGAAGTCAACTGTTTCCAGCAACTGAGGCTGCATCTACACTGCAAAAATAATCCATCTTGACATCACTTTAACTGCTATGCTGACTCCATGCTGTGGAATTCCAAGAATTGTAGCTTTGCTCTGGTGCCACAACAAACTACAATTCCCAGTATTCCATAGCATGGAGCCATGGCAATTAAAGTGGTGTCAAACCGGATTATTTCTGCAGTGTGGATGCAGCCTGAGTTTCCAACAGCTGAGGACAAAGGAGGAAAGTGGAAGAAGCAGAAAGAAATCAGGACGTTTGGGACAGCAGAGGATTAGCCAGGACCATCTCTGCCAAATTGGGAGAGTTGGAGGGTGCACAATAGTGAGACCTACCTCTGAGAAACTGCTGAACAATTTAAATCCCTTTCTCATGAGAGAAACACCGTGGTTTTTTTTCTGACCACAGAGAAGGTGGGAAATTTTGACCTGCCATTTCCCTGCAGCTCTAGCATGGCCACTGTGGTCTTCTTGAATAAAATCCAATCACTGAGATTTTGTCTAAGAACACTGCAGAAATGTGTTTCATGCTTTTTGGCCTCATGGCTTACCGCTATGCCAAAACAGAGGATACCTCAGATTAAGTGTATTCTAGTCTACCAAAACCTTCGCACAGCGAGAGTCTTTATCAAGGCTGGCTCAGGATAATCATTTTGCTGCCAGAGAAGAGCAGAGCACTCACTCATCCAAGTGAAGGTACACAATATCTAAAGCAAGCTGAGGGATTGTGATACATGAC